>NW_026889751.1:20597500-21197500 GCF_033153115.1 Saccostrea echinata | reverse complement strand
CTTTCATCAGTATGTATCAGCATATTATGATTGATAATATTATCCTGAATGGTTTCTTTAAAATGGGCTAAACACTAATTTAAGATAAGTGAGGTCAAGGTCAAAGGTTAGGTCAAAGTCAAAAAATGTTGATGCAGTTGAATTGCTTTCATCAGTATGTATCAGCATATTATGTTTGATAAAAATATCTTGAATAGTTTCTTTAAATTGAGCTAATCACTAATTTAAGAAAAGTGAGGTCAAGGTCAAAGAAAATGTCAAGGTAAAAAAATGTTGATGCAGGTGAACAGCTCTCATCAGTATGTATCAGCATATGAAGTTTGATAAATATATCTTGAATGGTTTCTTTAAAACTGAGCTAAACACTTCTCTAAGAAAAGTGAGGTCAAGGTCAAAGGAAAGGTCAAGGTCAAAATGTTGATACAGTTGAGTAGCTCTCATTAATATGTATCAACATATGAAGTTTGATTACACTATCTTGAATGGTATCTTTAAAACTGACTTAAACACTAATTTAGGAAAAGTGAGGTCAAGGTCAAAGGAAAGGTCAAGGTCAAAAAATGTTGATGCAGTTGCATAGCTCTCATCAATATCTATCAGCATATGAAGTTTGATGAAAATATCTTGGATAGTTTCTTTGAAACTGAGCTTTGAATTGAGCTAAACGCAAAGCGCGACGGAAGGACAGCCGGAAAGACGGAAGACGGACATGACAAACACTATATGCCCTGGCCATATTCATGGCGGGGCATAAAAATCTTGTTAACTAAGGCAAATATCAATTGCTTCATATAAAATCAGGAAAATTAAAAGATTTCATGCCTATTACACGCAGTTGGTGTTCATCCAAAGGATATGCAATACACCAGTGACTGTACAAGGCTAGTGGTTGTCAACGAAGGTCGTGTTTCCCTTAATCCAACTACAAATACTCTCAGCGACCCCGAGGGCTCCATCACAATAATTATCAGGAACGATCAAGGATTCCCAATTGAAGTCAATATGGATTTCACCCAGCTTAATGGCAGGTTAGTGATATCAAACACACGTCTAAATTCAGCAGCCTCTGAACATTTATTTAAACCAGATTTATATTTTTTAAAGCTTATATTCCTATTTCACTTCTGATTTCATTTCCCGCTCTTTAGAGTTGTAGATTACATTAATAATGGTGTTCGATATGTTTTCCGTGGAGATCATAGTGCTGGAATCGTAAACACTTTTTCACAGGATCTCGAGCCCGAATCGGTTACTATTAGCAATGACGACAGATTTGCTTTCGTTTCTTGTCAGGTACGATATCTGTATGTATTATTTTTTTTTTGGGGGGGGGGGTATAAAAAAAGTCCATGAAGATCTTTTAAATTATCCTTTTTTTTTTTTTGAATTTTGAAACTTTCTTTTGCAGGAAAATAATGCTGTAATGAAAATCGACTTGTTTAACCAAAGGATCATTGAACTTTATGCTTTGGGGGCCAAGAACTGGACAAGCTATATGTTTGATGGCAGCGATTTGAATGATGGTACTGTGGTGTCAAAATATTCCTTTTAAGTATTTTTTTGTGTGTGAATACTTTATTACTTCATAACTTTTTTATTGTACAAAAAATGAATCGAAAGAAGATGTCTATCAGCAAACAAATCGGCCTGTTTTTTGAGTTTTGAGCATCTACAAATACACACCTGTAAAGCTAAAACTAAAAATTGATATAACTTCAATAAAGTTTGTATGTATTTATAGCTGCAAACATGCGTAATCACAGAGTCTACTCATTTTACCAACCTGGAAAACTTGGTTTTGGTGTAATTGACGGCAAAGGTTACGTCATTTCCGCCGACACTGGAAAAATGAAAACTTACACTAGACAAGTTCAGGGTTACGATTTCCGTGATTCAGCCAGAGCACGGGTAGCTTGGAATGGTAAATTATTCTTAATTTTTTTCTAGTTGAGACATGTAATGAATTTTAATCTTAAGAAGCATGTCTCATTTAAGTTTTACCTACTGGTATATTCACGCTGTTATAATTGCTTAGTTGTACATCGTATTCTCGCTGACATGAATCCGAACAAAAATAAATTCAGCTCTTTGATCCGCTCAGGTAGGTCTATGTGAGCGGATCAAAGTATCTGACTTTAATCATATTGGAATTCCTTTTTGACTATATTTTACTATAATCTCTTGCAGTGTGAGAATCTACACAATGTTATAATTCCTTTCTCCTTGTTTTTATTGATTAATTTTAGTGTTAATGGAAATAAGAAGGGATTTTAAATAAAATTAAAAAACACTTCAATATATTTTTTATATACACATAGATGGGGAACTTGACACCGCCACACTGGATCCGACACTTCTTGCACAAATCCAAGACAACCAACAGCTGGGTGCGTGAGTACTCTCCCATGTAGGGAAACCTTCTAAATTTTACGGACATCCCCTTAAAAAGTTAATGCATTCAAAGAAATTTCATATGAAAATATAGTGTCAGAATTAAAAAAAATAATTTTTGATATTTTTACAATGGGTATATTTATTTAAAATTTAGCCGACTTTCTATCTTTTATATATCGGCAATTTATGCTGGACTTCCACAATAATGTTATTCAGGGGATTTAATTTACTTTCTATTTCTAAAAATAGGCAGAACATACATGAGTAGAGTAGATGGATACAACATCTTTAATCAGATCGGTGATGTATACCTGTTTGGTGGGCGTGGCATTTCTTTGTGGGACTCTACTACCATGGCCCACGTGTTTGACAGTGGGGACGATTTGGAGAGGAGGGCTTCTCAGTTGTATCCTAGTACATTTAATGGAGATTGTTCAAATGCTAATCAGTCTCCAACCCAGCAGGTTGACGAGAGATCAGATGATATGGTATGTTCATATTAATTTGTAAAAAAAAACTTGGGAAATACGTGTATGTTTAATATCATATCCATTTCTTTTCGATAAATTCAGAGCTTGAAGAGAGTTGTTTTTTTCCCTTTTTTAAACTAGAAAATTAATTGGAAACAATTATTATTTTTTAAAAAAAAAAAAAAAAGGTCGTCATGCAAACAAGTATGTCTTGGTGATTCTTGGTGACCCTGATTCAAAAGAATGATTGCAAACATGAATAAACTTTATCATTTTGGTGTAATGGATACCTGAAGTTAATTATTTGAACTTTATTCATATAAAAAAAAATCGTAATAAATTGGCGTAAATTTTTACAGGGTCCCGAACCCAATGCAATGGCTGTGGGTACAGTAGGAACCACCCCCGTCCTCATCGTGGGCTCCAGGGACGGCGTCCTGTATGTGTTCAACATGAGAGGCGTCAGCGCCAACTTTGAGAGTGCTCACCGTGAGGGGGACACGAACGACATCTGGGGCAATCTCTATAATAACGATGTCGCCGGTGATCAGGGGGTCTCAGATATGGGGTATGTTCACAATTTTGTCCCTTGCTGTACTGAAAGTCTTTTGTGTATGTTCAGCTAAAAAAGGAGCAATGCTGATCTCTCAAGATAATTTCTTACATTTTGCTTACTTTATTTGCGGTACAATAGCATTGTATTTTTGTATAATAGAGATTTCACGTACCGTCTCTACAACTTGAAGTTAGAGTCACATTTATTATAATTGATGCGAACCTTACTTCTCATGAAAATTACTTTCATAAAATTCTTGCTAATGCGAATTTAACTTACCTATGATCATCATCGTCATTTATTTTTATATTTATTTACACGTATTTATTTGTTTATTTATTTACTTTTAATTTATTTATTTATCTGTTAATTTATTTAATTTGTTAATCTATTTGTTTATTTATTTTAGCTTTCCAACACTATTTCTTGTTATTGTTTCAGATTTGTGAATGCTGGAAATAGCTCCTCTGGCGTTCCATTCATTTACGTCATTGGCCAATCCACGGGATCTCTATCCATATACACTATCGAGGATGTCCCCACCAATTTATAGACACTTACTCCACTGATATTATTTATATTTTATACAGTAAAATTAATGAACTTTTTGGTGTTGTTTGATTTGCATTATGTATAATATATATATATATATATATATATATATATATATATATATATATATATATATATATATATATATATATATATATATATATATATATAATAAGCTAAATAACAAAAGCTATTTTACTTCATTAAAAATCTCTCTTGAAGCTGTCAAATAATACAAACATGCAGGGTTTATTTTCTATAGGTTCTTTTTGATGTAGGCATATGTCGAATTTGGTTTACTTTGTTTTGTCAAATTATATAAAAATATCCAACATAAAAAGATGCTTTCTATCACAGAACATTGAACTTCTGTGCAAAGGAAATTTTAAAATCATTTCTTTTTTATCTAAAGCATCATGTCGTGTAAACTCAGTTCTTTCAAATCATAACCCTAAATTGGGCTAGGGCTAGGACTGAGTGCCGATTCCAGCCACTAAATACAGCAGGCACCATACATCATTTATTTCAGATCTGTCGTACATGCTGAGAAAGTTCGTATACGAGGGAATATGATCCAAAAGTTTATGGGATTTCTTTTCATTTTTCTTAATGGAAGTAATTAAAAATTGCAGTTGAAAATACGTACGTTTGTCAGACTTTCTTAATGAAAAATATTTTAAAAATTGAAGATAGTAACACTTTGGCAGTTACCATAAAAACGGATGTTTGAAAATGAGAGGGACACATTTATTTGTTCATTATCATTTCAAATCTTAATAAAACACAATGTCATATGAAATGAAAATGGCCATCGTCATAATTACGATTGCTTGAACTCTAAAAAACTAATGTGTGAATGTTTTATTGATTTTACTGGATATTCAATTCCTCTATAGTATTGATGATTTGTTGTTTATTGTGATATCCTCAGACAACGTCGAAATTCGTTCAGTGATCAAGTTTTGTGAAAATCTTCGAACACTTCGACTCAGATGCAGAGATTAATGACACATGCATAAGGAAATTACAGTAAAGCGACTGGTTTTCAAGTGGCGTAAAAGATTTAAGGAGGGTAGAACTTCCTTTGAAGATGATGAAAATGATGAAAGGTTTTGCCGCCCAGTGGGAGATTTTTCTTTATTTCCTCGTGGACCAAGAGAAAGTATTAATGGATGGACACACTGAGAGATTTATGGTTTCAGATTGCTGAAAATCTTAAAGCGGAAACAAATAAAATTATTTGGTACTAACTGCTATACAAAGACACATTATTTTGATATGTGGATAAAATGTGAAAATAATGGGAGATTATCTTGAGGAGGTTTAATTTATGTGCTGACGTTTAACATGACCGAACATGACGTGACATACTAAACTTGACGTTAAGTCAAAGTTTCCTTCAGATTTTACAATTGCCCATTTTAAAAAAAAATTAAAGCTCGTATGACTTTAAAAGTAAGTGGAACGTGTTAAAATTCCTCCAGTTTTATTGCATATTAGTTCTATTTCAAAAATCTATTTTATAGTTATGTCTATTTTTTGTTTTTGTCAAATCACAATAAAATTTTAGAAGAAATTCCACGAATTTTTGGATCAACCCTTGTTTTGTTTACTCTACAGTTCTAGATATACATGTAGCTTATAGACGATTCAAGCAATTGGATTGGACACCCTCTTAATTTAAAGAAAAATTAGCTGTTAATTCGTAGTCAACATTCGTTAATATAAATCATAAATAACATTGAAAAATGCTGCTCTTGCAAGAAGAGTAAAATTAATGTGTTGTTAAGGTCAAGATCTAGTAAATGAAAGGTGCCTACAGATTTCTCAAATTTGAGAAATAAATTCCTTTAATGGTGCTTTATAACTTTAGCTTGGTCAAATAGGGTGTTTCGGGGCATAATTTGTATATGAACAAGGTGAAAAATCATATTTTAAACTGCCATTTTCAATGAAAAATTAAGAAAACCAGACATGAATACGGGAGTTTTTTTCCATATCAGACAAAGGAAATGTATCCAGATTGCCTACAGTCTCTTAGAAAACGATAATTTGTATGTTCTTGGCCTCTTCTTTAAAATAATATTAAATTGAATATAGGTATTGGGATTACTTTTCACATGATTTCAAATTGAATTCCATGAAAATATTTTATTTTCTACATAATTCTATTAGAGCCGTAAAGTACGGGAAAAATAAAGTAAAAATTGATTATGACGTCATAATGGATCTAGCACCAAAAAGTTAGTCTAAAGTCATTTACTAGATCTTGACCTTAACGTAGGTCGCGGGTTTGCTGACGTCGTTAAAACTGGGTACGCAATTTATATGATTTGGGCGACTTTCTTGTGCACATTTGATTATGACGTCACAATGAAAATGAAATCTGCGATGATTTTCGTTTAACTAAATTCTTCAGTATACCATTATTTAGCTATAACTTTTCTTGGAATTGGTAGTTTAGTGTTATATTATTTAAGCAACAACTTATCTCAAATAATAAAGGCTTTTTACGATTTGTATAGTCGATACAATACTTAGATAAAACTTTTGTTGGAATTGGTAATTTAGTGAAGAAGGTTTATTCGAATGATCGACACTGGAAATATTAAAAAAAGTTTAATTATTTGTTATCAATCGCATCTTCTCGGGCCTTTCCGGCAATCTTGGAAAAACAAGTGGTTGTTTTTCGGCTTGTCGGAAAGGCCCGAGAAATTGAGTTTGATTTGTTTTCACTTGGTATCGCGAAACGATATGGACACAAGGTTCAACTGACCTTTTTTTCCTTTGATCGTATTTGAATTATCAGTTTGTTTTATTAAGAAAGAAGCCATTATCTAAAAAAAAAAAATCGCAAATACACCTGTTACATCAAAAGATTAAATTTTATTTTTAAACAGGTTATTTTTTAAAATATATAGATGTACAAGTTTATCATAAATTAAATACTGCTAAGGTATGATGAAACATTAAGACAATTTTTTAGCGACACTGACCTCCTGTTAGGGGACAACTATTTGATTCTGAGGGAGAGGTTGGTAAGGGGAGGGGGGCAAATTTTAACGAGTCAGATTGTTTGTTTTCATTTCGGTGAAGGACAGATTATTTATTTCCAAAAAACAAGGACAGATTATTTATTTCTTCTTCACTGAAAAAAGTCTGTTAAGCAAAAAGAAAAAAGGAAAAAAAGAAAAACAACAAAGTTGAAAACTCACGGAGGGGGTGGGGGGTGGGGGTGGGGTGGGGTGGGGGTCTAAAACTAGTCTTGGACAGATTATTTATTTTCTTGCCCAGTCGAGAACAAATTATTTATTTTCAACATTTTCGAGGACAGATTATTTATTTCCAAAATCTGTAACCCCTGCCCCCCGTGAAATGACCATCCCCTAAGCAACAGCTTGCAATGCTGTAACCTACAGATTTTATTCGTTACTTTGCTTTCCATGTCCAACAAGTAGAATTAATGTTCTTAAAAAAAACTGGCTGTTGATTATGTCAATAAAATTAATTTTTAAATCCTTGTCCCATTTACCCCTCTGAAAATGTGGTATGTAAAAATAAATATTTTGTTTAAATATATACTGAAAATATATTGTATTTAGCCGGGACGATATTTGGCAGAAATTCGTAGATTTGAGCGCCTTGCTGAATGGTCAAAATAAAAACATTTTATATACTTGAATTGCTTGAATTAAAGGATACCGTTTTCTGCCAGCACGCTTTAAAAGAAAAATACACAGCCAAATGTAAGGATACGTCTAATCAACGAAAAAAAACAAAACAAACAGAAAACAACACATAAAGAAAGTAAATTGGAAGAAAGAAACTAAAGGATTGATTGTTGTTTTACGTCCCTTGCGAGAATTTTCACTAATATAAGACGTACAAAAACCCTAATCTGAAGAGAAACATGTCTAATAATCATTTCATTGATATAAAATTATTATGATACGATTCACGGGTCACTTGAAAGCAGACAGACGTGAATTTCTTTTTTATAAAAATTATTTTAGCGCATTTTTCTGCACCGAATACCGGATAGATATTCACGACGTCAAGCATGACGTCGCGATATTTTATGACGTCGTTCTTAAAAATGTTACATTTTGCGATATAAAAGCAATTATCCACATTTAAATTACGCGAAAACTAACCCGAAGACGTATTAATTTTTTCACATTGATTTATTTCAAATCAATTCTTTGTTAAAATACCAAAGGGAAAACAATTTCGTCTGCACCATTTAAAAGTTATTGATATTTTTTTAAACAAAATCTTGCCTCAAAATGAGCCGAAAACGACGTTTTTCTTATATAATTCAATAGAATAACGTCGAAAATGTAACGACAACAATGGCATGTTTGGGATTTAATTACACAAAAACGATGCAGACGAATTTTATAAAATTTTCAGAGAATATAAAACGAAGGTAGAGGATTCATATAACTAATTTTCATGGTATGTTTTCGGACACTTTTAAATGGCCTGCAAACCCGCGACCTACGTTAAGACAAAGATTTAGAAGAAAATATACATGTATATAATTTAGCAGTTTTACAATGTAGATCAAGTTACAGCTGAAATAAACTGTCCACTTTGTTCTTTTTCAATGAACTGCGAAGCTACTAATTGCAGCTTAAAATCTATAGATATAAAAAATCATACAGAAACGTCTTAATACAGATGCACTTGACATTTTTTTTCTTCAAAAAGTATAAAAAGTAATGAGATGCATCAAAGAAGAACTGATACATATGGAATTCCCTTCAGCAATCTGATGTAATTTAAGTTCTGTGAGTCAAATGAAACGGGGCCCATGAGGGGAAATTTTCTTGACATTATCAACAATTTTGGTATGTATGATATAACAAAATATTTTTTATTATTATTTTTAGGCAGTGTGCATGGCTATTTATGTCTGCAGGAATTTTTAATCAGTAATATGCCAGCTAAGAAGAAACCATGGGCGTTATTGAATATTCATTGCTTATAATTTAGTCATAACAGCTGTATGTGTATTTTACACTCAACGATTTTATATGTACGCATTATTCGTGTAAAAATTTACGTTTGTATATATATTTTTCGTAGCCCTTGTGAAAAATAATCCATGTGACTATGTGTAATTTTAACCAACATATGCATTTTTTCTATACTTGAGTGTAAATTAGAAAAACGATGTGCAGAAAATTAAGGAAGGGAATTACCGCCAAAATTCTATTTATCTTGCTTTTATTCTTATTCTGCGTACTTCTTTATTCTTTGTTATTATTGTAACTATATGTCACTTTATTGTTTTCATATTCGTCTTTATTACATTTCACTTTGAACTTTTTTCATTCTTCATTTTGTCCTTACTTCTATGTTGCTTTATTCTTGTAAAGACGTTCTTCTTTCTTTTAAATAGACTTTTGGCGATAATTCCCTTCCATAGAAAATAGGCTATCAAGAAGACAGCCGCCATCTTACTATTTAAAGTACATTCAGGTAAGTTTCACAAGCGATGGAAGTTAATGTAAATAAAGAGTGTGTGCGTGTATAAAAACACGTGTAAATACTCTATATTTACACTAACTTTTAGTGCCCAAGGTACGTTTCGTAATATCTGAGCAATTTTCTTTATTTTAATTCAAAACTGCTAAATTCCTTAAATTTATTTTAGCTTTACGTCATCGGAAAAGTTCCGTTTGTGAAGGATTTTGCTGAACTCGGTAAAAAAGTAGACTATACGTGTATTTACTATGAGGGGCCGTTTTGGTATTTACTGTCATTAAGTGATATCACCTATAACATCACCTATCACTCATTTTGAATAGGTGATATCACTTATTCGAATAGGTGGTATCACCTATTTCAATTATGTATGATATCACTAAATGGCGCCTCATAATTAACCGTACTAAGCCATGCATTGAATTCATGAAATATCTTGAAAATGGGATCTAAAACAGAACTTTTTTTTTAAAACTTGACCTTAGTTATGCATGTCCTTTAACAGTTTAATCTACATGTATTTTACAAGATATTCAAACCTTGTGTATCCAACCTAAAATAGGTGTATCTTTATATTAATAACGAAGGGTTGACCCGTTCGCGACATAAATGTCCACTTCTTTCAGATCAAACCCAAGCTAATTATAATATATGTTAAACATGCACTCTGAAAGAGTGGAATATTTTTTCCTCCAGCATGCTTGATATAATCGCGGCGAGATAATAAACGTTGAGATGATGTTAACCGAGGCGCTTACTTCAGTATAGATATTGTAACGGGAACTGTACTGCCATGTAATTCCACCAATACATTACTGGTATATATAAGTCTGAACTTCCTGGACATGCAGACAAATATACCAACTATTAATTTAAAGTTACATAGTGAGTCAATATCATGTGTTTCTTTTCAGATAATTGTATCATAAGGCTAAAGAATCGTTGAATGAATAGCAACGTTTACTGGACAACTACATGTTTACATTTTACTTCGAACACGTGGTTCAGGTCTATCAAAGATCGATATTAAATGCACTGCAAAAACCAATTAAAAAAAACTGTTTAAACAAAATTAAATTATTAGAAACAATGAAAGATGTCACTGGTGTTTGCGATTTGTCGTTACATTGTTAACTAGAAATATTACATAATAATATGTAGTCTGTATCACGTTCAGAACACCAGCACTTCAAGGTTAAAGAAAACGAGCAGCATCTCTTAGGCATTTAAACAGTTAAATGGACAGCAAAGATTTTTTTCACATTACAATACCCGTGGTCACATGTGTTTAACCCACCTGACAATTGTATTCACCGATAGTACAACAAAGGAATACAGACGCAATGAAATCGCCTTACAGTCTGACTTTGAGAAAAGCTAGAATTCCACGTTTATTTAGCAAATGAATTGTTTGTAACTGTGAGCATGGGAATAATAGAATAAAAATGGACAAATTACTTTTCATCTACGAAATGCATGAAAAAAAAAGTTCATTGTGCCTTTCCGATCGCCTGTAGATTTTGGGTTTTCCCAAGCGTAAAACTCCTGTAGTACCCGTAGTAGCCCACAATGCAATTCAACTCATTCAGCTGATTTTTCAGTTTAAGCCATGTTGGTACCTCATTTGCTAATCTGACGCCAAAAAATAGTCCCAGTTTCCTTGCAAGTATTTTTGTTCAAAAATAAATTTTAATACATAAATGCAGAAAATAATTTCATTAGGAAAACTTATTGAAGTTTGAATGAATTCAAGAGGGACTGAAGTACATTTCTACAGATATTATACTGTGGTGAAAACTGAAATGCAACATAACTTTTCTGTTTACCATGTCTCCACGTGGAAGTCACTTCCTAGCCACATTTCCGTGAATAATTTACCTTATCTCGCTGTAGTCTCGCTTAATCTTGCCAGAGCTACTGTCAGAGCTACTCTGAACTCCTCGAGTTTTATAGTTTGCAGAACACCGAAAAATAAAAGGTTCTGAACACATTAGTAGGGGTGGTAACTTCTTCAACTTTTCTGCGCAAGCATACCTTAAAGGTGCTTAGACACAGATTTGAAGTTAATTTTTACTCAAATTTTCTGTATAATTTCATGACTTATATGTTGCTACAGCATTTCATGAGAAAATTTGATAAAAATCTTATTTTATCTGGAAGTTATTGAAACTTCGAATTTCTGGACGCGTTTGATAGACACATCCTTGCACTTTCACAGATTTTAACTTCATACTTATTACTTTAGAAAAGTAGCAATTTTGTTGTTTATTAATGAAAAATATTAAAACTATAATGCAGAAATTTCAGAGTAGAAATGTAGAAAGCAAAATCCTCTCACCAGTATTGTCAGTCCGTTCTCAGTGGTGTGTGCAGAGTTTAACAATTGAACACACCCGGTGAAACGTAAACATTAACAACAACAGAGCTCGTGCCCTGTTTACAAAAACAGTTTACGTTTCACGGGTGTATTCAATTTGTTAAACTCTGTATACAACTACACAACACTGAGCTCGGGCTGACAATACTTAAGTAAGTGGTTTTGCTTTCGCACATTTTTACTCTGAATTTTCTGGATTATAGATGTAATATTATTCATTAATACACAACAAAATTGCTACTTTTCTTAAGTATTAAGGATAAAGTTAAAAATTGTGAAAGTGCAAGGATGTGTTAATCAAACGCCTCCCGAAATTCGTAGTTTCAATAATTTCCAGATTAAATAAGTTTTTAATTTTATTTTCGTGTGAAATGCTATAGCAACATATAAGTTGTGATATTATACAGAAAATTTGAGAAAATATAAACTTCAAATCTGTGTCTAAGCACCTTTAAAGAGGAAGAAGTGAAGCAATATTTTTGTGTACGGGCAAACTAAAATTATTTTTAATTATATTTTTATCCATAAAAGTATATTTATTAGGTTCTGAACCTGTAATTTTCTGAAACCTGATACTTTCAAGAATTGAATAAAAGTTGCATGTGTCTTACAAAAATTCTACTTCTGTCACTTTTCCTGTTTTTCCGTCACGGTGTCTCTTTAGTATATAGTGTTAGAAAAACTGGGTTGGTTAAACATTAATGATATGATTCACGAGTTTTTTCGATTAATTTTTCTCTCTCATTTAAATACATGTATTATGTTTACTCTCAGTAACTTGAAATAATTACATATGGAATACTTTATTTCAGATACACATCTTAAATAATGGATCCCCACACCAGTGCCCAGGACGTGATGCGATGTGACCTGTGTGAGACCGCTGTGGTACAGATGCACTGTGATACATGCTTTGTCAACCTGTGTAAGGCCTGTGTGGGAGAACACATTTCTGCTGATCTCTCAAAACCTCATAAAATTGTTGATTTCAAGGATAGAAAATCCACTCCTCTCTATCCTGGATGTACAACCCATTTTAAAGAAAGATGTCAGATGTACTGTAAACAATGTGTCATTTCTGTCTGCACTAAGTGCATTGTATCTGATGAACATCTAGGTCATAAATTATCAGAAATAGGTCAAATTATTGATGAAAAAAGGAACAGCATCGTTCAAGAACAAACTGAATTAAATGAAGCAATTTATCCAACTTACAAGGGCATTGCCTCTGATGTACAAAACAGAATGAGTCAGTTAGAAAAGAAATTTGAAGATCTTTCAGCATCCATTACAAAACATGGAGAGGTCTGGCACATAGAAATTGACATTATTGTCAAGAACCTTAAAGCTGTAGTTGACAAGCTGAAAAACAAACAATTAGAAACACTTCAGAAACAACTGAATGAAACGGAACAGAAAATTTCTAAAATTGGGGAAGAAATTAAATTACTTGAGAATGCCATAGACTCTAAAGACATTTCCAAACTCCTTAGCTTTAAATCCAACTTAGATGAATATAGAGAACTTCCACAAAAAATTATGCCTTCTTTACCCGTTTTCTCGCCAAAAAGAATCCAAGGAGATCAAATTCGTAAATTGTTTGGAGTTTTAACATCACATTCATTAACTTCAGATAAACATGGATACAGCTTAAAGATAAATCAAAAATCAACAGAAGCTGGATCCTCCCCACCAGTCAAACGTCTGCTGGATAAACCGGAGACTGTCACTACCATAGACACTGGGTATAGAACTAGCCTTTACAATGTGGCCTGTCAGTGTGATGAACAAATCTGGACAAGTGGAGATGACAACACCATGAAACTCTTCAGCATTAATCTTAGCTCAGTACTGAAGTCAATCAGAACCAATTTGTCACCCTTCTTTCAAGCTGACATAGCAGTGACAAAAAGTGGAGATCTAGTTTACACTGATCATAATGATAGAACTGTGAACATTGTGAAAAATGAGAAGACAGAGAAGGTGATCAGACAACTGAAGTTGAAACCTGATGGTATCTGCAGCACCTTCTCTGGTGATCTGCTAGTTATTATGAACAGTGGTGATTACAAAGAATCAATAGTTGTCCGTTTTTCTGGTTCCACAGAGAAACAAACCATTCAGTTTGATGATACAGGTAAACCTATCTATTCCTCTGGTTTTTATCACAGGCATATAATTGAGAACAGGAACCTGGATATCTGTGTAGCTGACAGTAAAGCTGTAGTGGTGGTCAATCAGGCTGGGAAAATGAGATTCAGGTACACTGGACATAATCCTGCTCCAAAGAACAACCCATTCAGTCCACGAGGAATCACCACAGACAGTCAGAGTCACATCCTTACAGCTGATTATTACAATGACTGTGTCCACATCATAGACCAGGATGGACAGTTCCTTCGTTACATAGACTGCGGACTGAGTAATCCGCATGGACTGTGTACGGATGCAAATGACAATCTGTTTGTTGCTGAATGTACAAACAAACAAGTGAAGAAAATCAAATACATGTAATTAGTGTTTGGACATACTACTATATTTTTGTCATAGTTTTTAAAGGGGCAGGGACACAGATTTGAAGCTCATATTTTCTATAAAAAAAAAAAAAAAAAAAAAAAAAAAAAAAATTAATATAATCATGACTTATATGTTGCTAAAGTATTTCACACCGAAATATATTAAAAGCGTGTTTAGAAACTTCTTTTATCTGGAAATTATTAAAACTACGAATTTCGGGAAGCGTTTGATTGACACACATCGTTGCACTTTCACGAAGTAAATCTTATCCTTAATATATGTATTGTGTATTAATGAAAAATATTAAAACTACAATCCAGAAAGTTCAGAGTAGAAATGCCAGAAAGCAATACCAACTCACCGGTATTGTTAGTCCGTGCTCAGTGATGTGTGCAGACCAAACAAATTGAACACACCCTGTAAAACTTAAACACCAACAATAACAGAGCTCGTGCCCTGTTTACAAACACAGGTGTTTGACTTGAAGTTATGAAGAATGTCGTTGTCATTGAATTCTAAGAATATTCATGTAAGATCAATTCATTAAACTGAAGTTATTTTTTGGATAAAAATAGAAATTTAAAATGTAATTAATGCAACTGTGTCCAGGCCCCTTTAATCAGTTGATGCATTCACAAGTCTACACTATCACTGCACAGATTTTAAGTGTAAGACTTAGAATAAATGTATCAATATTACATGAATAACTGACGGATTTTCCTATATTTTGTTGTAGAAAACTTACCTTCTTTTTAAAACTATAGATGTTATTGATGAAATTCACGAAGGCTTTGGGTGTTTGTTGTAAATGATATTAAAAACTTGTACATTTGATTTTTTCGCATATCCATTATTTTGAATGGGTTTTCGAATTAAGTACATGTAGTGTACATAGTTATTTGTGTGTGTGGGGGGGGGGGGAGGGGTTATCAGCAATCCAAAAAGACCACAAGGTGCCAAGCGCATTTATGAATGTTCTTTATTGCGCAATGCGCTGATATAGAGAACAAAATGATTTGGAAAATCAATTTGAAGATCTCTCAGCAGTCACAATTAAACATGGAGAGGAATAGGCACCTAGATATTAATAAACTTGTAAAAAAAAAACCCCTTAAAACTGAAGTTGAAAAGATGAAAAAGACACAGCTGCAAACTTAACATGAACAACTGGATGGAATGAAAAAACAGAAATTTTATATTATTGAGGAAGAAGTTAAATCACTTGAGGATGCCATAGACACTAAATACTTTTCTAAACTCTCCAGTGTAAAGTCCAATGTAGACGAGTATTAAGAACTTCCAAGAAAGACCCGTGACTTTCACTTCTAGTGCCAGGCGCTTGGCGAAGGAACAATCTGTGACGACCTTTGTTATACCCCCCGCTTGAAAAGTGGGAGGGTATATAGTGATCGGGGTGTCCGTCCGTCCGTCCGTCTGTTACGCTTTGGGGTACCTATCTCTTATCCGCAACTCCTCCTATACAACTGTATGAAATTTATTGAGACTTTTACAGAATCTTTGTTACATAGTGCCATTGTCCATCTCCTATTTTTACTTTTTGATCTGACACTTATTTCGGGTCTCCCAGGGCAAAACATGGATTCTGTCATTATTATCATATGGGAGGCGGGGGTATCATTTAGTGAGCTCAGTGCTCACAGTACCTCTAGTTTATGTATTAGGATTGACGCGGCGCGGCAAACGAAAATCGAACCCGTGCCTCCCGATCACAAAGCGAGCGCCCTACCACTAGGCTACCATGACCGGTGTAAATTGTTTGGAGACTTGATACCAAGTTCATTAATTTCAAATGAACATGGATACACCATGAAGATAAAACAGAAATCACCAGAAGCTGGATCCTCTCCTCCAATTAAACAGCTGCTTGATGAACCAGAGATTGTAACCAACCACCACAGACACTGGGTATAAATACCTTTACAATGCAGCCTGTCAGGATGATGAAATAATCTGGACAAGTGGAGATATCAGCATAATTAAACTCTTCAGCATCAATCAGAGCTCAATACTGCAGTCAATCAAAACCAATTTGTCACTGTTCAAAATTAATTTTTCACCGTTCTTTCAAGCTAACATAGCCGTGACAAACAGTGGAGATCTAGTTTATGCAGATTACAATGATAAAATGTGAACATTGTGAAGAATGAGAAGAATGAGAAGATAGAGGAGGTGAGCAGACTACAGAACTGGAAACCTGATGGTATCTGTGGCCCCTCCTCTGGTGATCTACTACATGTAGTTATCATGCACAATCACTACAAACAAACAAGAGTTATCCGTTACTCGGGTTCCACAGAGAAACAAACAGAGAATCACCACGGACAGTCAGAGTCACATTCTTTCAGCTGATTTTAATGGGTGAACCACATGGACTGTCTACGGATATGTAGTATCCTTATGTATAAATAGTAATCCGGAATTGTTGTTTATGTACGTGTTTGGTTTGTAGAGTATGTAATATGACCAATATGTGTGTGGAATAAAAATACAAGAAGTCCGTGCATTGGAACATCTGGGTTGTTCTTTGAAACTAAGTGAAGTACTCATGTAGTAACTTGATTAAGCAAGATATCACAGGATACAAAAGACAATCTGGTTGTTGCTGAATGTAGAAACAGACAAGTAAAGAAAATAAAATACATTTAAGTAGCAATGAGACATACTACTATATTTTATTTTTATAAGTGTTTAACCTAGTACTGTCCATTAAAGGAGCATGGACACACTTGCTTGAATTTTAATTCTAATTCAAAAATAGCTTCAGTTTAATGATTTGAATTTTTAATTGACAACGGCATTATTCATATTACACCAAATACCTGTGTTTGTTGCATTAGCACGAGCTCTTTTATTTTTAATGTTTATGTTATACCGGGTGTGTTCGATTTCCCGCATTTCTCACATCACTGACCACAAACAGACAACACTGGTTAAGCTTTTTTACATACCTTATTATAACTTTCCCTGATTGAGTTTTAATATCTTTTATTGATACATCTCAGATTTTCCATTTTCCTTGAATATTAAGAAATAATTCTAGTTCATGAAAGTTCAAAGATGTATGACAAACACGCCCGAAGATCGTGGTTTAGATAATGTTTAGATGAAAGACAGGCAGTCTGAAACGCTCTTACAATATATAAAGTCATGAAATCCTACCGAAAATTTGAAGGTTTTAAACTTCAAATCTGTGTCCATGCCCTTTTAAGTTATGCCAATGATGATTAGTTTTGTACTATAGCTAAGAAGATGGGTGAACAAGGCGGGCGAAGTGCCTATAGTGCGACAAACATGAAGTGGAAAATAAAATCTCAATTATATAAAAATTTTCTTTGATATTTCATCTAACATTAAAGTTTATTTTATGCTAAATCTCTACAATTTACAAAAATCTCACAAAGACTGAAATTATTTGCCTACGAAATAGCATACACACACTAAAGAGGACAAAAAGGATCATTTTCTCACACTTTAACAAAATTTTTCGATGTGAGTGGGTCTTCGCTCCATTTTTTTGAAAGTTGATCCTAAAAGTTTGCATAAAAATATACATTTTTTGGTTTACAAAAACATGGAGCAAAGACCCACTATACCTTAAAAGTACACTTTTATGACAAAGCATTCGTATCTTTCCGAGAAATACTTGAAGTCCATTAAGTCAAGGTCATATCACAAACATGATTTAAATGCCACTATTCGTCAGTAGCTGCGTGGCGTAGTGGTTAGCGTGTTAGTCTCAAAACAATATGATACACCGGATTTTTATTGATAGGGGTTCGAATCTCACGAATACCATTTTATTTTTTTAATAAAAGAATAATTTTTCCGAGATCTTTTTTCTCAGAAAAGTTTTGTTAATCATAATTTCATAAATTTCAATAATGAGAACTTTATTTTAAATACTTAATTCACAAATTGAATATGATTTTATTAATATCTGAAGCTATAGGCATTCTGCACGCCTTGTTCACCCATCTTCTTTACCATAGCTGAATTCTGACGTCTCGAAACACAAAACTCATTTAAAACATTGACCTCTTTAGATTCAGATATTCTTTTTGATATCATTAATGAAAAAAAAGTAAAGTGTAAATTCGTGCTTAAAGTTTTCCATTGTGAAATTTGGAGATAAGTCTGATTTTTCGGAATTTGCGTAAACCACAGTTTGAAGGATTTTTCTTCAACTTCTCACATGCCACTCGCTTACACCACAGGGGAGAGGACGAGCTACTTTATATTTTATTTTCAATTCAATGTTTCCTGTAGCTGTGCAATAGGTTGAACTTATTGGATGCAAGAAAAGCAATAGGTAATTATGATGGAGGCTAAAACACAATGTATAACGTCACAGATATGTTTTAAATTGGGATTGCAACGGTAAATCGCTTAACCGACTAATTCGTCGGAAAGATCATCACTTGCGCGCTTTTACAATAATATATTTTCAACCAAAAATAAATAAATAACTCTAAGGTAGCGTGTTTAAAACTAAAATGCTGCAGTCGACTTATTTAATAATTTACAATACGACGCCGCTCTCAGAACAAGGCCCCATAATTATAACCCTAAATACTAATCAAAATTTACGTGCATGTACCCCCGTCGTAAAAAAAATTCTTGCTATTCCCTACTTTTTTGTTTTTGTTTCGATTGATGCGCTGAAAACAACAATTACATGCAAGTCTTGTCAGTTCGATTAAGCGGTTACTCGGTCGGAAAATTAACGACTAATATAATTAGTTACAAAAATTATCCAATTGCACCCTAGTTTCAAATATACATTAATGAAGTTTTTCAACATGATAAGACGATTATAATACACACTGGTGCTATTTGGCCAATAAATAAATAAAAAATTAAATTTAAAAAAGTTTACAACTGCATAATCTGGTTTTGATTGTACGGTGACCTTGAGAGTTGTGTATAACTGTGCATAGCTGGCTGTTGCGATGGAATTTTATCAGTATTTTAGTTGTTTACCAAACATTTTTTCCCCTTAACATGCCGCCATCACGAGCAAGGGAACGGATAAACCTACTTCAATGAAGTTTTCCAGTTTGAAGGGTCCTCCTTCACAAACCTTTAACTTACGTTTTTATATCACTGAGCACCACTTCCAACAAACGTAAAAACTATTATGTATATATAGCTGCAGAACAGTAGTCTCTGCTTGAGAAAATTCGGACAGACAAAGCAGAGAGCTACAGAAAGGTAAATAAAGTATCAGGAATATGAGTAAAATATATGGTTAATTATTGGATACTGTTTTTAAAGTGGGGGAAAGCATTAAATACAAGAAATAATACCCGAAGCGAGCGACAAAAAAGCGGCGGCGTAAATCGAAGGTTTTTACAATGCTTGGATCTGTAGCTCTCTGCTTTGTCTGTCCGAATTTTCTCAAGCAGAGAGCTGCAGTTAATGTAAATACGGCATGTAGTTGAGAAAAAGACTGAGAATTTTTACCCGAAGAAAACCATTGAAACGAGGTGCAGCCGATCGAGGTTGACAGTTGTTTCCTTTGGGTTAAAATTTTCAATATTATCTTCAACTATATGCAGTATTTATTATATTATACTGAATGTTTTATATAAATACAAAATAACGGTGAACCTTGCGCGCATAGATTCCGCGCAGTCAATATTGTTTTTGGAATTTCACCCGTCGTCAAGTAATGTTAACTGTTGCTATGTTCTATCGGGCTCTAGGGTGTGGTTTCAATATTTAAAGGGTAACAGTGTTATTTAACAAATGTTTCTTGACGAATCAAATTCAACCGAGAATAAAGTGCACAGCAACGGCACATGCTACCCCCGTCAAATGTTGTTCAATTATCATAAACATATAAGAGTGCAAGGGAAAAAACATGTCAATCTTGGTACAAAGATTTCAATGATTTTTTTTCCATCCTAATGTTTGAAAGTGCCTCTCCTATGGTGAGGCACAATAATTAGAACAAATAATACATCATATATTTCTAAGCTGATGTGATAGAGTTTTACATATGCTCATCTGCAGCTTTGTTAATTGTATTTTTATGAACAATGGTATAGCCTAATAAAACATTCCAACACTAATCATTATTTTTATTCTTAGACTGTAAAAGTAATCTTTGTGAGATATGACACTCTGCAATTCGTTGTTGAGATATGAAAGTTAAAATTAAAATAGTATATTATACAATATCAATTAATTTTAATAACTTTATGGTTCCTATACCAAATTAATTTTGACAGTAATGGCTAGCCAATATTAAATAAGAACTTTTTAAATTTGACAGATGCTATCAATTGTAATTCAGAGGCCAGAATCATCTACCCAGTTCCCAAGAGATATAGCTAACAACTGCTTGATCAGAGATGTTCTACCAGAAATCATCTTACACTAAATTTATCAATTAATCTCTAATTTGACACATGTTCTTATCAAAATGCTCCTTGAAACATGTTGTTTGATGATTACATCCATGGGACAAGTGGGACAAGTGGAATTTTCCCTTATTATTGACACAATAAGAAATATTATATTTGTAATTTATTGTAATATTTTGCTGTATACTTATCCATGAAAAAATTTTTTTTCTTGATTTAACAATTGTTGATAAGGTTACTGCAATACTCTTACACCAGTATTTATAGTAAACGACGTTTTTTAACCCTAAATTGACCCCAGGGTGGAAATCGAATTTTAGAAACATTATTGCTCATCTACAGGACACCATAAATCATATTCCGAAAGATGATTTTGCTACTGCGAAAAATGTAAGAGGAGTCAATGGAATCAGTTTTATAGAAAAACGTCTGGGTTTTTTTTTTACTCCCAATCGGCCCCAGGATGGAAATCGAAAGTTTGAAACTTCTCTAACAAAAAATACTTTAGTTAACTATAGTTAACCTAAGTTTTCTATAATATCAAAGTTTTTAGTATAGTAAATTTTTACTATGGATTTTAGATTGTTATATTTTGTTTTCAAATTCATACATGCGCATTTTTTATATTAAATAGAAATTTTACTTGTATATTCACATATTTCTCTCCAAATTTTTCATCATAGGTATTGAATTTTAGAAATCTTAAGCTTGGAAATCTCGAAAAAAAGTTCTAGAGTAAAGTTTCATCTAAATCAAAGTACATGTATTAACTACTGTTAACTATAGTAAATGTTTGTCTACAGGACACTCCCAATAAAATTCCAAATTATGAAGGGCTACTGCAAACAAGAGGCCCAAGGGCCTTAACGGTCACCTGAGTATGATACAATAATTGAAAGGATGCATAGAGTATAATATGAACTGAAAGGCGAAGCTTTGTTGCCAAAAAGAAAAAAAAAAAATAGGGTGATCATGATAAACAAAATAATTGGTCTTAATATTCATTAACAGTTTATGAATTAGGTTCTAATCTGTTCCCCATTTATCACTATCACCATACGGTATATTAACAAATTATCAATGCTTCTGTACTATTTTAATCCCTTGTTGAAATCTCTTACATTGGCCTCTCTTGGTCTTTGATGAACATTTAATAAGACAAGTTATTTTTGTCTCATTTTTATTTATCTACTACTTACAAGTCTATCTGATCATTAAAACATTGAGAGTACGTTTTGTATTTTACAATAAAAGTTTTTGCATAATTCTCTTATTCTATTTACCTTTCAAGTACATTAATTACAGTGATAAATTATCAAAAGTAAATGGCAAAGGGGAATAACTCCTCTCAGTAGAATATAAACTAATACAGCCCTGGCCAGGACCAGAACACTTGACCAAATGGTCCAGATGTTCAAAAATCTTGTAAAAATTCCCTTCCTTATAAAATTTTTTATTCTATTTACCTCAGATATGCCCAGGTGCAGAGAAGATTTTTAAAGAAATAATGCATTTTTACTACAGATTCACTATATTATCAATAGAGCCCCCCCCCCCTCCCCGAAACACCAGAGCTTCTGACCCTGGGACCAGAAGTTTGCTCATCGTAACTAATCACTTTGTTTATCTGCTAAACACTAAGGAGCAAACAGGATTATTTAATAGAATTAATGCATTTTCACTATATTATCAAGAGCCCCATCCTCACACCAGCACATCTGACCGAGGGGTCATAAAATTCACTACTCTGAAAGAAGCACTCTTGCTCATCATAACTATACACTTAGCTTCTTTGCTTTTTTAACCAGAAGCAGAAAAGAATATTTTCAAAGAAATTTTGCTTTTTCACTTTATAATCAATAGAAGCCCCCCCCCCCCCCCACCAGAACCCTTAAACATGGGGTCATAAAATTCACAATTTTGGAAGTGGCATCCTTGCGTATAATAACAATGTACTTAGTCTGTTTAAACAGTACCCAGGGCTAGAGAAGAAGATTTTCAAAGAAATAATTCACCTTCACTATAGGATCTATATAGCCCCGCCCTAGCACCAGAACTCCTGTCCCCGGGGCCACGAATTTCATAATTTTGGAAGAGACATCCTTGCTTATCATAACAATGTACTTGGTTTGTTTAAATAATACCCAGGTGCTGAGAAAAAGAATTAAAGAATTAAAACATTTTCACTTTATAATCAATAGAGCCCCACCCTAACACCAGAACCCCTGATCCAGGGGCCACGAATTTCACAATTTTGGAAGAGGCATCCATGATTATCATTACTATGTATCTAATGTGTTTCAATAATACCCAGGAGTAGAGAAGATGATTTTCAAAGAATTAAAGCAGTTTCACTATATAATCAATAGAGCCCCACCCTAACACCAGAACCCCTGGCCCAGGGGCCATGAAATTCACAATTTTGGAAGAGGCACTCTTGCTCATCATAAATATGTACTTAGTTAGTTTATCTAATTCCCAGGAGCAGAGGAGAAGATTTTCAATGAATTAATGCATTTTCACTATAAAATCAATAGAGCCCCGCCCTAACACCAGAACTCCTGCCCCTGGGGCCATGAAATTCACAATTTTGAAAGAGACACTCTTGCTCATCATAACTATGTACTTAGTCACTGAATTTAATACCCAGGAGCACAGAAGAAGATTTTCAAAGAATTAATGCATTTTCGCTATATAATCAATAGAGCCCCACCCTTACACCAGAACCCCTGCCCCTGGTGCCATGAATTTCACAATTTTGGAAGAGGCACTCTTGCTCATCATAAATATGTACTTAGTTAGTTTATCTAATTCCCAGGAGCAGAGGAGAAGATTTTCAATGAATTAATGCATTTTCACTATATAATCAATAGAGCCCCGCCATATCACCAGAACCCCTGCCCCTGGGGCCATGAATTTCACAATTTTGGAAGAGGCACTCTTACTCATCATAACTATATACTTAGTTAGTTTATTTAATACCCAGGAGCAGAAAAGAAGATTTTCAAAGAATTAATGCATTTTCACTATATAATCAATAGTGCCCCGCCATATCACCAGGACCCCTGCCCCTTGGGCCATGAATTTCACAATTTTGGAAGAGGCACTCTTACTCATCATAACTATATACTTAGTTAGTTTATTCAATACCCAGGAGTAGAAAATAAGATTTTCAAAGAATTAATGCATTTTCACTATATAATCAATAGTGCCCCGCCATATCACCAGGACCCCTGCCCCTTGGGCCATGAATTTCACAATTTCGGAAGAGGCACTCTTACTCATCATAACTATATACTTAGTTAGTTTTTTAATACCCAGGAGCAGAGAAGAGGATTTTCAAAGAATTAATGCATTTTCACTATATAATCAATAGAGCCCCGCCCTAACACCAGAATCCCAGACCCTGGGGCCATGAATTTCACAATTTTGAAAGAGGCACTCTTACTCATCATAACTATATACTTACTTAGTTTATTTAATACCCAGGAGCACAGAAGAAGATTTTCAAAGAATTAATGCATTTTCACTATATAATCAATAGAGCCCCGCCCTAACACCAGATTCCCAGACCCTGGGGCCATGAATTTCACAATTTTGGAAGAGGCACTCTTACTCATCATAACTATATACTTAGTTAGTTTATTTAATACCCAGGAGCAGAAAAGAAGATTTTCAATGAATTAATGCATTTTCACTAATAATCAATAGTGCCCCGCCATAACACCAGAACCCCTGCCCCTTGGGTCATGAATTTCACAATTTTGGAAGAGGCACGCTTACTCATCATAACTATATACTTAGTTAGTTTTTTAATACCCAGGAGCAGAGAAGAGGATTTTCAAAGAATTAATGCATTTTCACTATATAATCAATAGAGCCCCGCCCTAACACCAGAATCCCAGACCCTGGGGCCATGAATTTCACAATTTTGAAAGAGGCATTCTTACTCATCATAACTATATACTTAGTTTATTTAATACCCAGGAGCACAGAAGAAGATTTTCAAAGAATTAATGCATTTTCACTATATAATCAATAGAGCCCCGCCCTAACACCAGAATCCCAGACCCTGGGGCCATGAATTTCAAAATTTTGGAAGAGGCACTCTTACTCATCATAACTATATACTTAGTTACTTTATTTAATACCCAGGAGCAGAGAAGAAGATTTTCAAATAAATAATACACTTTCACTATATGATCTATATAGCCCCGCCCTAGCACCAGAACTCCTGACCCTGGGGCCATGAATTTCACAATTTTGGTAGAAAACTCAATGCTCATTACAATCATGCCAACAGTTTAACTGTTTGATGTCCAGGAGTAAAGAAGAAGATTTTTAAAGATTGCATTAATTTTGGTGGTTTTAGCCCCACCCCTCAGGCCCCAGGGGGGCAGGGACCATGAAATTCACAAGTTTTGTTCCCCTTTACCCATAGATGCTATATGCCAAATTTGGTTGAAATTGGTTGAGCGGTTTAGGAGAAGAAGCTAAAAATGTTCAAATGTTAACGCACATCGCACGACGACGGACAAAAACGGATAGCAATAGGTCACCTGAGTGACTCAGGTGATCTAAAAATGTAAGAGGAGTTCAGAGAACCAGATTTTTGTAGAAAAATGCGTTTTGACCCCAATCGCCCCCAGGGTGTAAATGAAAATTCCGAACTTTTATGCACATCAATCAAATTCCAAAATATGAACGGGTATTTACGAAAAATGTAAGAGGAGTCCATGGGGACCTGGTTTTATAGAAAAAAAAAACAGTGTTTTTTGACCCCCATTGCCCCCTTTCCGGGATGAATAGCGAAATTCCGAAGTCTCTGCACATGTACAGGGCACCACGAATCATATTCCAAAAGAATATTTTGTTGAGAGAGTTACAAGAGAGTTTGTTGCTGCTCGAAATGTAGGAGCCTTTTGAGAAAGAAGACAAGGTGACAGACGGACGGACGGAACAGGATAACAACAATATACCCGAATTTATTTTAGAAAGGGTGGGTATAGTTACTATAGTAATGCAAGAAACTCCATAAGCAACAATGCTCATCTGAGTCATCTTGTCCCTGCTTTCCTTCATCTGAAGATTTTTAAAAGAGTTCTACGGAATTCATTAATTAAAATGGAGCTATTTGTATGTTGGTATATGGATAGAATTAAAATGTTAATAAAGATGTTGATGGTCCCATAGTTTTTTTTCAAACTAGTGCAGAGAAAAAACAGCGAAAAGTTGCAATTTACGGTACAGGGAATGCAATTGCCTTGCTTGTTTACTCTGCTAGATGTATCTGAACAACACAAAAACATGATCTCTTAGTCCTTCGATAATCTATAGTGCGAATAAAAAACTTAAAGAATTAGAAAATAATCTTTCTTCAGAAAAAAAAAATTGAAATAGAAACTCAGATGGCCAGATTATAGATGATGACTATGCAAAACTTACAGAAATAATGACAAAACTTGGGGAAGAATGACTCAGAGAAATTGACTGAGTTAAAGAAAATGAAAAATAAAATTAATAAGATGAAAAGCAAACACCTGGTCATTCTGAAGCAACACTTACATGAAATCCAACAGGTACAGTCTCTTATTGATCAAGCACTGCTTACCCAAAAATAAATAAATAAATAAAAAATCACATGAAGTGGTCCTGGCTCTGGATTACACCTCCAAAATCAAAGAATTCAGCAAACTTCCTCCCCGAGGTTTTA
The DNA here is from genome assembly GCF_033153115.1 of Saccostrea echinata. Lineage (NCBI taxonomy): Eukaryota > Metazoa > Mollusca > Bivalvia > Ostreida > Ostreidae > Saccostrea > Saccostrea echinata. The sequence continues at coordinate 21,171,039 of NW_026889751.1, read as the reverse complement.
CTACCTATATTGAGTCCACATAATATAAACAGAGAACAGGTTTAATTGGATCTTCCTCACCCATCAAGAAGACTTCATTACTGAAGAAGCAAGAAACTACAGCTGGAAGACCCGATGCTTATCATTTCTATGAATACTGGGTAGTGGGTATGAGTACCCCCGTAGTTTATCTGTCTTGGTGAATAAGTCTGGACAAATGCATGAGTGAGTGATTAATGAAGTGGTTTAATTTTAAAGGTTCGCTTAAAAAGGCTGTCAAAACAATATCAGGGAATTATCCAAATAATGCAACAGTTAAAAGTGATGGAGATATAGTATACTCTGAATGGAAAGCAAAAACAGTGGATGAAGTTGAGAATGGACAGATTAAGGAGGAATGAAATTACAGTGATGAATACCTGACAATCCTCTGGTGATCCCATAGTAAAACGACATGGATGGCAAACTGACAAATAAACTATATGACAAACAGGACGACTTCAAATTTGACATCGTCAACTTCCCATATTAATATCATGTTGTAATATTCCACTATCACCTGCATATGGTGGGCGCGCTTGATTGTCTACACCTTACACCCAGTGTACACTTTTCCTTGATCAAGTGCAAAAATGTACACTTTAGGTATACACCATCTACACTCTGTACAGGGCATGTGTAGGTAATTGCACCGAAAATTCAATATGGCTGAAAAATGTCGAGACGGTTAAACTGCAGAATTTTTTTTTTCTATATTTGAGTTTACTGTTAAGTATTTGATAGGTTGATTGCGGTGAATTGTGTTGAGTACTTTAGTCACGTGTTCTGTGCATTTTATGGTAAAATGAAACGCTTTGGATTTTGTAAAATAATTAAAAAAATAAGGAACTTTGGCAAGTTTTTGTGATAAAGTCACAATATATTTTAGAGTATGGTTAGAAATTAAATTCTAGAGATAATTTATGAGTGGATAAAAATATGTTTTTTACAAAATTTTTCCCTTTTCGTAAAATGTTTTGTTTTTTTTAAATTGATATAAGAAATTGTTCACAATCACAACAAATATTTTTAAAAATCTTCTGCAAAACGGATCCCCTCAGCTGGATGAAATTTTAATGGCCATATTGAATTTGCTACACTACACTGAATTTCACTTGATTATAAGGTGTAAATTATCTAAACCAGGTGTACTACAGTGTAGACAAATCAAGCGCGCCCATGGGTGTTTATATCTCACAACTGATTCGGTACGCCAGAGCATGTTCTGAGTACGATCAATTTTAATCGAGGAAAGCTGCTGAAAAATAAGTTGATTTTGCTTGGCTTTGTGGTATTTTCAGAGGTCCGTGTTTTTGTCTTGTTCTTATGTGTTAATCACACTTCGTTATCTTCACCTTTTCAATATTAACCACCTAAAAGGTCCAGAATTTGTAAATATCATATACAATATTATATACAATATTAACCACCTAAAAGGTCCAGAATTTGTAAATATCATATTAAACGGACTGGTAACCCGTAATAATGAAGACTTGACAAGGTCCACGTCAAAGTGGCCGTAGACGGATGAATAAGACTGCTGAAGAATGTGAATAAAATGTTTATTCGGTACATACATAAATACATGAAATATGAAAATACATACATATAATACCAAGGAAAGCACTTGAAAGCTCGAAAGCTTATTTTCAATGGGGTCCTTTATTGCACGTATGTTGGCGCGAGGGGGTCATTTCTGTGGGAGGAAACCAGAGTAACCCTGGGAAAACCCAAGTATCCAAGCGAGCGACCACCTTATCCTCTCACATACAACCACACATACAATCACGAGGATCGCAGCTCAGGTAGCAGCGGTGAGAAGCGAATGCGCTAACCACTGCGCTACCAGAGCATCCTTTTCCATTTTAAAAGGATGCATGACTTTTTCATTTTTTTAAAAATTGCACTCCATGAATATACAAATTATACTATCATTAATATTTAACAAGAGGTCTAAGGGCCTTAACGGTCACCTGAGTATAATACAACAATTTAGAGGATCCATAGAGTATAAAATAAACTGATAGATTAAGCTTTGTTGCCCAAAAGCAAGAGAAATGAGATGATCAGGATCAATGAAATAAACAGTCTAATATTCAGTAACAACTCATAAATTAAGTTCTAATCTGACGCCCATTTATCACTATCACCATGCAGACTGTGAACAAACTATTAGTGCTTAACCCCATATTAAAACTTCAAACATTGGTCTCTCTTGGTCTTTGAAGAACCTTTGATAAGATAAGTTATTTTTGTCTCATTTTTATTTATATATTATTAACAAGTCTACCTGATCATTAAAATATGAAAGTATTTTTTGTATTACACAAAAAAAATTCTTGCATAATTCTCTTATTCTATTAACCTTTCAAATACATTATTTACAGTGATAAATTATCAAAAGTGAATGGCAAAGGGAAATGACTTCTCTCAGTGGAATACAAATTAATAGAGCCCTGATTAGGACCAGATCACTCGACCAAATGGTCCAGATGTTAAAAAATCTGGTAAAAATACCCTTTCTTATTAAAGCTTTTACTCTGTTTGCCTCCGATATGCCCAGGAGCAGAGAAGATTTTCAAAGAAATAATGCATTTTTAGTACATATTCAACACAGCCCTACCCGAACACCAGAACTCTAGCCCATGACCCAGGGTCATGAAATTCACAAATTTGAAAGAGGTACCCTCATCATCATAACTATGTACTTAGTTGAAGATTTTCAAAGAATTAGCACATTTTCACTATATTATTAATAGAGCCCCCCCCCCCCGGAACACCAGATCCCCCTGACCCGGGGACCACAAGTTTTAAAAATTTTGTAAGAAGCATCCTTGTTCATCATAACTATGCACTTTATTTATCTGCTCAACACTAAGGAACAGACAAGATTATTTAATAGAATTAATGCATTTTCACTATATCATAAATAGAGTCCCACCCTTACACCAGAACATCTGACCCAGGGACCATGAAACTCATAATTCTGGAAGAAGAATTCTTGCTCATCATATCTATACACTTAGATTCTTTGCTTAAAAACCAGGAGCTGAAAAGAATATTTTCAAAGAAATTATGCTTTTTCACAATATAAGCAATAGAGCCCCCCCCCCCCTTTTCACCAGAACCACCGACCATGGGGCCATGAATTTCACACTTTTGGAAGAGGCATCCTTCTTATAATAACCATACACTTAGTTTGTTTTAATAATACTCAGGAGCAGAGAATTAATGCAATTTCACTATTTAATCAACAGAGCCCCGGACCCAGGGGCCATGAAATTCACAATTTAGGAAGCTTGCTCAATATTACTATGTACTTAGTCAGTTTATTTAATACCCAGGAGCAGAGAAGAAGATTTTTCAAAGATTAATGCATTTTCACTATATAATCAATAGAGCCCCGCCCTAACACCAGAACCCCTGACCCAGGGGCCATGAAATTCACAAATTTTGAAGAGGCACCCTTTCTCATCATAACTATGTACTTAATAGTTAGTTTGTTTAATTCCCAGGAGCAGATTTTCAAAGAAATAATGCATTTTCAATATATGATCTAAATAGCCCCGCCCTAGCACTAGAAACCCTGAACCTGAGGTAATAAATTTCACAATTTTGGTAGAGGGCTCAATGCTTATTACAATCATGCCAACAGTTTGGCTGCTTGATGTCCAGGAGTAAAGTAGAAGATTTTTTTTAAAGATTGCATTAATTTTGATGATTTAGCCCCACCCCTCAGGACCGGGGGGGGGGGAGGAGGGGGACAATTTTTGTTCCCCTTCATCCATAAATCCTTTATGCCAAAATTGGTTGAAATTGGTTTAGCGGTTCCAGAGAGGAAGTTGAAAATGTTCCTATGTTAACGTACGACGAACGACGCACAGCGACAGACAAAAACGAATAGCAATAAGTCACCTGGGTGACTCAGGTGACCTAATAAGTTAATAGCTAAATTTAAGTTAATTTGATTTTTTTTATAGTTAGTGATACAGAAATAAAACACATACTTTATTGCTTTGAAATGAAATTATCGTCAAGTTAAACTCCTCTGAATCTTTTATGGTAGAAGTTTGCACAGAAGTTCTAAAAAGTGAATGGTTTATGAATAAAATCCTCACAACGTTAGGGGTCCTGAGTCCACACGTGGTCGTGAGACCCTTACAAACCTCATTATCCCCTCGCGCAACTAGTTGCGGAGGGGATATAGCATCGCTGCTGTGCGTATGTGTGTGTGTTATAGTGTGTTAGTGTGTCCGTTACAGCTTGTGAGCAAGATTTAAAGAGAACCTTTGCACTATCATTTCTCAGTCTTCACACACTTATGTGGCATTGTAAAAGGACGAACCCTATTCATTTTCAAGTTAATCGGTGATGTAGTTCTTAAAATATCGCGTTTTTACTACCTTCAAACCCTGTAATTTTATGTACGAGTTGACAATACTTACTTCCGGTAAATTTAACAGGTTAAAATTCGGGTCGTTTCGATAGAGCCGCTTCGGTAAGTTCTACTTTGTATTCGCGTATTGTCATATTATTGCGTATCTTGAGAAAAGTTTGTGTGAATTAAAAGTGTCATCTCTGTCACTGAGTAACTGAAATAATTTGATGAACGTCGCGGTTTCAATGCACTACACGTGTGTGTTTATAATAGGGGCCTGTGGAATTAATCTTGAGGCGCACATAATTCTTGAAAGATATAAATATAAAGTTTCACAAGTTTCATTGACATCTCAACACCGGTATATTGTCATTTTTCACTACAAAAAAAATATTACTTCCGTGCGTATTTTCAGATTTGATGCCTATTGCATGCTACTCAGGTATAGGTAAATCAATGAAATTTACAGCATACGTGATATGTTTCTGCTAGGAATAAGGGAAACTGCCCAATCACGTATGCTTGTTATGACCGGCACGTCGATTTACCCAAATGGACACAAATGGAAACACAAATGGACCCAAATGGAAATCAAACGGACCCAAATGGAAACCAAATGGAATATTAAATATATATCATCGTATTATCAAGTTGTTACTTATTTCAGGGACCTATATACTAATATATAGGTCCCTGCTTATTTAAAATGATGAAAATAATGAACTTACAAATGGTGAATATTAATTATTCATTTCTAATATTGTAGTTTAAAATACGAATTAATTTTCTATAGAATTCTATACATCGGCAGAATTGGGGGGGGGGGGGGGGTAGTGCGCCTCTCTCGTGCCCCCCCCCCCCCGCCCCCTGTTCCTACAGCCATGAAATCTATAAACTTTAATATTAAATGCTTCCATTTTGTATTCAATGAAATGCAAAAGTTATTTCAAATAGAAAAAAAAAATAATTCGTATTTTAAAATACAATATTAGAAATGAATAATTAATATTTTCCATTTGCAAGTTTGTTATTTTCATCATTTTAAATAAGTAACAACTTGGGAATACGATAATCTATATTTAATATTCCATTTGGGTCCATTTGATTTCCATTTGGGTCCATTTGTGTTTCCATTTGGGTCCATTTGGGTTCCATTTGGGTAAATCGACGCACCCTGTTATGACCCCCCCCCCCCCCCCGATGATATCCACCTTGACTTTTGTTAAAATTTAATCAGTGTTACAATACATCTTAATTTCTTTACCTTACTTTAAACTTTATATATACATATAGTAATACTGGGTACCCTTGATTACTAGGCCTAGATGATTGTATCTTGTTTTACGTCCCTTTTGAGAATTTTTTTCTCGTATGTAGACATTGCCATTACCGGTGAAGTTCCTGGCGCGAGGGGATGCCCCGCTTAGCGGTGCTCTTGTTCAATATTTTATGGGCTGACTGCAGCGATGTCTTTCGAGGAAATTACAAATCTTGATTTTTTTCTTATCTCTCGACCAATCACAGTAATTCTTTCTGTAATAAGCAACTTGGAATTGAGCTGCTTACTTTCTGTTTACGTTTTATGTCAATTTATGAAAGCCCCAATTTGAATGGTAGTTCTCAATGAGAGAAGCATGCCAGTAAAATATCGAATGAAGTCTGTCAGGGGTCCCATGACCACGTGTGGACTCAGGACCCCTGACGTTCTGAGGATGTATGTATAATTGAGATTTTCTAACATCACGGCACAGTGTTGAAAGAAATATCCCGAAACAATTATTGTTTATAAAAGAACTCTTTTTCCAGTTAAAACATGGGACTATTTCCGCTTTTGGTAAAAAAAAAATAATAAGCTCATAAATTAAAAAAAAACTTGTTTCTTTTAACACCAAGAAACATATGTTATAAAGTAAAAACATTGAATAAAACTCTCTTGAGTACATATAAAACTTTTGTGAAACGATTTCAAAATTTTACAGGAACCAGCAATGTCGAAACTTTAGACTGAAATATATAAAATGTTTTTCTTTTAATTTAAAAAAAAAAAATGAAATGAGGATGCAAATTGAACTTTAAAAAGATATTGAGATTATTCATTATTAATTTTATTCAGTATTAATTATTAAGCCGGATCAACGTTTCAATTTCACACTAATTATCTATAAAATTAAAAAAAAAATGATTGCAACTTTTTATCAGTGAATTTTTTCTTATTGAATTATGCAACCAATGAAACCATCACATGAGCCCTCATCAATCATTAAGAGACAAATTACATAATTACTATATAACATAAGTGAGGAAAACCGAAACAGTTGCTGATCGTTGTAGAACCCGAATTTTATCGCTATATCCTTTACAAAAGCTCTACAAATGGAACCAGCTCTTCGTCCCAAGACTATCAGTCTGTACCTAATTGGACATGTCCTAGCTCTGTTGCAGATTTGCCACTCTCAGTGCTTAGACCCAATTTACCCAAAAACTTTGATTATTAGCAACTATGAAAATTCATCAGTACCAGGTTTTCATCTTTTGACTAAAGTTGATATCGAAATGTGCGTGCTGATTTGTTATAAGTTTAGTTTGTGTCGCTCAGTGGATTGGACAGAAGAGAAAAAGACATGTCGGCTGAACACAAGGTTTGACATCAAGAATGTCAGTCGTCTAATGACCGAAGGTCACACCATTCATATCGACCGGGAAAATTTTCCAAGAGTAAGAAAGATGTTAAGAAAGAAACCTTGAAATACTTTATCAACAACTTAGTTTAATTATGATATATTAATCGAATCAGAGTTTTGAGTCAATTTAACTTTAGCAGGTGGCGGGCAATTGTCTAAACCATACATGTACCGAAGATGCTATCTGTATTCGTGGTGACTGTGTACCTGTTTTAAAAGGTAAAATATTATTTTCAAACATTTTCTACAGGTGATGACACTTAAAATTTGGAAGACTTAATTTCTTTCTTTTTTTTATAAAGTTTATCGACATTTTCCCCTCTGATCCTTTGTCTGCGTACCTGGTTTAATAAATCTCCTTAGATTGTTTCGGTATAATAAAACAGTTATGGAATGGGTACTCGGGAAATGGCATATTATGTTTCCCCTCGGCTTCGCCGCGTCAGGAAATAGTTTCCTTCTCGGGGAACGACAAATTTGCTATTTCCCTCTGTTCCTGTACTGCTAGGAGACAGATTCCGTAGGTCGAGAGTTCAACCCCGGGCTGGGGCGGAAGTGGGTATCCTTATAAAAGTGAATTTCTTTGTGCTTTCTATATATATATATATATATATATATATATATATATATATATATATATATATATATATATATATATATATATATATATATATAATTTATATTGAAACACAAAACCGATTACATGGGGTATTTTTGGTCCGACTCTGTAGTTTCAAAGTTTTTTTTTAAACATAGGGTCGCCATAAAAAAAATTCAACATTTATATGTTAGTAAATTCAAATGTTTCCCTTTTTACGGGTGAAAACTTATACGAAATTTGTCAAATTTATCCTGTCGGTCTACAGGAGATGCATATACTTCTCCTAGACACCCACCTCGGTGTTTCCAGGGGTCCGTGTTTTTGCACTATTCGCAATTTGTATTGTTTACAGGACTTATGAGAATGATCACTGTTTTTTATCACCTTTTTTCATTCTTGAACCCTGAACTGGAAACGTGTTGTTGTTATGTGTTCCTTTGTAAAAATTTTAAAAGAAATCTTGTTTTTTGGAAATTTGTAGTTTCCCTTATGCTGTAACTTTAAAATGAAATATGGAGATAACGAACAGTAATCAGGCTAAAAAGTCCATTAAAACAATATAAATCGAGAGCAGAGCAAACATGGACCTCTAAAAACATCAGAGATGGGATCAGGTGCCATGGAGGAGTTAGCATCCCCTGTCCACCAGTCAGACCCGCCGCGTGCTCCTTGTCATGATCGGGCAAAAACGGAAAAAGTAAGATTATTCGCCTTACTTATTTAAAACTTTTAAAATGCTTATACTACCCATATTTCTAAAGTAATGGCTACTCCATTTAATCAGCTCTAAGCTCTTTTCTTTGCAATTGTTTTCTTAAGATTTTGAAAACATTTCTTTTCTTTTTCTTTTTTTTCATATCTATGAAAGAAGGGGAGGTGAAAAATAGAAAGGGTTTTGTGATAAATTATTAGTTTTCGTATTATTATTACTTGATGAAATTAACAATTCAGCTTGTCCATCACCTAAAACTCTGAAAGTAACTGAAAATGTTCAGAAATGTCACCGAATTCACAAATTAATGCGAACCTTACATGCAATTTTCTTCATTGAGGATCACCATAATTATTATACTTTATCATACTATGTTTGGAAAATTAAAAAATCTTAAATATTATTTTATGGAAATGTTGATAAAAAATCAATTATGAATTAGTATCCAGGTACATGTATTTAAAAACAAAGCAAAACATGCTATTAATTTTATTAATGTTGTATATTAAGTTCTTCTATCTTCTATCAACTAAATTTCTTATATTACAAATGTGGAAATAGCCTAAGACATTACTGCAAGATATCAAAGATCACTTTCAATTTCATGCTATCAATTTAATTTCATGCTTATAAGCATTGTTTATAAGACAAGTTTGAAGGGAATCTCTTAGGAACTCAATTTTGTCATTTTATAGGAAGCACATAATAAATATTTACAAGATCGTTCAAAAAACTGAAAATTACCTTGGATCATGAAGAAGTATAAAATGAAAATTGTTGCATCAAAAGACTTCAATTTTAACCTTCATTTTGAGACTTATTCACATAAAAAATAATTTAAATTGCTATTTTTCTTGGTGGTGGTGGTGGTGGTGGGGGGGGGGGGGGGGGGGTTCATCCTAAATTGAATTCATTGCATGATGAACGCAAATCAGAGTCGTTAGTAAATAGTAACAATGGCAGTAATTTTTAAGTCCTCGAAATAAAGATTAATGTAAAATATGGGTGAATTAAAAAAATGACCATGCAGACACGTATTAATCAACCTGCCCTAAAAATACAGGCAATGGGAATAAACTTCTATGTCTCAGCACATGTCTTTTGTCTTTTGATATTGTCTAAATACCTGCCAAATATCTCATTGCTATCTCAAGTTACAAAAAAATTTTGCCCAATAATGATGCTAAAAATGTCAGGAGTGCAACACCTTCTTGTGACATTTTGAAAATTCAATACGTTTTGAATATCTGTGAAATAAATAATAATGGTTTATGTTGGAAATAAAGACATTCCTGATAATATTCAAAGTATTGAGCTTTAAATCTAGACTTTATCAACTTTTGTTTGACCAAATTGTGGTCATGGCTGATGCTGAAAAAAATGTTATACCAAGTCAGGAGTTCAACAGAAAAAATGTAGTGTTGCCAAAAAATCATTGATTTTAAAAATCTGTATGACAGTTAAGTCGAAAAGGAATTTTCAAAGTGTAAAACAATAAATGACATATCATTTAAAATTTAAAAATGTTATAAAAATCACGAGCAGCATTAATGAGAGTCAAGTATCTGTGCATACCCAATTATGTCAGGAGTGCAACATTTGATGTTTTGTTCCCCAGCATGGAAAAATTTTATCAGTATATGATTATCTGATTTCTATTTTTGAAAATAAAGACACAAAGAACATTTTTAGATCACCTGAGTCACTCAAGTGACCTATTGCTATCTGTTTTTGTCCGTCGTCGTGCGTCGGTCGTAAACATTTTCAGCTTCTTCTCTTGAACCGCTGAACCAATTTCAACCAATTTGGCATATAGCATCAGCTGGTGAAGGGAACAAAAATTGTTAATTTCATGGTCCCTGCCCCCCTGGGGCCTGAAAAGTGGGGCTAAAACCATCAAAATTAGTGCTATCTTTTAAAATCTTCTTTACTCCTGGACATCAAGCAGTCAAACTGTTGGCATGATTGTAATAAGCATTAAGTCCTCTACTAAAACTGTGAAATTCATGGACCCAGAATTAGGGGTTCTGGAGTTAGGGTGGGGCTCTTATGATCATAAAAGTGAAAATGCATTAATTCTTTAAAAATCTTCTTCTCTCCCCCTGTATGTTTAGAAAATTAACTAGGTGCATGATTATGATGAGTAAGGGTGCCTCTTCCTAAATTGTGAAAATTGTAGCCCCAGGATCAGGGATTCTGGAGTAAGGTGGTGCTGTAATGATCTTTTAGTAAAAATGCATTAATTCTTTAAAAATCTTTCAAAATTGTGAAACCAGGGTCAGGGTTTTTAGCATTAGGGTGGGGCTGCAATGATCATATGGTGAAAATGCATTAATTCTTTAAAAATCTTCTTCTCTCCCCCTGTATATTTAGAAGATAAACTAGGTGCCTGGTTATGATGAGCAATGGAGCCTCTTTCAAAATTGTGAAATTTGTGGCCCCAGGGCCAGGTGTTCTGGCATTAGGACAGGGCTCTAACGATCATATAGAGAAAATGCATAATTGTGAAATTCATGGCCCCAGGGTCTGGAGTTAGGGCGGGGCTGTAATGATGATATAGTGAAAATGCATTATTCTTTAAAATTTTCTTCTCTGCCCCTGTATATTTAGCAGATAAAGCGGATGCATTGTTATGATTAGCAAATGTGCTTCTTCCAGATTTCTGAAAAGTGTGGCACCAGGGTCAAGGGTTCTAGCATTAGGGTGGAGCTGTAATGATCATATGGTGAAAATGCATTCATTCTTTAAAATTCTTCTTCGTTCCCCCTGTATATTTAGCAGATAAACTAGGTGCCTGGTTATGATGGGCAAGGGTACCTCTTCCAAAATGGTGAAAATTGTGGACCCAGGGTCAGGGGATCTGGCGTAAGGGCGGGGCTCTAATGATCATACAGTGAAACTGTATAAATTCTCTGAAAATCTTCTTCTCTGCTCCTGGGTAATAAGCAAACAATCAAAATAAGTGTATAGTTATGATTAGCAAATGTGCCTCTTTTAAAATTGAGAGAACAAGAGAGACCAATTTGAGAGGGAAAAGCAATTGGTATTCTAATAGTGCTGAAGCACTTTTGTTTTGTTTAGTCATATTGGTGATTGTGACAGATACCTCAATTGCTTACAGTGTTTGTACCGTAAGGAAAATATGCTTTAACATATACTTTTATCTTCAGGAGTGCAACAAAATTGTCGTGTAATTATCAATGAACTTCAGTCAATTCACAGAATAATTTTCATCACTAATCACATATTTTCAAATACGTATATCTTACACAAGCAAATAATCATATTTTGAAGTCTAGAAAATATGAAAAGCTTGCCGTAAATGATAAAAAATATCAAAACGACGAACTGATTTGTAAACTTTGAATGAATTATTGTATATTATAAATTTTAAAACGATGTTAAATAAAAGACATATCAGATGTCAGGAGTGCAACAAAATAATATAAGGTAAAAATGATCACTTCAAAATCTAGTATTTTTTGTAAGAAAATTTGTATATCAAAATTCTTTTTGGGCTAAGATTTAAAGAATTGACTTAAATGGACCAAAAAGTAATTGGGGGGGGGGGGGAATTTGTATCATATTTCTTTTATATTAAAACTTTTCAAACCAGAATTGAAAAACTTAATGTAAATTAACAATCAAAAAGCCAATTTCTTTCACAAATACAAGAGAAGAACCCTGGCACCATTTTAAAGCATTAAAAAACCTATAATTTCTTTTGATTATGTATTTTAGTAAATCTTTTAGGATGTAGCAATATTTTCTTTTTTTTCAAATAAAGTTTTACTAATAAAAATTCTGAAACTTTTCTATGCAATTGTCTATTCTATTGCTACTTCTGGAATTTTAACTACAATGCATGTACAGTGTGATGATATAAGTGAAAAATATGTTATGGTGAGTTGAATTTTTTAAAAAATAATTATCAATTTGGTGGTCATTTTTTTTATTCACCCATATCTAAATATATATGTGCGTAGAATACGTGACGGCAAGCCCTGGGATTCGCTGACCAGGAACTCTTGTGGGAGAATTGGTTTGAATAAGCAGACAAAGGTAAGGCTGGAACGTTGATCATCAACAATATTCAGTCAGAGAACTGGTAAATGTAACAGGCCAGAAGTGGTTAATGCTTAACAGATTACATCGATCAAAAAGATCCATAAATTAATGTGAAACGGTCGCGAATTGAACACACAGGAAAATGGAGACTAAACAACAGAAGACACAAAACAAAAGTGAAAATGCAAGATAGTGGTCGTATTCGACAATACCTTTCCACTTTTACGAAGCAACTCTGACTGAATAACACAAAGAGTGAAATAAAAATAAATTGACCAGTAAAGAGTGAAATAACACACAAAAGAATACTCAGTTGGGTTCAAGAATGTTAAAGAATGCAGACATAAAAAATGTTCAAGCAAAGTGACCACAATTAGGCATTAGGACACCCTTTCCAGTGCTTTTATACTCAGTATATACATCTATACACAAGGAACATTATTTTAGTGAATGACCATGCCAACAAGTTTAGATTTGTGATTGTTTGAACCTTTACACAAATACTTATATCATTTGAAAGCATCATCTCCAGTGTACATGTTACATTAAAAGTTTAAATCTAAAGTTTAAACTTATCTATAACTATCTAGATAGTTATAGATAAGTTTAAACTTTAGATTTAAACTTTTAATGTAACATACAGACACAGAGAGCTATGGATAATAAATCAACCCTTAAAAAGGTGATATGTTTAAAAACATGTGATGAACAAATAACAATTTAAGAAAGGTAACTAACTATTTCATTCCTTCTTTACACATTAAATAGAAAAAATATACAAGGATTGTTCAGAGATTTTGAAAAGAAATTCCAGTACAAAAAGACAAGATGGAGTATATGTTATTTATCCTGACATCCGGAGGGAGGTTTTCTGTGACATGACGACAGATGGAGGGGGTTGGACGGTGAGTATTGATTCTATTTATAATAATTACCACATATTCTAAATAGAATTTTGATAAGGAAAGAAACTTTCACTGGAAAAATTCTGAGGCAGTAGCAGTCGGTAAAGTTGTTCATTTGAACAAAATTGTCAATATTTAGTGAATGAAGTCATTATGTCTGTTGCTGATTGCAACGTCCAAACTCTCTGGTCATCACATTGATGTGTTCCTTGCTACGGAACCGCAAGGGATAACCCACCATTAGACCTGAAGTCGAAGCATCTGCATCACGTACCAAACCACCAAACGATGAAAATAAGTTTAATTCAAATCTGCTGTCATAAAGTGTTCATGGACATAGATGGAAGAGAAAAAATATCCGCAAGTTTTTGGAACATGTATCAAATACCGTTAACACATCGTCAATTAATAAGATTTAAATTGGCTTATCGAAGCTAAATATCACTAGTTGTGAAATATCGCAATCTTGATCTCCATATGCTAGCCAGTAGCATGCTAACAAAGTTTCCATTTGATCTACAATAGAGCGATCTAAGTAGGATGGTGTAACGTCGACCACATGGGTAATTTCGACCTTTCATGAAAACCTTTAAAATATTTTGTTTATAACCAATTATTGTGTACGTACATCTGTTTTATGCAGATACAAAATCCATTTTAGATGTATTTTAATGTATTTTATTTCCATGAGCGTCAGTTGTTTATTGGTATATTATGATACCCGAGAAGAGGCTGTATCACCCAAAAAATTACGGACGAGTATTTATCAACCATTACGGGAAATTATCACTTTGACATTTATCAAATTTGTTTTCAGACTGAAATTCATGCATATTTAATTAAAAATATTTAGTTTTTACAAATTAAAATGCAAATCAGCTAAACAAAAATCATCCGAAGTTATCCCTGCATGAATACGGCGTCTGTGAGTAAATTCAACCAATGAAAAATGACGCATTGTACCATAGGACTGGCGGTAAATTTAGATTTTAATTTGCTTTGGTGTTGCTGTGGTGTATTTGCCAGAAGAATCACAGTTTTTTAAGTCACCCCCACCTTTTGGCATCAAGCCATACTGTGACAAGACCTTGACTGATGAATGAATGATGTCAATTTCCAGACCTGGCTGATGAATGAAATAAGTCAACATTTTTAATTTAAAAATACTAACATTAGCTTGTCAATGTTCGCTTCACAAATGTTTCTGTATGTTTTCTCCGCGCGTATCCTTAATCAGTAAATGATACGTCCTATCTAGTTCTCGTCATTCTCTTTCCCGTCTCCAAATACAAATAGCAATTTCGCATCAGAAGTCCCCACTTTTTTTTTTACTTCCAATACCATTTCAAACTTTCATTAAAATGTCACAAATCATTTCATTTTTTTTTCTGTACGCCGATTGCCATATAGAAAAAGTTCAATGGCGATGTTTCCCATACCCATCCCCCCTTTTTTCAAAAAAAAAAACAAAACAAAAAAAAAACACCGATCTAGAGAGATAATTTTTCTTTCAGACTTCTGCGTCTTCAACATTCCAAAGGTACAATATCTTCACACGTACCAATTCCGAATTTTTTATCAACAATTTGCAGTAGCAGTGACGCAGCTAAGTATGATCCTTGCGGATGGAGACAGCTATTTATACAGACTCCGAACCGTGGCTTGACACCTCGTAGTAGGCGGTGCTAATTATCAACTTGCTTTTCTCTCATTGGTCCTCTGGTACAAGTAACTTACACAATAGATATTAATTGGTTAGCGGTAAATCAGTTTTTATTCACTCGGGGCTCCGCCCCTCGTGAATGAAAAACTGTGAGTGTATTTACCGCTAACCAATTAATACCTATAGTGTAACTATAACATACAATCTGCAGCAACTTTTACTAGAAAAAAAATCATGACCGTATGAAAAATAAGTAGGATGAGTATAACGTACATGTATATTCAGCAGAAGCAATGAAAACTCATTTTTTTCAGTTTACATGCGATTTAGATGCCTGTGTGCATGTAACATTTGTAGCATGCCTCGACAAATCAGTAAATCGGCGTCGATAGGTGCACCTAAGTCTTTAAAATAAGCACATTTTGAAAATTACGGTCTCTTTTTGCCGGTATTTTTACATCAAGCTTTTATGATTTACAACAGAAAAAAATTGAATTTTTATTTTTTCTTATATTAGAGATGACGCAAATAATTTCGTTTATATTGGAGCATCGGTCGAAATTATCCCCAATGTGCGGTCGAAGTTACCCAACAGAAATCGAACGCATTTCTTTCATACTTTGACAAATATTACGTAAAACAACAATGTAATCTGAAAAATAAAAGGCATTCCGAAGGACAAAAGATTCAGTAAAAGCTGTAACATAACAGTAACATACTTTAACAAAACTTAAGTACAAAAATATTATCGGTCGAAATTACACCACCCTATCCACGTAGGACCCCCCCCCCCCCCCGATCTATGATAATGAATCTAGATTCGATGTCAATGCATCTTGTTTACAGGTCATTCAGAAACGAGAAAATGGCGACATTGATTTTTACAGGACATGGAAAGAGTACAAAGATGGATTTGGGAATACTTATAATTACTGGATAGGTATGTCTATTGAGAATACTTATAATTACTGGATATGTATGTCTGTGTGTTGAGAATACTTATATTAATTACTGGATAGGTATGTCTGTGTGTTGAGAATACTTATAAAACGTTGATTCCTTTGATCAAAGTTTTACATGTAGATATATACAGGAAGGGATTAAAGTTTTACCTTAAGTTTATACAGAAAGGGATCAAAATTGTACATGTGGATGTATACAGGAAGGGATAAAAGTTTTACCTTAAGGCATCAAATTTTTACTTGCGGATATATACAGGAAAGGATCAAAGTTTTACATGTGGATGGATAATATAGGAAAGAATCTCAAAAATCTTCTCAAGAACAGCAAGGCCCAGAGATTAGTCATGCTAATTTGCAAGCATCTTCAAGAGGTGAAGGACCGAAATGATGTCCCATAACGACGTAGGGTGGGCCACAACAGGGAGATCATGTTTTTATTGAGAATATATGGGGAAAATATTTTAAAATCTACTATTCAAGAGCAATTAACAGGACTATGATTAATCATATAACTTGCAAGTTTCCTCAAGTAGTGCGAATTCAATTTGTTCCAATCATGACACTGATGATGGTTAGCAAGAACCACAACAATACTTAAGAATTTTCATAGGAATATGTAACGGAAAATATCTCTAATAAATCTTGTTTAAGAAAAAACAGTCGAGATAATTAGTCATATTAGTATGCAAGCATCCTAATGTAGTTTAGATTAGAGAAAGGCTGGAGCTTAAAAAATGGGAGGGGGTTAAAGTTTCATACAGGTGAATATGTAGGAAATTCATGATTTTCTGGAATAGCAGGGCAAAACTAAGTCATAGTATAGGCAAACATTCCAAAGTTGCGTGGATATTTTTTTTTCAAATTATGGATCCTGCCGTCAAGTATTCTGTGTATTAAAATAAAAGTGTAAAATTTGGATAAACAAAAATAGAAAAGATAATTTATATCTCAGTTCAAAAAGACAAGAAAACATAAATCAGCGCTACCTCCGTCAGCTATAATATTTCTTGGCTCAGTTAAGCCCAATCTCCGGTGTCTCTCATATAACTCTAACCCGAAATATTTCAATGTTACTTGTGCTGTCAATGTCAATTTTGTTCTCCATTTAAAATTTAAATATAAAATATGGCAATTTCAGTAAGAAGAGGAAAAAAGCTTATTCAATTAATATTAAAATCAACAGTTTTAACAACTTTCTTTGCATTTTTTCCCAAGGGAATGACGCAATCTATGCCTTAACGAAAGATCAGAACCAGGAACTGCGAGTAGAAATTCAGAGATTTAACGGAGAAGCAGCGTATGCCGAATATTCCACGTTTTATATCGAAAACGAGGAAAATAAATACCAACTATACGTATCCGGGTACACAGGAACTGCAAGTATGATATCATACACCCTTAGAATAATGACTTCGGTTCAAAATATTTTTGGAAGCACTGTAAAAGCTGAAGTGCCCACTTTTATATTATACGACGTGTTCAAAACTTTGTAAAAACGGGGAGAGAGAGAGAGAGAGAGAGAGAGAGAGGCTGGCATTTACGATTTACGGAATAAATAATGCCTACATGTAATTCCATTACATACATCTATGTATTTAGCATAACTGTGTGTTCAATTGATATCATTTTTGTCACGTCGTAGAAAGGTGTTCAAATCAACTAATAGCATAAAGGTAACTTAATGAGTGGAATAAAGATGGATTAAAGACATCTAATAAATATTATTAAGGACCTATACGCGGCAGATTCAGTAAAGACGGCTTAAAGAAACTTACTCCTTGAAGCCTCTTTAAGTCACCTTTACGCCGACTTAAAGTGCATTAAAGACCCGGATAATGACAACTACAGTCTTGAAAAATGATTTACAATTAATAATTATTTGTTTAAAAAAAAATTAAACTTTAATGTTATAAATACTCTGTTCTAGGTGATAGTCTGATTTTTCACAGTGGTGAGAAATTTTCCACTAAAGATCACGATAATGACATTCTTTCTAATGAGAACTGTGCTATAACACACCACGGAGCCTGGTGGTATAGAGATTGCCACCGATCGAACCTGAACGGCGAGTATGCGCAGTCTGCGGTGAGGGGTACTAAATATCCGGTATGGATGCGTTGGAAAACTAGTTTAGAAGCGCTAAAAAAGACTGCTATGAAGATCAGAAATAAAAATTAGACTTGATTTATTATACAATCTGATAATTTTATCTGACATGTAGTATCATTGGAAAGTATATGAAGTGTCGCAAAAGCATCATCGGACACAAAAACTGAGTCTGAATGTAATCAGCTTTGAAGATTATTATTGTAATTATGCCTTTTTATATTACTAATATACAAGTTTCAGCTTTATTGATAGAGTAAAAAAATTAATTGGTTCTCATTATGACTTTAATTACTTACATATAAGAATCAGCTTTAACAATTTCGGGAAGTTTGGAGGTGTTTATGTGTTTTATTGCCTACAGACAGCTTTGAAGATTTAGATATTAGTTTTTGTTATGATTGTGTCTTTTATCACCGATATAGAAGTGCATGCTTTATATAAGAATATTTTAATTGTTTAATGTCTTCTTACTTATTCATGTTCTCTTTTCAGCATTGTTACAAATAAGCATGACAATACATGTATTTTGAAAAATGAAAATGGTAAAATATAAAACCACACACAAATAAATACTTTGTTGAAAACATAATTTAAAACCCAAAATACTTTCTGTTCTTTAGTCTTCTCATGCAGCTTTAAAATTTCTACTTCCTACTTCAACACAAGCGAAGAATGTAAAAAAAATTTTACCGGTATGTTCTGTTATCGGTGAAAACTTTTCATTTGGTTACCGGTCTTACATAGAGTAGATTTTTCCCTCTAAAATTCCCCTCCCTGCAAAGGCTCTAGAATATTGTTGTAGAGTATAATTTCTACCACAGCTGGATTTCCCTTCGAAATCTGTAATTTGGATAAGCATTTTTCGGTGGCGGGGGACGAAGGGTGTTCAAACCAGAGCCAAATTATATCCCCCATTTTTTCCCCAGAGTAGGATTCCCCTCTCCATTTTTACAGTGGTAAATCCTACTCTTCAGCCTATTTTCTGATCGAGGGGAAATCCTATTCTATAGCCAGTTTTCCGAAAGGAAAGATTTTAGAGGGAAAAGCCTACTAAACAAGACCGGTATGATAGAGTAGGATTACCCCTCTCCCGCCTCAGGAAATTCTACTCTAGAATGATAGAGTCGGGGAATCTACTCTAGAGTCCTTTTCTCCTCTAGCTTTAATGAACAATCAGTGAGGGATTTTCCCCTCCCTAACGTTATATGTAATATAATTCAGTTTAGTGGCACTAACAAATTAACAGAGACTTTTTTGATTACGGAATGTTCCGTCTATTTGATCAATACATAGGGCTCATAGCGGGTGTGACCGATCAACAGGGGATGCTTACTCCTCCTATGCACCTGATCCCACCTCTAGAATTTCCAAGGTTCCATTTTATGCAATGTGCACAGAATTGTATTGTTTGAAGTTTTATATAACTTAAAATTTTGTCTTAAAATTTGTAAAGAAGTGAAGCGACATTAAGATAGGAGGATAAATTAGGTTTTTAAACACTTCATTACATTTTCAACAGTGAAATACTGTGATTTATTTATTGGATAAAAGTGATATTCTCTCACAGTGTGAAAGGATATCGAAGTGATATTTTCTTACAGTGTGAAAGGATATGGCATGTCAAACGTTGCAATATTCGATCTTTTGCATTTGCATTGTATAATTTTCCATTTGCATTGTATAATTTTTATTTGTATTGTATAATTTTCTATTTGTATTGTATAATTTTTCATTTGTATTGTATAATTTTTATTTGTATTCTATAATTTTCTATTTGTATTGTATAATTTTCATTTGTATTGTATAATTTTTATTTGTATTGTATAATTTTCCATTTGCATTGTATAATTTTTATTTGTATTGTATAATTTTCTATTTGTATTGTATAATTTTTCATTTGTATTGTATAATTTTTATTTGTATTCTATAATTTTCTATTTGTATTGTATAATTTTCATTTGTATTGTATAATTTTTATTTGTATTGTATAATTTTCCATTTGCATTGTATAATTTCTTATTTGTATTGTAAAATTTCTTATTTGTATGCGATAATTTTTCATTTGTATTGTATCCGCGGACTGTTTATTTGTTTCGTTACGAAGGATTTCATTGGTCAAGTTTCAGCCTGTATCGGGTTGAAGATGTTCCGGATGCTCAAAGCAAACTGGGCTCATATGTATTTGCTTGATTGATTGATTGATTATTGTTTAACGCCGAGTCGGCAATATTTCAGCCATATTTCGGCGGCATATGTATTTGCGTGCATGTTAGACGGTCATTGGATTCTAAAAAGGGAGCGCTGGTAGATGGCAAATAAATAATCTGTCCTTAGGAATGCTGACTGAGAAAATAAATAAATTGACCTTGAGTGGTGGTAACTACCCCCACCCCCAAAAAACTGAGTTTTCGGGTTTGGGCGGATTTTCTTCTTTTTGTTTTTCTCCTGGTCTCTGGTCATATTGGAAATAAATATTCTCTCCTGCGAGAGAATGAAAATAAATAATCGGATTCGACACCCCCCGAGAATCAAATGGTCGTCCCTTAGCATGCACCGCAAATAGAGGAGCCGAGTTTGTGTTTGTAGAGAGTGCGCGATCGGAATTGTGGGAAGGGTACCAGACTAAGTTTGTGATGGGCACCTGAGACCTTTATACAGACTAAATTTTATGACCAATGACATCCTTCGTAACGAAATAAATAAACAATCCTCGGATACAATACAAATGAAAAATTATCGCATACAAATAAGAAATTATACAATACAAATAAGAAATTATACAATGCAAATGGAAAATATAGAATACAAATGAAAAATTATACAATACAAATGATTTTTTTTACAACACAAATGGAAAATATAGAATACAAATAAACATTATACAATCCAAATGGAAAATTATAAAATCCAAATGGAAAATTATAGAATACAAATAAAAATTATAGAATACAAATTGAAAATTATACAATACAAATGAAAAATTATACAATACAAATGAAAAATTATACAATACAAATAAAAATTATACAATACAAATGGAAAAGATCGAATATTGCAACGTTTGACATGCCATAAAAGGATATCAAAGTACGTAAAAAAAATTTCTGGCCTATCATAAGATAGAGATAGTAACTAAATCGTCTTGATAGAGACTAAAACTGCCAATTTCTTCTTAAATA
Source organism: Saccostrea echinata (assembly GCF_033153115.1). Classification (NCBI taxonomy): domain Eukaryota; kingdom Metazoa; phylum Mollusca; class Bivalvia; order Ostreida; family Ostreidae; genus Saccostrea; species Saccostrea echinata. The sequence goes on along the minus strand of NW_026889751.1, from coordinate 21,149,763 downwards.
TGTTGCTAAAATCCATGTTACAATGTTAAAATCAATCTTGCAATTGCTTAACTATGACTCTCACCCGCTCAACTATGACGTCACATCCTGTGACACTGTGTTAAGAAAAGACAGAGGCAAAGGGAAAATCAAAGAAAATGTATTTAACAGAAAATTCAATGCTTTGTACTTGGATCTGGTATTTATTTCATGAGTGGGACAGGATGTTTTTAAATTTTCACTCGTGTTTCGCACTCGTGAAAAAAAATTTTGTCCCACTCATGAAATAAATTCCATATCCAAATACAAAACATTGAATTTTCTCTATATATTATGTTTATGTCAAGATTGCAGCTTAATTAATATACATATAAAAATTATCGTGTCGTGGTTGGAATCCACATGCTGCTACAATCTTATAGTATCATATTCTCGACTCTTCAAACACTATTTTAATTTTTTCTAGGGTTTTGTATATTTTCCTTCAATTATCTATCTTTTACGATAATCAATGTTCATTCTTTATAAAAAAAAAAAATGCTTAAGTGTCTCAGCATAGAGGACAAGAATTATGTTCTCTTTTGCTTCGCTCAGCCGAACATAAATCATTTACTGTTCTAACATAAAGATGAAACACAGAATATAGGATAAGACATAGTTAGCCATTTTATTAAAGCCAAAGTTGTGCAAAGACCATCGCATCCGTGGGAGGGCAAGCTCGGCATCCACTGCTGGCAATATCGTAATATCTCCTGATGGGAAACGACTACTGAAGAACAATATCAGTATATAAAAATCATGACAGGGAAAAGTTTTCAAATAGGTTCAAACTTAATGGCAATATTCAACAAACTTCAATCAAATATCTGAAAATACATCTAAAATTAAAGCTTGTAAGTCGTTGGCTAACTTTTTTCGAGTGATTACAATAACCAATTTCAAAATTTAAATACCCTAAAACAAATGCCTGCAAATTACTACCGTAACGATAAACAAAAATGTGCCCTTAATATCACGAACATCACAAGTGATTTTAAATATCACTCAATACTTCAAAGCGTTAATGGTCCAGTGGAACAAGTGGACGCTCTTTCAAAGTTAATGGACCACGGTTCAAATCACTTGAGATACACCCAAATTTTTTTACTTAAAAAAAAACGAAAAGAAATTTAGTTATTTACTCTGTACATGTGTTACACAATACAAGTAGTCTCGTCTGCAATGAGCTGCGATGAATTTCTTTTGTATAATTTATTTATATTCATTTACAATGTTTTTGCTTTTATCTAGTCTGTACTACTAGTATTTGTCTGCATTATTGAACTAGAAAAGAATGCGTTCTGCTTTTATTTTGTGAGCTTAATATTTTTACATTTACATGTACTTTCGAAGTCAGTGATTTGTCTACATTAATGGCATGTTTTTATCATATCCACGGAAATGTGTGTTTTAAAAAGACACACCAAAAAGAGAATTAAAACTGAAGAAATTATCATTATAATAATAAGCAATGTAAAATAGTACATGATATTACGAAATAACAAAACACAATAAGCTATATAGTTACATGTAATGTCTATAAAAAAGTTTCCTCTTATTTCTACATATACATGCTATATGCATTGACTAGAAATAAAATAATGTATGCGAAACGAATGAATACGAATAAGTATGTATCCAGCCTAGAATCATTTACCGGAACGGAAATCGACAAGATTTTTAAACAAACTAAAACCTGTCTCGGCCCTATAGGTCGGCGCTACATTTATAACGAAGTATTCTTTTAAGTGCATGAGCAGAAACCATGAATGCTAGATATTTAAATATAATAAAACGCATGCGATTTTACCAAGAAATATATTTTAAAGCTATCAGATACAGGTAAACTTGTGCCATATAATTTTAAATGCATAGATACGGGTAATACTTTCGTTTGGTAAATGGGACAGGCACCATTAAAGTTGAAAACAGGTAATATTTTAGGTTTTCAATTTCTTTTATTTTGCTGTGAATTCGATTCGTCTTAAAAACTTATTTTAAACACTAGATCTATTCAAATAATAGTTCATCTTTACATCAATGGAAAATGTTGACTTTAGTATAAATTCGAACACTGTATATAAATAAGTCTAGAGCTTAAATTTATTATCCCTAGGTGGCAGTTGAGTTGTGAATCAATATTTAGTTTTTCAGAAAAAAATCTGTTCAGATCATAAGCATTATATAAATAGTGCATCATGGAACAATGTAAAATGCACTGGGCTCAATGTGACATTCCTGTCTGTATTAAATGCATTGCAACTGATAAACATCAAGGTCACAAATTTTCGGAAATAGTACAAAATATGGACAAAAAAGTGTCCGTATCATCCAAAAATGGAAACTGAATGAACAAATTGGTCCAACCTACCAAGAAATTGTATCATAATGAATCACTTTGAAAATCAGTCACAAGATCTTTCAGCGGCCATAACAAACATTGAGACGACTACATGAAACAAAACTGAACACTTCGAAAATCAGGAATGAAATTAAAATATTTGATGATGACGTAGACTCAAATGACATTTCTAACGTTTTAAGTATTATATCCATTGTAAATAAATACAGAGAACTCCCATGTCAAATATTTCCATCTTTACCTAGATTCACACACCAGGAAGAATAAAAAAGATGAGCCTGGAATTTTCTTTTAGCTTTATCATCAGATTTCTAACTTTAGATAAACATGGCTACAGCATGAAGACAAAACAGAAATTACCAGAAGATGGATCCTCTCCTCAAGTCAAACAGCTGCTTGATGAACCAGAGACTGTCACCACCATAGACACTGGGAATGGAAACCTTTACAATGTAGCCTGTCTAAATGTTAAGGAAATCTGGACAAGTGGAGATGACAAAACCATGAAACTCTATAGCATCAATCAGGGATCACTTCTTACGTCAGTTTCAACTAAGTCAGGAAAAAGACCAGAGAACATAGCAGTGACAAACACAGGTGATCTAGTTTATACTGATAAAAGGGATAAAACCTTGCACATTGTGAAGAATGAGAAGATAGAGAAGGTGATCAAACTAGACTGGGACTTGATACCTCGTGGTGTCTGTAGCACATTCTCTGGTGATCTTTTAATGATTATAGACAGTCAAGATTACCATCAATCAAAAGTTATCCGTTACTCTTACTCCACAGAGAAACAAACCAATGTCTTTCAGTTTGATGATATGGGAAAGCCTCTCTATTCCTCTGGTCCCGATAGCAAATACCTAACTGAGAACAGGAACCTTGATATATGCGTCGTTGACATTGGAGCTGGGGCAGTAGTAGTGGTCAATCAGGCCGGGAAACTGAGATTCAGGTACACAGGACATACTCCTGCTCCAAAGAACCAACCATTCAATCCACGAGGAATCACCACAGACAGTCAGAGTCACATCCTTACAGCTGATTATTACAATGACTGTGTCCACATCATAGACCAGGATGGACAGTTTCTCCGTTATATAGACTTTGGACTGAGTGATCCCTGGGGACTGTGTACAGATACAAATGACAATCTGTTTGTTGCTGAATATCGAAACAGACAAGTGAAGAAAATAAAATACCAACAGTGAAACCCATTACTATAATGAGCAATCAACATTCGAAAGATTGAATTCAAAATAAGAAAAAACAACAGATTTTGTAGTATTATTATACTAGTATTATGAAATAAACTACAATTGAAATATTAGCAGAATACTGTGTACTATGGCCTGTAAAACGATGCATTATTGTACTTTTTGGGTTATTAATCCTATTCAAAATTTTTGTTATTCTTATTCTAAAACATATTATTCCTATTCGATAAAAAATTATTCCAATGTGATAAGTTGTTATTCTTATGCGAAAAAATGTTATTTCTATTTGATGATTTATCATTCCTATTTTATAAGTTGTTATTCCTTTTCGAAAACATGTGATTCCTATTCAATAATTATACCCGCACTTTTTAAAGAACGTTCGGGTATATTGTTGTTACCCTGGTCTGTCCGTCCGTCTGTCACACTTTCTTCTTCCTCAAACTCCTCTTTTATTTTTAGCAGCAACCAATTAATCTTTTGGAATATGATACACATGTGATAGGTGGTGTCCTGTAGATGTGCAGTAAATATTATCCTAGGAGCAAAACAGGGGCCAAAAAATGACGCCTTTTCTACAAAAACCTGGTCCTCAGAACCCCTCTTATATTTAACGCAGTAGCCTAATAATCTTTTGGAAGATGATTGGAGGTGTCCTGTAGATGTGCAATAAGGTTTTTGAATTTTCATTTTCATCCTGTGGGTGAAATGGGGGTCGAAAATGATGGTTTTTTCACTATGCCTGGTTCCCAGAACTCCCCTTGCATTTTATGCAGTAGCCTAATCATCTTTTGGAAGATGATTGGTGGTGTCCTGTAGATGTGCAATAAGGTTTCGGAATTTTCATTGTCACCCAAGGGGTCAGATTGGATAGAAAAATGACGTTTTTTATATAAAAACACCCTGGTTCCTAGAACTCCGCCTACATTTTATGTAGTAGCCTAATCATCTTTTGGAAGATGATTGGTGGTGTCCAGTAGATGTGCAATAAGATTTCGGAATTGTCATTTTCACCATCTGGATCAAATGGGGGTCGAAAATGATGTGTTTTTTTAAATACAAAAACACCCTGGTTCCCAGAATTCCTCTTACATTTTATGCAATAGCCTAATTTTCTTTTGGAAGATGATTGGTGGTGTCCTGTAGATGTGCAATAAGATTTCGGAATTTTCATTTTCACCCTAGGGGTCAAATGGGGGTCGAAAATGACATTTTTAATATAAAAAAGACTCTGCTCCCCATCTTATATTTTCTGCAGTAACCTAATCATCTTTTGAAAGATGAGTGGTGGTGGTGTCCAACAGACGTACAATAAGGTTTAGGAATTTTGGGCAAACAGGGATTGAAAAATGACATTTGTTTAGCATTTTTTAATCTATTTTTAGTTACTATTGCTACATCATTCATGGAAATCAAAAACTGATAAACACTGAATTATGTACATTATTAAAGGCTGATTGTGCACAAGATCATTGAAATCGAACCAAAACTAAAGAAGTAGTGGTTTGAATGAATTTCACAAAAGTATCTTTTTAGCTCACCTGAGCCGAAGGCTCAAGTGAGCTTTTCTGATCAAAATTTGTCCGTTGTCTGTCGTTGGCGTTGTCGTCGTCGGCGTTGTAAACTTTTCACAATTTCATCTTCTTCTCCAGAACCACTGGGCCAATTTCAACCAAACTTGCCACAAAGCATCCATGGATGAAGGGGATTCAAGTTTGTTCAAATGAAGGGCCATGCCCTCTTTCAAAGGGAGATAATAGAGAATTGGTGAAAAATTAATAGCATCTTTTAAAAATCTTCTTCTCAAGAACCACAGGGCCAGGAAAGATGAAACTCGTGTGGAAGCATCCTCAGGTAGTGTAGATTCAAGTTTGTTCAAAGCATGACCCCCAGGGGTAGGGCGGGGCCACAATGGAGGATCAAAGTTTTACATAAAAATATATAGGAAAAACCTTTAAAAATCTTCTTCTCAAGAACAGCAAAGCCATGATGAGTCATATTTATATGGAAGCATCCTCAGGTAGTGTAGATTCAAGTTTTTTCAAATCATGACCCCCGGGAGTAGGGCGGGGCCACAATGGAGGATCAAAGTTTTACATAGAAATATATAGGAAAAATCTTTAAAAATCTTCTTCTCAGGAACACCAAAGCCATGATGAGTCATATTTATATGGAAGCATCCTCAGGTAGTGTAGATTCAAGTTTGTTCAAATCATGACCCCCGGGAGTAGGGTGGGGCACAATGGAGGATCAAAGTTTTACTTAGAAATGTAAAGGAAAAATCTTTAAAAAAAATCTTTTTCTCAGGAACACAAAGCCATGATGATTCATATTTATGTGGAAGCATCCTCAGGTAGTGTAGATTCTATTTTGTTCAAATCATGACCCCCGGGGGGTAGGGTGGGGCCACTATGGAGGATCAAAGTCTTAAATAGAAATATATAGGAAAATATCTTCTTCTGTCTTTTTGATGTGGAAGCATCCTCAGGTATAGTGTAAATTCAATTTTGTTCAAATGATGACCCCCTAGGGTAGGGTGGGGCCCAATGGGGGATTGAAAATTTTACATAGGAACATATAGGAAAATATCTTCTTCTCAAGAACTGAAAATCATGTTTAGTTATTTCGATATGGAAGCATCCTCAGGTAGTGTAAATCCAGGAATTTCGTAACGGGGTGGGAGTAGAGGTAGTGGGTCTGGGGGCTGCATTGAAGCCCCCAGTGGGTCTAGAGCAAGGCCTTGGTGGGGGTCTGGGAAGCTGACAAATTCTTACAAAGAAGAGATGTTTTTCCTTGATTTCAGGATAATGGACATATAAGTTCTACATAAAAAAATTCAAACGGGGGTGCACGCCCGGCGCGCTGGCCCTAGATCCATCTTTGTGGGGGTAGGGTTGGGCCCAATGGGGGATCGAAAGTTTTACATAAGAACATATAGAACAAAAAATATTTCTTCTCAAGAACATAAAAACTGAGTTTAGTCATAGTGATATGGAAGCATCCTCAGATAGTGTAGATTTAAGTTTGTTCAAATGATGACCCCTGGGATAGGGAGGAGCCACAATTGGGGATCAAATTTTTACAAAGGAATATATGGGAAATTTTTTTTAAAACCTTATCAAGTACAACAAAGCCATTTGTTAAATTGACATGGAAGGTAGTTTAAAATTCAAGCCCCCCCCCCTCCCCGGTAATCTTTACTGAACTGATTTGTGCTTTTGCCTAGCCAATTTGCTCAGGTGAGCAATGTGGCCCATGGGCCTCCTGTTTTACTAACCACGGCAATAGTGTTAAAGGAAATCAAAACCGATAAACAGAATTATGTATCTTAGTATAGTCTACTTGTGCTCCAAGTATTAATGAAATCCAGGGTCAAAACTATAGGAGGAGTAGAGTTTTGATTGATTGTATATTGTTTTACGTCCCATTCGAGAATTTTTTACTCATGTAGAGACGTCACCATATACCGGTGAAGGGCTTCAAATTTAGACCTTTACTCGGCACTCAGGGCCATTGAGCAGTGAGAGTTCTTTATCGTGCCAACGCCTACCGTGACACGGGGTCTCGGTTTTTAGCTCACCTGAGCCGAAGGCTCAAGTGAGCTTTTCTGATCACATTTTGTCTGTAGTCCGTCTGTCCGTCTGTCTGTCTAGCTGTCTGTCTGTTTGTCCGTCTGTAAACATTTTCGACTTCTCCAGAACCAATGGGCCAATTTCAACCAAACTTGCCACAAAGTATCCTTGGGTAAAGGGGATTCAAGTTTGTTCAAATGAAGGGCCACGCCTTCTTCCAAGGGGAGATAATTAAGAATTCATGAAAAATTAATGGCATCATTAAAAAATCTTCTTCTCAAGAACCACTGTGCTTGAAAATATGAAACTTATGTGGAAGCACCGTCAGATAGTGTAGACTTAAGTTTGTTCAAAATATGACCCCTTGGGGTAGGGTGGGGCCACAATGGGCGATCAAAGTTTTACATAGGAATATATAGGGAAAATCTTTAAAAATCTTCTTCTCAAGAACAGCAAAGCCATGATTGGTAATATTTACATGAAAGCATCCTCAGGTAGTGTAGATTCAAGTTTGTTCAAATCATGACCCCCGGGGTCGGGTGGGGCCACACTGGGCGATCAAAGTTTTACATAGGAATATATAGGAAAAATCTTTAAAAATCTTCTACTCAAGAACAGCAAAGCCATAATTGGTCATATTTACATGGAAACATCCTCAAATAGTGTACATTCAAATTTGTTCACATCAAGACCCCAGGGTTCGGGTGAGGCCACAATGGACGATCAAAGTTTTACATAGGAATATATAGGAAAAATCTTAAAAAATCTTCTTCTCAAGAACAGCAAAGCCATGATTGCTCATATTTACATGAAAGCATCCTCAGATAGTGTACACTCAAATTTGTTCAAATCATGACCCCAGGGGGTCGGGTGGGGCCACAATGGGCGATCAAAGTTTTACATAGGAACACATAGTAAAAATCTTTTTAAAAAAAACTATTTCTTAAGAACAGCAAAGACATGATTGGTGATATTAAATGGAAGCATCCTCAGATAATGTAGATTCAAATTTGTTCAATTCATGACCCCCCCCCTCCCCCGAAACACTTTTATATTTAAACTTTTCAACCTTTCAAGACTGATTTCTGCTTTTTCCTAGCCATAGTGCTCAGGTGAGCGATGTGGCCCCTGGGCCTCTTGTTAAGGTCTCTTCCGAAGGATCCGTAACTTTCACTTCAAAGTGCCGAGCGCTTGGCGAAGGAACTGTTGCTACCTATTTTTCATCGACTTAGGTCAGTTGCAGCTTCGAAAGGAATATTCCTGTGAAATTTGAAAGCCCGAATGCTATCTGTTCAAAAGTTATGGCCAAGGTTAAAGTTTTTAATAGCTCACCTGAGCCGAAGGCTCAAATGAGCTTTTCTGATCACATTTTGTCTGTAGTCCGTCTGTAAACTTTTCACATTTTCGACTTCTTCTCCAGAACCACTGGGCCAATTTCAACCAAACTTGCCACAAAGTATCCTTGGGTAAAGGGGATTCAAGTTTGTTCAAATGAAGGGCCACGCCTTCTTCCAAGGGGAGATAATTATGAATTCGTGAAAAATTAATGGCATCATTAAAAAATCTTCTTCTCAAGAACCACTGTGCTTGAAAATATGAAACTTATGTGGAAGCATCCTCAGGTAGTGTAGATTCAAGTTTGTTCAAATCATGACCCTCGAGGGTCGGGTGGGGCCACAATGGGCGATCAAAGTTTTACATAGGAATATATAGGAAAAATCTTAAAAAATCTTCTTTTCAAGAACAGCAAAGCCATGATTGGTAATATTTACATGGAAGCATCCTCAGATAGTATAGATTCAAGTTTGTTCAAATCATGACCCTCGGGGGTCGGGTGGGGCCACAATGGGCGATCAAAGTTTTACATAGGAATATATAGGAAAAATCTTTAAAAATCTTCTTCTCAAGAACAGCAAAGCCATGATTGGTAATATTTACATGGAAGCATCCTCAGATAGTATAGATTCAAGTTTGTTCAAATCATGACCCCCGGGGATAGGGTGGGGCCACAATGGGCGATCAAAGTTTTACATAGACATACATATTAAAAATCTTTTAAAAAAAAAACTATTAATTCAGAACAGCAAATCCATGATTGGTCATATTTATATGAAAGCATTCTTAGATAGTGTAGATTCAAGTTTGTTCAAACATGACCCCTGGGGTCGGGTGGGGCCACAATGGGTGATCAAAGTTTTACATAGGAATACATAGGAAAAATCTTTAAAAATCTTCTACTAAAGAACAGCAAAGCCATGATGGTCATATTTAAATGGAAGCATCCTCAGATAATGTAGATTCAAATTTGTTCATACCCCCCTCCACTTTTATATTTAAACTTTTCAACCTTTCAAGACTAAACTGACTTCTGCTTTTTCCTAGCCATGGTGCTCAGGTGAGCGATGTGGCCCCTGGGCCTCTTGTTTTAAAAGTGGGTCAAACTCTAAGGTCAAGGTCAAAAATATTTACAGCCATGGAAAGGTCTTGAAAATATAAAAGCCCTAGCACCAACTGTTCAAAAGTTATGGCCAAGGTTAAAGTTTGGTAATTTTTTGCAAAAGTGGGTCAAACTCCTAGGTCAAAATCAAGAGGTCAAATATGTTTATATCCAAAGGAAGGTCTTGTCACAAGATATATACATGTAAAAGCCATAGCTTCAAACAAACAAAAGTTATATGCAAGATTAAAGTTTTTGTGGACAAACAGACAAACAGCTAGACAGATGGACAGACAGGGCAAAAACTATATATCCCCGAATCTTCGATACGGGGGATAAAAATATAGTTCACTTTAGTTTACTATAGTTAACTATAGTTTCAAAGATTTTACTATAGTAAATTAAAGTTTTTAGTTTTTTGCCCTGTCCGTCCGTCTGTCTGTCTGTTTTCCTGCAAAAACTTTAACATTGCCCATAACTTTTGATTGGTTGGAGCTATGGCTTTCCTTTGTAATGTGTAGTTCATGTGACAAGACCTTTCTTTGGATACCAAAAAATTTTACCCTTTGACCTTAACGTGGGAGTTTGACCTACTTTTGAAAACCTTTAACCTTGGCCATAACTTTGAACAATTAATGCTAGGGCTTTCATACTCCACAAATGTAATCTTTGCGACAAGATTTTACTATGGATACCAACAACTTTGACCCTTTGAGCTTGACCTTGGGGTTTGACCTTCTTTTGAAAAACTTTATCCTTTGCTATAACTTTTGAACGGGTTGTGGTAGAGCTTTCATATTTCACATGTGTATATCTTGTGAGAAGGCCTTTCTTTGGGCAGGATTAATTTTGACCCTTTGACCTTGACTTTAATGTTTGACTTACTTTTGAAAAACTTTAACCTTTTCCATATCAATGGTTGCTGCGAGGGCTTTCATATTTCACAGGTATGTTCCTCAAGACAAGATCTTTCTTTGGGTAAAAACATATTTGATTTGCATTTGAGAAAGTTTAACCTTTGCTATAAGTTAACATACGGGGGCATCAGTGTTTCACAAACACATCTTGTTACTATTATAATATCAAAGTATTTTTAGTATTAATTTCAGATTGTTGTATTTTGAGTTCTCCAATTCAGACATGCATATTTTTGATCTTAAATGGGAATATAACTTGTATATTCAAATATAATTTCCATATTTTACATCATTGATATTGAATTTAAGAGATTTTAGGCTTTGAAATCTTAAAAAAAATCTAAAGTAAACTTCATAGTAGATCAGTTTCAAAGTATTAAAGATAGTTAACTATAGTTAATCATAGTAACCATAGTTAACTACAGCGGGATTGGTTATAAAATTGTTGCCTTGAGATAAAATTAGGCAGGTTTGTCACTAAGAGGTCAAAGATATTCTCTCCTCTTGTTGAGAAATCAACCGTCTTCTCGGATCCAATGTCGTCCAGCGTGTCAAGAAAATGTTAACTGGTGACTTGATACTGACTGGATGTCATGGTATAAATATCTGGAAGATTGGCATCTCCAGATATCCAGATACTAGCCGTTGGATGATCCAGGTGCAATTTGTGTTTGGTATCCCTACGTTAGGACATGTAAGACTGTACAACACTACTGGGGAGTCTGTACATAGCACAAATAATTAACTTGTGGTTTTCTTGGCATTGGATACTGTTAGCTGATGTAAACTCTCCTGATGTTTCAAGTTGGATTTCATTTCCTTCAATTGAGACCATAGCTGCAATGAGTACTCCACATTAAATTGATCATTGGTGCAGTCTTTACGGGAAATTAGTTGACTGTACCTCTCTTTCATAAACGCCACTGTAAAAACTACGTTTCATTTTCTAAAATGAAGTCTGGGCTGCTTCCCGCAAGAGGAGCTAGACAAAATGGATGTCGTCTTGCCCTTATGCTACGTGGAAGTTGATTGTGAGTACTTACATACATGTAGTTGTCTTCTGAAAAAGTCTTTGAAGACTTTGTAAACTTTATCAACGCAAATTTAACTTTTTCTATGTGTATAATAATTTCTATATATATTGAGCTAAATTGGAAATGGATGCACAAGAATTCTCGCAATATTTTTACCTTTTCTGAAATCTTTATTACAGTTTGTATCAAATTTTATTGTTTTTTGGACTGAAGTCATGAAATATGTTTGAAAAAGAAAGAAATATCTACATTGAAACGTATTTGGTTCAAGGGTCTAACATAGACTAGAAGGGGAGCTCACTTTGTAAACATTGCACCCCTGGGGGGGGGGCACGGGTACTTGGGGCATGGACTCTACCTTCCTTTTTCCCCATTTATTTAGCTCAGCTGAACCGAAGGCTCAAGTGAGCTTTTATGATCGAAATTTGTCCGTTGTCTGTCGTCGTCGATCTCGTCGTCGTCGTTGGAGTTGTCGTTGTAAACTTTTCACATTTTCATCTTCTTCTCAAGAACCATTGGGCTAATTTCAACCAAACTTGCCACAAAGTATCCTTGGGTAAAGGGAATTCAAGTTTGTTCAAATGAAGGGCCACACTTTCTTCAAAGGGGGAGATAATTATGAATTCGTGGCTGAAAAATTAATAGCATCATTTAAAAATCTTCTTCTCAAGAACCAATGTGCTTGAAAATATGGTAGGGTGGGGCCACAATGGGCGATCAAATTTTTACATAGGAATACATAGAGAAAAATGTTAAAAATCTTTTTCTCAAGAACAGCAAAGCCATGATTGGTCATATCTATATGCAAGCATCCTCAGGTAATATAGATTCAAGTTTGTTCAAATCATGACTCCCTGGAGGGGGGGGGGCACAATGGGCGATCGAAGTTTTATATACAGTAGGAGTACATAGGAAAAAATCTTTATCTATACTCCCTGAGGATGCTTGCATATAGACATGACCAATCATGAGAATATTCTCAAGAACAGCAAAGCCATGATTAGTCATATTTAAATAGAAGCATCTTCAGGTAGTGTAGACTCAAGTTTGTTCAAATCGTGACCCCTGGGAGTAGGATGGGGCCACAACGGGGGAATCAAAGTTTTACATAGAATTACATTGAAAAAATCTTTAAAATTCTTCTCAAGAACAGCAAAGCCATGATTGGTCATAATACACTGTAATATTAAATTAAAGCATCCTCAGGTAATGTAGATTCAAATTTGTTCAAATCATGACCCCTCAGGAGAATAGATCGAGGGGCCATAACAGGGGATTGTAGTTATACAAAGGAATATAAAGGATATATCAATAAATATTTTCTTCTTAAGAACAGCAAAGCCATTTTGTGTCATATTAATTAAAAAGCATCCTAGGAAGTGTAGATTCAAGTTATTTCACATCATCACATCACATAGCCCCCCCCCTTTTATATTTACTTTTGAAGATTGAACTGATTTCTGCTTTTTTCTAGCTAAAGTGCCCAGGTGAGCGATGTGGCCCCAGGGCCTCTTGGTTTTGTTTTGTTTTTGTTTTTGTTTTTTTGTTGTTTTTTTTTCTAATATGCACTACATGTTATCGATAATGTAACCCTTTTGTTTGTCTCTGGGAGCTGTTTTTAAATATCTCGTTTTCGACTTGTGTATAAAAACAAGAGATGTATCAAAAAGAAAAAAAAATGGAAAGGGGGGTAGGGTTCATGCCCCTAGTTCCCGTGTCGGTGGGGGGTTAAATGGGATAGCATACACCTGTGAAGTACAACCCTCTCTTCCGCTGGTGAAAAAGGGGAAAGTTTTTTTTTTTTTTTTTTTTTTTTTTTTTTTTTTTTTTTTTTGATATGTAATTCAATATCCGGAAAATTGAAGACGAGTTTGGTTCATAGAATATATGTTTAAAATGGCGACCTCAGTCGAGAGATGGATGTGCGATGAGCTATCAAAGCTTGGTTTGCCGGCCTCAGAAGATAATGCCAAGTATGTTGTATGAAAAACTATAAGAAACTGTTAATACATGAAGCTTAATATACTTTGAACTAAAATTATTGCGCATTATAGCAGGAAATGACACAATAAAATACGCCGTTGTGCAATCTCCAGTCCAGCTGTTTCACTTGGCTGAGTCAGCATCTTATCAGTAGGAGCTTGACAGTTAAATTGATGTTCAGAAATTTTCCTTAAATTATGAATCAAGGCCCATTGCTACAATATGTCATCAAAAAAATCAAACTTTTGTGTACATTTGATGTTTGCTACAGACGCAGGTTCGATGGATACACAGTAATCAGGTCCAGCACAATCTCTTGATTTAGCTATATAGCTTGAAATAGCTGTATAGCTTTTTAAGCTATTCAAAATAGCTTGATAAAGCTATTTATATGCAGTTTTTCAGAAAAATGTTTTTTGTAAGAAATAGACAAAAAGTCGCATGTATTTGACTATTCATATATGTACTATGGGCTATCAAGGCAACAAGAAAAATCAAAGATAATTTTAACATTGCAGCATTTGAATACTTTTAACCAAAAGATGAATTTCCATTGTTAGGGTAACTGTACACTACCTTTTGTGCGTTGAGGCATGGATAAGTATGATTGCTTCTCATTGTACTGAATTATTATCAATCGATTATCTTGTTGACCATAATTGGCCTCCTTTATAATTTCATTGAAGAAGTAACTGTATCAATTGCTTTATATAGCCCCAAAACTTTTAGAATTTTGAGTACAAAGTCTTTTAAACACCCAATTTTACGTTAACGCCCTCAAAATTTACCTAATACAAGATCAATAATATACCGCCCGTCAATCATTAAAAAAACAATAGCTACTGATTTGATTGACAGACCAGCTACCTGTGCTACCTGATTATCTGAGTTTGCATGTTTTGGAAACAGTTACCTGGTCACGTGTAAAATGCTTTCATGTACCGCATGAATAGTCGCTTTGTGTGTATAGGTCTATACTCTGGTAAAAAACAAAAACAAATCGCTATAATATTGTTTTGTAATTATATTCTAAAAAATAATTGAGAGTAGATAATTAAACATTGACTTTATGATTTATTTTTTCAAGCTCCATTGTTGTTTGGTACTTGTAAGTGATATGACGTCCAAGATAACTCAACTGTAGAACTTTCTGAAGAAAAATTATAGCGGATATTCTAGGTTTTGTTTTACGCGTCGTTCTATTTTTAACAAAATTTGTTATTAAAGGCAAACAGATTATAAAATACAAATCAAAATACACCATTCGGTGGAAGTAATGTCACAATCATTGTTGGAATTTCCTCTAATGTATATATTCGTATATTGAAAAGGGTGAAGATAACGAACAGTGATCGATCTTGAAAAAAAGTCTACAAAAAATACAAATCTGTGAACAGGGCATAAAAACATGTACCCCGGAAATTGCAGTGGTGAATACTTTGGACACGATTGTTGGCCAGAAAAATAAATAATATTCTGGCTAATGTACATATTGGATTGTCCACACGATAAATGAAATCTCTTTATTTCAATATTTACACTTATTGAATGATGATTTCTTTTACTGACGATTAAAAAAATTGATATGATTGCTTTGTAGTTTTCACTCGTGATTTTATTTTTATTTTACTTTTTTTTCTAAAAAAAAAAAAAGAAAAAAGAAGATATTTATTTATAATTTTTTTTCCTTCAAAAGATATCGATGAAAATATTAAGTTAACCAATTTTCTATTAGAGTATATAAATTATTTACAATAATTGCTCTCAAAATTAGACAAAAATGCATTATGTTGATCCTGATTACCAAAGATGACTTCCTGTGTACTAGTATGTGTATAGGGATTTTTGACATCTTGAGTATTGGGGCTCTCCAGGTAAATAACACCAGTACAACTAAGACCACTCCCTCTCCCCAGGTAACCGTACGGTAAAAAAATTGGGTGAGACACAATTTGATGACTGATTTTTACAAGCATTATTTTCAGAAGAGTTCAAGGTTGAATATTATCACTGCACCAAGGTGCGACTTTTTGTGCATGATGAGAAAATAACACATTTAAGAAAAAAATGTGATAAAATAGCTAAATCAAGCTATTCTGAATAGCTTAATAAAGCTATATAGCTAAATCAAGCTATATAGCTAAATCAAGAGATTGTGCCAGACCTGGTAATTTAGTATTATAAGATAACCTTACTGATTCTAGTCTAGATCTATTTTAGTTAAGGTAAAGCAAAAGTTTTTATGATTGAATAATTTTGTACATGTAGAATCGTCTACATCCCACTATTTTTGTTATCACGAAGAAATAGAAATGCAATTAGTAAAAACTTTCAAGGCTCTCAAGAGTGAAAGTGAATTTTTTTTCATTACTTTCACTTTTGAAATTCAATAGTAGAAAAGGAATGGATTGTTTGTTTGTTTTTTATTGTGTAAGAAATATGAGACAAAAGAAGACAAAGGCAGATAAAAGTGAGTATGAGAAAAAAATTCAAAAATGTTGATATAAGTGTTAAGAAAACTAGTGCTAACAGTGTTAATTAGTGTTAAAAGACTTGGTAAGTATATTATAAAGTTAAATTTTAATCAATACAGCATTTTCAAGTTGACAGTTTTTTTTTAATTGTCTGAATGGAAAAAGTATTGAGAGAACTAACTCTAATCGGAAATCATGTCTCGTATTGTAAAATGTGTCATTCTGTTTCAATATTTGTTAATAATCTCATATCTGTATCAGAATTGTACTGAAGCACCCATTTAAAAATCTGTATGACCTTTAGAGGATGATAATATCTTAAATGATGCTGGCCACTAAAAATATGTGCAATGCTCACTCCTCCTCGGCACCTGATCGCACCTCTGTAATTTCCAGGGGTGCGAGTTTTATGCCCCGTTCACAGATTTGTATTGTTTGTAGGTCTTTGAGATTGATCACTATTTGTTATCTTCACATATTTCCTTATGAGATACACAAATCTTGAATTACAAATTAAACTTTTACAATAAAAAAAAATCTTATTGCATTGCAAATGTATTGGTATATAATAAAGGGGATTTTCTTGTATGTACAATTTAAGTATTTTGGATATTACTGAGATACAGTTGCATAATTGCATAATTATCACATAGTAAATGTGTATATTAAATGACTTTTGCTTGCAGGTATATATTGAGTATTGGGGATGCTACAGAGATTCAGGCGTACATGCTGGAATTGTTGGATGGATCTGATCCTCGAGTGACGACCTTCATCAGTCAGTTAATACAGAAATGGAAACCTCAGGAAAAACAACCAGACAACATCACTGTTAGTACTAAGATTCTTTATATTTATGGCCCATATACTGCTGACTTGGCTTAACCAATAAGTCAATCTTGTTTATATTTATCATGTAGCAAAAAATGTTATTATAACGATTAATCATTTTACATACTGTATACATGGAATTTTTTAAGATATGGGACCCTTGACAAAATTGATGCATGATTATCATTAATAATCAAATGTTTCCATCCATGCCAAATGTGTTGTTCTTGTAAAAGAGCAGCGTTAAATACTAAATACTAATGTATCTAGGCCATAATTTAAAATTTCACTCACAAACTTTCTATAATCAAGAAGTCTTCAAACTTTAACTCTTCAGTGACCACATTTACAGTAAATATATAAAGTTAATGTTAACTGACATGTCATTCACCCACCTCAAAATTCTGAACCTTCTCCAAACACTGTCCTATTGATGTTGAGATGTTGCAGGTCACTATATACATGTACATGATTGTATATCATGATATACAGTTGAACCTCGGTATCTCGAACACAGATATCTCGAATACTATGGATACGTCGAAGTGATTGGGAGGTCCTTACAAGTATTTCTTAAGTATTTTACCCTCAATATCTCGAACCCTCGGATATACCTCGAAGTTTTTTCTTGGTCCCATCATGTTCGAGATAACGAAGTTTGACTGTATGTTTGTTTTTATTTTAATAGAAGACATTGTTTGTAGATAAAAAAAAAAACTGCATTTATAAGCAAAACAATTTTCAAAAAACTATTAAAATTAAAATTTATTAAACCTATCATATTATTTTTGGTTACAATTACATGTAATAATTTCTTCACTATAACTAATTGAATATGTATAAAATTATAGCAGGGGATGCTTACTCCTCCATGGCGTCTGATCCCACCTCTGATGTTTTGGAGGTCCGTGTTTGCTCTGCTCCTATTTTGTATTGTTTAACGGACTTTTGAGCTTGAATACTGTTCGTTATCTCCATATATTTCATATTAGAAGATGTAAAGTTAAACCATCCATATACAGTATAAATGTACAATGGCTCTTTTCTAGGTTTATCGTAAATCTGATCAGGAGGAGGTGTATATCAGTGGCAAAAAATCAAACAAAGCCTCAAAAAGTAGTCATCCAACAGGAAAACAGAATGAACCTGCCAAGGCTGAACAGGTTTGTTTTCGATTTATGATGTCGCAAAAAAAAAATCTCAAACTGAAGTTTCTTTGTAATATTTTTGCTTCGAGGTGTGCATGTTGAATAAATAATGTAATAATAGAATTGATCATATTTATTCATACAATATTATCATCAAAAGATGAAAAAAAAGTAATATTTTATGTTGGCATTTAAAGTTTTGCCCCCCCCCCCCCCAAAAATACACAGTCTTCATAATTTCAAAAATGTTTAATGTACCCTCAGCCACAACAGGAAACAAAGAAGACCAAGTTTATTCCACTGTTCAGTCAGGAAGGACAAGCTAAATCTGTGATAAAACTAGCAGGTAGGCACAAAGTTTCCTAGATTTCATACTAAACATGATAAAAAAAAAAATCCCCATCCCCTACTAAAATTCACAAATATAACAAAATATGCTCATATAAAGCCAGTTTCTTTCACAAAATGCATAAGGTACTCAACGATGCAAACCCAAACTTCTATTTTATTTAGGACGTCACCCATGTGAATGTCAAGCCGCAAAACACAAGCTTATCTCCAACTGTGTCCATTGTGGGCGCATTGTATGTGAGCAGGAGGGGTCTGGACCATGTTTATTCTGTGGCAATCTGGTAAGCAATGGCAGCAAATGGGAACTGTCACTAATTTGTAAAATTTTCAATGAATTAAAGATTTCCTTATTTCATCTTAATAAAAAAACATACGTGTATATAGCAAAGTAGCATTCCAGAAGAACCAATATAGGTTTATGCTAAATGGTAAATTCCTTCGTTAAATTACATGCACACAGGGAAAAACAATGTTTAGTGTATTGATAGTAATAAAAAAAATTTTTTTGTCAGGTTTGTACAAAAGAAGAACAGGAAGTGTTGGCGCGTGGATCTCGGAAGAGTGAGCAGTTACGACAGAGACTTATGAAAGACAAGGGCAGCGATGACTATGACAAAGCTGTACAACACAAAAACAAATTACTGGAGTTTGACAAAACAAGGTTTTTTTCAGTTTAAATTGTTAAATTTTACCATAAGATTTAAAAAGATTTTCTGCCACAAGATATTGGTGTTTTTCCTATACGTCATGCTAATTGAATGTTTTGGAATTTTTTGCATAATGATGATTATAAAAAGAAAGCTATTATTATAAAAGCCTGTAATGAAAAGTTTTATTTAATGACATTGTTTTACATCCTTTTTTTATTATTGAACAGTGTACGAAGAACACAGGTTATTGATGATGAGTCGGACTATTTCTCGACGGACAATCGCTGGTTGAGTAATGCAGAGAGATCAAAGTTAAAAAAGAGAGAAGAAGAGTTACGGGCCCAGCGACACGCGTCACGGAAGGACAGGAAAGTGACGCTAGACTTTGCAGGCCGTCGTGTGATAGAGGAGAGTGATTCCGCTGGAATGAATATGTATGACGTCAATGATGATGTCATCCAGGAAATCCACTTTGGTGTGAAGAAGAAAGTTCATCCACCATCGCAAGAAAATCTCCCAGACCTAGTCAATCCCACCATCAACGTGCCCTGTCCCAAGGTAGGATTATATTCCCTTTTTACCAGTTGCAGTCTTGCAGATGTATATGCAATTGTAAAGCAAGCTTATACATGTATAAATAAAGAAGTTTAAGGTAAGGGCTTGAAGGTCTTTTACACGAAATGCTGCAGGTAGATTTAAAAACAACTTATTAATTTATTAGTTGGATATGTTTATCTAACTAAACATTTGCTGCTCTCATACATGTATTAGTAAAGAAGATATGGGGAAGGAAGAAGAAAGAAGGGCTGGGCAACATTCTATTCTGTTTATAGTATATTTTTCTTAGTAGCATTATCAATAATGGCATTCTATGATACATGTGTTTAAATGAAGAAAGTGAAGAAATATTACTGGAGATAAGTGATTTAAGATTAAATTAATTTCTGATTTTTAGCTTAAACAAAGGAAGTTGTTTGTTGTTTTACTTAAGCAGATTTGGCAGGAATTACTTTTTCCATTAGTGTGATAGACCAGTTCAAGTGCTAAAAAATAGTTAAGGAACAAACAAGATGCTGCATTCATTTAAAAAAAATTATATGTTTCTTTCTGGTAGTGTCTTAGTTGAGGAAACCAAAAGTCAGATTTCTGCTATTTTGGTGTGGAAAGTACTTTGCCGTGCTCAATGTATTTAATATGTACTTTAAAACTGAAACTTTCTTAGTTTAATTTTGATTTGATGTCACTTTGCTTTTCAGTTTATACCAACCAGTTTAGATGACCATGGTGTAGAAAGACCCCACAGAAAGGAGGGGGACTTAAGGAGGGAGGGGCTCAGACTCCAGGACAAAGAGCTACAGGAGATGTCTGATGAAGGCATGTGTTTGAGTATGCACCAGCCCTGGGCCTCACTGCTGGTCAAAGGCATTAAATGGTAACTACCAGTCTATATCTTTATAAACAATTTTCATTATATGTATAAAGGCTTGGAAGAGGAAAATAAATAATAAAATTCATGATAAATTTAACAGTACTTTTAACACATTTGAATTGATTGTTGAAGTAAATCTATTTCCTTATTATCAGCCATGAGGGTAGAACGTGGTACACAGCTCATCGCGGTAGACTGTGGATAGCTGCCACCGCCAAGTCTCCATCTCCACAGGAAGTGGCTGACGTGGAGCAGTCTTATAGATACCTTTACAAAGGTGAGTCCTATAGATATCTGTACAAAGGTGAGTCATATACATACCTGTACAAAGGTGAGTCATATACATACCTGTACAAAAGTGAGTCCTATACATGTAGATACCTATACAAAGGTGAGTCATATACATACCTGTACAAAGGTGAGTCCTATAGATACTTGTACAAAGGTGAGTCCTATAGAAACCTGTATGAAGGTGTGTAATATAAATACCTGTATAAAGGTGATCCTTTGAATACTTGTGCAAAACACCTGTGTAAAAGTGAGTATCATAAATACCTGTATAAAGGCGAGATGTAGAAATAACTTTGCAAAGGAGAGTCCTGTAAATACTGTAAACCAACTTTTATTTATGTACGAGAATTATCCAGGAGTTTTGCAACCTTTTACTTCCAAATATTTCTTATCATGAACTATTTATTTCACTGTGTATTTATTTATAATATTTCTTTAGTTGCAAAAATTAATGGTAATTGACAAATTTCAACTTGACAATTTGCAAATAAAAAAAATGTCACAAATAACAGTTGGTCTACAGTACCTGTATAAAAGTAAGAGGTACAATTTTGAATGTGAGTTTATTACTACATGAAGAGGAGAAACTTTATTAAAAGTCATTTTGACTTGATAAACACAAAATGTCAATTACAGAGTTCATACTGTTCTTACATGAATTTTATGCCAAGTTTCTCTACGTTAATTTATGAACTAGAATAGAGAATTTGTGTTTCATCTCAAAATTCTAAGACTTTATGGAGGTAAATTTCATTTGGAAAGAATTTCAAGAGGAGATATGTAAAAATGTAGACTATATGTTTCAATGTCCCACTCACTACCCTGTGGGTTGTTTATTGTGTAAAACATTGACTTTATATTTCAGATCCCAATCTTCAATGTCCCACTCACTACCCTGTGGGTTGTTTATTATATAAAACATGGACTCTTTATTACAGATCCTAATCTTCAATGTCCCACTCACTACCCTGTGGGTTGTTTATTATGTAAAACATTGCCTTTATATTTCAGATCCCAATCTTCAATGTCCCACTCACTACCCTGTGGGTTGTTTATTATATAAAACATGGACTTTATATTTCAGATCCCAGTCTTCAATGTCCCACTCACTACCCTGTGGGTTGTTTATTATGTAAAACATTGACTTTATATTTCAGATCCTAATCTTCAATGTCCCACTCACTACCCTATGGGTTGTTTAATAGATAAAACATGGACTCTTTATTACAGATCCCAGTCTTCAATGTCCCACTCACTACCCTGTGGGTTGTTTATTATGTAAAACATTGACTTTATATTTCAGATCCCAATCTTCAATGTCCCACTCACTACCCTGTGGGTTGCTTATTAGGATGTGTGGATTTAATCGATAGTCTACCCCAAGATCAGTATAGGGAAAAGGTGAGGACCAGTTAATGATATGAAAATTATGTTGTATATGATTGTTTTATAAGATGCTTAATAATTATCATCTTAAATCCAAGTTTTGCAGAGAACAGCACTTAAGTATTGCAAAGTTAAATCAAATTTTATTTTGAACTGATTTAACTCCTAGATAATTCCATTGCAATATAAAAATTTTGACTGCACTCTAATTTTTTAATGATTCAGAGCCTGACAGAATTTGAGATCTTGTAAGCCCAGATGTAGGATCTACTTTAAAAATTTGTAGTTCAGTTTTATTGGACACAGTTGACAATGAATTTTTTACTCAAGTTTCCAGATGGTGAATCAGCATCCCCTTTTGTGTTCATTTGTGAAAACCCCCAAGAACTGGTTGTGAAATTCCCCATCAAAGGGAAACATAAGATATGTAAGTAAACTGATATTTTAATGTCTTTTAGAGTAGGTACTGATAAGATTTCTATCCCAGTAGGCCATTACGGTAGCTCTGTCGGTAGAGCAGCTGCACTCGCTCTGTGATAGGAAGGTCGTGTGTTTGAATCACGGCCGCAATTGACCCAAGTCGATAAAAAAATAGGTAGCAACTGTTCCTTCGCCAAGTGCTTGGCACTTTGCAGTGAAAGTTGCAGGTCCTTCAGATGAGACCTTAAAAACCAAGGCCACATGTCATGATAGGCATTGACACGATAAAGAACCCTCACTGCTCAATGGCCCTGAGTGCCAAGTAAAGGTCTAAATTTGAAGCCCTTCACCAATATATGGTGACATCTCTATATGAGTGAAAAATCTTTAAATGAAACGTAAAACAGCATACAATCAATCAATCAATCTGTACCAGTACAATAAGACAAGTCTATAGTACATTCAGTTCTCAATGAAGCTTCAAAAGTTCAATCTTAAGAACATATTTTTCAGTGTCACTACTTACTTGAAATAAGTATTAAAAAGAACACATTTTTAAATATCTTTTACAGTAATGCCTATTTTTATTTTTTGATATTTTACAGACAAGTTAGAGAACCATATACTACAGGCTGCCAAAAAGGGATTGAGGTGAAAACAGCTGGATTTTAGATGGATTTCTCTTACATATGGTACCATTGTAACATGGGATATAAACAATGTGATTTTAATTCAATAAAATGGGATATAAACAATGTGATTTTAATTCAATAAATTATTTGCATTATGCATTAAAAGCCTTGATTTTAAAAAAAGGTCATCTTCCGCAATTGTGCAATGCTTGAAACCAGATGTTCAAGCTATTCTGAGATCTGGCATTTCAATCCATCACTGTCTATATCTGTTAATCCTTGTTATGTGTAGGGAATACTAAATAATGCTTGTTTGTTATTTGAAGATGTTATGAAATGTTCTCAAAATTATGTTTCAGGAGGAAAATAAATTTTTAAATGATGCATTCACACTGATTCTGTTAACAGCTTTATTAGAGTCATTTTAAATGACAGAACAAAGAGCAGTTATTGGAAAACTGTACAGAAATTTTCAATTTTTGTAATACTGGATGCAATTAAAAATAATGCCCAAAAGTGAAACAAAATACTAAGTGTAGAATGTAATGAAAATAACTCTACATGTATTTTCAAATTTCATGTAATTAAGCTACATGTATTAATAAATTTAATTTCATTTTGTAATCAAAATTCTACTAATACTGTAGTGACAAAAAATTATCCAAATAATTTTAGAATTATAATGTACATTATAATTTCCAAAATACATGTGTATGATTTGGAAATTTTAATATTTGACAATCAACGTTTTAGGTTAGATTACATGAAGAAGATACCTGGTAAGGTATAACCCTAATTCATTTCAAGTAAAAAACAAATGATGATATCAAATTGACATTAGAATTGTTTTTGTTACGCAGAAACAAATGATTGAATTATTGCTGAAAAGGAACTTTTCAACCATGTATAAAAGATAAACTTTCATGCATACGAGTATAATGTTGAACTTTGATACCTCTAACTGATATCTCGAACATGTCGAATACTAATATTGATATGTCGAAGAGATTTAGTAGTCCAAACTACTTATTCTCTAAGTATTTTACCCATGATATTACGAATCCTCGGATATCTCAAAGTTTTTTCTCAGTCCCATTGAGTTTGAGATAACTAGGTTTGACTGAAAATACATGGTTAGGTAAAACAGTTGTTTATATTATTGCGTTTTATTCATTAGAAACAAATGATCAAATTATATCCATGAAAAGAAACCTATGGTGGCATATTTCTGCCCCCTACATGCAAGATGGTGGCATATTTCTGCCCCCTACATGCAAGATAAATTATGTTACTTGCGAGAAAAGTATGTCAACATGCAAGATAATTATGTCTACATGCATAATAATTATATTGACATGCAAGTTATCAATCTTTTTCGAAAGTCTAATTTTAATGTTGGTAAACACACTTACTAGAAACCAGAACTTTTTGACTCATTAAAAGATAAAATTTATGCAAAGATACAAAAAAATTGACTATTATTTATTTTCTGCAGGCGCTGGGCTTAACTAAAATCCATTAACATTATTCAAAATTCATTATTGTACACATTTCTTAAACAATGACAGGGTTGGTTTGTTTGAAAAAAAATGTAACAGTATACATATAATATTGATATAACAGAAATAAAAATTAAGTAAGTAATTTATTCATTTATAGTGACATGTGTACATGAATTATTTTGTTTACAAACTGTATGAAAAAATCAATCGACACCCGGCCCATCAGACCTATATGCCATTTTAAACAAAAATTGAAATACAATGTATAAAGAAAATAAAGAGCACAACGATAAGAGATATACAAAAAAGTACATAGAAAATATACATAATGTTTAGGAGAAACCATTATATACTGTCATTGACACTGAGATACATTTTATAAACAACATTCTTATTTTTTGAAAATAACATAAGCGAAAAATACTTGTCAAACACTTTGCAATTTAACCTGTCGAGGATAATTTAAAATAAGTATACGTAGTACATAAATATCAGACCATGCTTGCATTAGATTAAAACCAGTGTTTTCAAAGAGTTTTGTCCAATATTCAGAGTAAAATGGACAGTGAAATAAAAAAATGAATTTCGTCTTCTACATTATTTCTAGACCAAAAGGTGCAAATTTGATCCTCAGCAGGTTCACCGTGATATCATCCCACATCTAAATTGCGCCAAAATTGAACTTAGATATTTAGGCATATCAAGTACTAAATAATTTTCCCTATCAAAAATAAATTGTTCTAAAATAAACATAAGTCCGCAATTTGGGAATACTTAAAATCTCATTGCTCCAAAGGTTTGAGTAATACCGTAATTGTGTATTTTTATTGACCCATATTTATATCTACCATAAGCATCCAGGGGTCCGTTTTACAGAAGAACTTTCGGCTAAGACCAAAAACTTTTACTTCTGTTTGTATAAAAATATCTTTCTAGATTCTTTTTAAAAAGATTGATACCATTTTCAAAATAATGTAAAAAGGAGTTATTTGCAAAACAACATTTTGATCTTAGTCGTAAGGTCTTTTAATTTGTAAAACGGGTCCAGTTCTCGATGATGTATTATCTCTTTCAAATCACTGTACCAGTTATTCCTACACCTACTGTAATCAACTTCAAATACATTTCTTGTAATTTGATCATTGCCAAAGGATAAAACTTTATTCTAAGACTCTGATTACATTTATCCAACGTCTATATTGACTAGCTGGGAATCCATCCATTGTCCCCATAAACCGCCAATGTGGGAGCAAAGCAGTGTACCCCAATAAAATACCGAATAGCTCTGTTTTGAAAATTATCTATTAATACTGGTTGTAATTTTTTGAAACCCCAGACACCGGATGCATAATCCAAAGCAGATATTATACACAAGAGTAAAATAGTTTTTCATAAGCATTAAACCTGAAATCTTTATTCTAGTATGAATGGAAGATATAATTTTCCCAAGAGCACGTCCACCCACTTTAGCAAGATTTTCTGTATTTTTTTCATGAAATTACCAGTGTGCGTAAACGTTATACTAGTACCCAAATACATGTACTTATAATTTTCAACTGTTTCTACATTGTATCTTATTCAGTCCGATAGTGAATTCAAAATTAGTTAATTGCTCTTCACCTAGTTTGATTAAAATGTATTCACTTAGATTTATTTGTTGGTGTTTATAAGAACTCTCCAACGTCTACACCAGCTATGTAATTTATTTAAAATACTTTGTAAATCTTCTGGAGACTTGGCTATTAAAGCAGTGTCATCTGCGTATATTGAGATAGACTATTTTCGATTTACTAGTTCTATATATAAATTAAGTTTGTTAATATCCTGTGCCAGATCATTGATGAAAATTGAAAATGAGTTAGGGGATAAATTATCTCCCTGTTTAACGCCAGTTTTGCACCTAAACCAATTTGTGAGCTTATAATAAACAAGTAGACATGATTCTGAGCTTTGAAAAATATTTTTATCGAGTTGTAAATTTTACCATTATTATGTATTACAAAAGTTTGTACTTTGTAAAGCATCAAATCTCTCTTGACAAAATCAAAACATATTTGAAGATCAATAATGCAACATAAATAATATTTAAACATAAATTTTTATTGTTTTGGACTAAACTACTCAACGTCACTAAATGATCTTCACACGATCTATCCTTTCTTAAACCATTTTGTTCATCTGCTAGAATATCGTTATTTTCTAAATAACTCATGATTCTTTTGTTCATAAAGATAAAAATATATCTACTTCTAATTTTAAGAAATTAATCATGTTAATTATAAAAAAAAGATGATTTTGTATTCTGTAAGTGTAGGTAACTGCTGGAAAAAAAAAAACATTGATAGCTGTGGAATTCATAAATTGTACCAGCCTGATCATTAGTTAATATTTAACTCATAGCTTCATTAAAATTAACAAGGTTTAATACCACAATGTGAAGCGTCCATACATTATGCTTCCTTTATCTTGTTTACAAGAACACAGATTGCCGTAATTATATTTAGTTAAATTCATTATACTGTGTATATACTAGTAACTGTCCGCTACCTAGATTTATCCTTTTTCTGTTTAGCGTAAATAATTCATATTGCTGAACTTTTTTTCCATTAATTCATGTGGATCTTTCTCTATTCCATGTTTTCTCCGAGAAAAAAGAAAAAAAAAAGTTTTACAAAATCGTTTTTTGTTCCATGTTAAAAAAAAAAAAACTTTTGGAGATTTTGATTTTTTTTAAGGTCTATGGGACAGAATGATTGAAAATTGTAATTTTGCGTCCCTTCCAAGTTTATTTTCCTCGTATGAAATGCCACCACATGTCGGTAAAGGAATTCAAATTTAGGCCTTTACACCTTAGTAATTGCACTCAGGGTAATTAAGCATTGACGATTCTTTAGTGTGCTAACTCCTGTCGTGACACGGAACCTCAATTTAAAGCGTCTATTAAGAAAGACCTGCAACTTTCTCTTCAAAGTGCTGAGCATTTGGCAAAGGAACAGTTGGTACCCTTCTTCTCCATTAGCTTGAAATTGTCTAGGCTGGGCTCGAATCCACAGTGTTCCGACTACGGAGCAAGCACTCAATGCTGTACCAAAAACAGAATCCATTATTTAAATCATTAATAATATTTTAGTTTTGAAAAATTTATTAGGCTATGAATTGAGACTTTCTTTACGAGGGTTATGTATTTTTTTTTTTTCAACAGCTGCGACATTAATTCCCGTACTAACAAAATATGAATCATTTTCCTCAATTGCAATGCAAAGGGTTTATATGCATGCTGAATTATATTTACTAATTATCACAGGAATGGGTGTAATTTTTATTGAAACTCACGAATGATAATTCAGCATTTATGCCATATTTGCTGTGATATAATTAATATTTAGTAAATATATTTTTTAAATAAAAAACTTTGCTACCCCCTGGAGGCCTGGACACATTGCTAGCTGTATTAAACTACTGAATATGTTTGGAAGTGTTTCCTTCCATGAGGATACAAGATTAAGTGTTATTGGAGAAAAATCTAAAAGGCTGGAGCTTTTGGGATCTTTTCAAATTAGATGGTGCTTCACTGCAGTTTATGATACACAAGCTACGTATTTTTTTTTTTAAATAAACTTGGAAAAAGTCCGTATGTGTGTGTTTTTTGTTTTGTTATCATGGTTACTACACTAAATATGCTAAACGTTTAACAATATAGTAACCATATAATCTATAGAATTATTCATCTGAAGTTATCTCAAACAAAGCAACAGAACCTCTAGTGGTTGTAATGACAAACATATTGCCGTCACTAAGACGAACACTCCAAGGATCTCCCTTTAAATGAAACTCTCCCATATTCACCTCCCGAATTAAATATCCATCAGAAGAAAACTGGTAAAGTTTGTTGTTGTTAATCCCAATTGTGTATATATTGCCCTCAAGATCATTGCTAACGCCACGGAGTCCACAACCGGATCCGGAAGATAATATCTTCTCTTCCTTAGAACAAACCGAGGTTTCCATCAGTTTATCGTCTTTAGAGTACAGAATACTTTCAGAGTCTTGTTTTCCGGATATCATCCAGGTGGTGGACGTCTCTATTTCATCTCTTTTCTTCCCGACATCAGAATATATCTGAATAATGTCGCCATTACTGATGAAAAATGTATCATTCATCCAGTATAATGCCCAACAAACAATTGATGTTGAAAATATTTTTTGAACGGTGCTCTTTTTTGTATTCACTGCAATGACTTCTTTCTCCATTGGTAAGGAAACAAATATGTGACCAGCCTTATCTATCGTTATATCCCGCGGTTTTCCAGGCACCGAAACTGTTGATTTGCAATTCAAAGTAATATCACATTCAAACACTCTCTCCCTCCCATAATCAGTAATAAAGATATTTCCTTGATTATCGAATACAGCATTACAAACACCAACACAGAGGTCATTTTTATGCAGCAGTTCGATTTTCCCCTTTTTCATGCAATATTTTTTCGGTTCAACATAATGTCCAAGTGTTCTTATTTTCGACTTCAAATTCAAAAATTCTGAATCTGCCCTAAATGATAGTTTTCCAGTTGATATTTTGACAGGGAAAACACTGGAATCATTCTTTATTTCTCCTTCTGATTTCAATATGTGTTGTCTTTCAACTAAGCACTCTTCATTTGACCCTTGTTCTACCGAAGCAGTCAGTAACTGTTTTTGATACACGACTCTTGATAAGAGATTGGATAGATTTGAAATTTCGCTCTCAAGAGTTTCAGACACATCTTCTTGATATTTGTGAAGTTCCTGTTTAAATGAAGCTCTAAGGGTTTCTAGATGACTGATAGCTTCATTTGTCATTGTGTTCACTTCCTGTTCTATCGCTTCTTTTGATGCTTGCAAGTTTTTTTGTCGCTCCTTCCTACTAGAAATCTTCATTTGTATATTTGTGGCCAATTCCTCTAATTTTGCTTTTAAATCATGTGTAACCTTTTCATTTTTCACGTCTTTTGCAGCTTCTTCTAGTGTCAGTATATCGGAACACTTTCTGTGACGAATTGTAGCACATAGTGTGCAACATGCTACATGATGATCAACACAAAACACCTGAGCTTGCGTGGATGGGTGATCTGGACATGGTATAAAACCAGTGAATGGTGCTTTTTCCTGAGTCTTTACCAAGTGCAAGTCCAAAAAAGAATGGTTGCGAAATGATCTGAATTTTTTGTGATAGTCTCCACATTGCTTGCAAAGTGCTTCGGTGCAATTCACACACCAAGTTGATGCAGGCTCTTGTTTTCCGTCAGAAGCACACGGATCACAAGTTTTACTTTCAGTTTTAATTGAACGTCTGTCTATCAAATTCACTATGAAGAAATTATCCGGTAAATTTTTGAGCCACGTTGTTTTTGATGAGTTATCCTCAATCTTCACGACATTCCTGCAAGTGGGACAATGAAATTCAGATTGCTTTGAAATTGTATATGTATCTACTTTCGTTTTTAAATCTTCAGTGTTTGAAGTTTTATCATCAGTGCTACTGCTTACATAGGCCTGCAAACAAGTTTCACAAAATGAATGCAAACATGGTAAACATTTTGGTTTCTTGTAAATTTCCAAACAGATTGAGCACTTCAATAAATCGCTTAGGAAATCTTCGCCCTCTGAAGATGTGGCCATTATTGATTATAGTAACGCTTATGATCACGTGTCAACACTATCAACAGTTTCCCGCTACGCTCCCACAAACACCTAAATCAACGCTCGTTGTACAAAATTCTTGAGTTTTACACGGTGAAAATTTGAATTTTAAATCATTACTGTAATAATCGATAGAGGTGATAATTTATCATTTATTTTAAATCTATGATCCCTTAAGGTCTGACGACAAATGTCAATCATGTTGCTCGAATATCTGTTTTGTATCTCTTCGTAATATACAATAAATTAATCGTAATTATCAATTTCTGGTGATTGTTGAACTGTTTTCAAAATGTCTACGTAGATAAAGACACCAATATGCTAGTGATTTCTAATAGGATAATCCGATTATACATTAAATAGCATCCTCTGGTATCTTTCACAAATGCCTGGTATGGAACCTTATTTTTGTGAGGAAACTTAATAAAGTAGCAATACTTCAATGACAAATTCTTGGAAAAAATTATGTATTATTGAGGAACGCGTCGTCTGACCTTAAGGTTACATATCACCAGGGACCTATATACTAGTATATAGGTCCCTGTTTATTATCTATATCATTTCTATTCATAATCAGTCAAAAACATAACGTTAGGCTATATCAATCCATGCATTTTATTTTTTTTTGTTTGTGATATCAGGGACCTATATACTATATAGAGGTCCCTGATGATAAATAATTGATTCCTAAGGACACACGCAACGCACCTTACCTACTGATAATTTTCCAAGATATTCTTAATTTAAGATAAGAACTGCGAACGATAGTATTGTTCTCCCGCCTACCTCCAAGTCAATTTTCAAAAGTTAACATATATGAATGATTTTTCATATTTATATAGATATTTATATGAATTTTCATTAAAAAAGATTACTTCTTTGGGAAAACAAAGAGAGATAACTCAGTCTATAATTTTGGTAAAACTTGTGTTTTTCGCTATAGAAATCAACAGAAAACGGAAAATATTTTAAAACGTCCCCCCCCCCTCCGTGAAACAAAAAATCCTTTTTACAGTAATATGGACTGTCATTTTACAAATTCATACCAAAGCTTTTTGTGTTTCACCGGAGGGGGGGGGGGATATGTTTACAGACAAAAAACTACAAAAATGCTTACTTTTTCACAAATTTTAAAGGGGTTTACAACTAAAACATTGTACCTTATTAATAATATACGTCTCTTTTTATATGCGTAAAACATAAGAAAAGATTTAAGGAACATTTATTTATATCCAGGAATATTTCAAATTGTGGTGATGCTTTAAAACCCCATTTAAATGGAAAATATCGTCTACACCCCGTATTTAAAGAGCTGGAATTAATTTTTTTATTTTAACTATTTAACACTGGTATTAAAATTATCAGTCAATTACCAATGAACTGTGCTTTGCATTCAACAAAGATTTTACGGTCAGATTGCCATTAGTATTAAATTAAATGGGTACAAAATGTAGGCGGGAATCGAGAGTTAGCTTGCGTAGTTCTTTGTCGCCCGCTTGGCGCAGTGGTTAGATCGTCTGCTCTAGAGTCGCGGAGTAAGGAGTTGATCCTTACGTTGCGGGTTCGAATCCCACTGTGGGACGTAGAGATCGGTCCTTCAGATGAGACCTATAAACCGAGGTCCCGTGTCGCAGTAGGTGCTGGCACGAAAAAGATCCCTCACTGCTCAATGGCCGTAAGTGCCGAATTTGCAGCTCTCCACCGGCACGTGGTGGCGTCTCCATATGAGTGAAAAATTCTCGAGAGGGACGTTAAACAACATACAAACAAACAAACAATATAATTCAGTATCATCAGATGTTCGTAGACAAAAAATCAGCATGCATTAGCAGCGGTTTTGAAAAGATATCAATTGATGAAAATTCTTGTATAATTCAAAGAAAAATACCGGTATACAAAAATTACTAAACATATATATTCTAGATGTTTTGTTTATCCAAACTTGTTTTAGAAGAAGTTTACAACAGCATATATAGACATATAGAAGTATTGAAACTCTTCAACTCCAGGGAAAACTAAGTTGCCTATGTCCTTAATTAAAATATAAAGACATCTAAGGATGTCTTTGGTGTTCAAATATGCGAATTTGTGCCATTTTCTACATTTTTGCACTCATTTTATGACGTTATTACAAATAACTTTGGCAAACATTATTCAAGTTATCTATAAGAACACAAATTTAATAGATAACTAATTTCTGAGAAAATAAAGTTCATGTTATTTAACCTTAAAATGGATTTCTTTTCAAAGTTTTTCAGGTTCAATTTTGCAGAGTTAAAATTTATTTTTAAAATCCTCTTAAGGGAAAATAGATTAAAAATAAATCCTTTTTATTGATAAAAATTTAATTTAAAACGATTATTAATACAATATTTCACCATTTGCAACTCTTCCAAAGAATCTTTATAGCAAGTGTTGACAGAGTTGTACGTGGGAGAGTAGCAGGAACAACAACTCTGGATAGATATTAATGCGGTATAAAGAAGAATAATGACCTCCATATGACCGGGGTCATTTCTCGCCGTAAAAAAAATATGACCCCCAAATGAAGAAAAAATGTTTTATTTATAGAAGAACCCAAGGAATCAGTTTTCTATGGTGGCTCTGTGGTATAGGATATGGAATAAGATTTTTTTTATATTAATTCGTGGCCACAAAATAAAAGTTTGGGGTCACGAAGTTATATTCATGGCACGAAATAAAATTCCTGGCCACGACATATTCGTACCCTACCCTATATGGTTTTATGCATTACATTTAAGCAGATTAGTAACCATAGCGACAAAAACACTTTTGCATGAAAATAATTTTAAAATTCTTAAATGCTGAATAGAATACATTTTACATATAATATTGTGGCATATTTCTGCCCCTGTATGCAAGTTATTTTTGTATAGATTATTTCAAAATGCAATGAATGATTATGTCAGCATGCAACATAAATTAAATGTCAACATGCAGTATGCTTAAGTTCACATGCAAGAAAAATGTAATAAAAAAAAGAATTTGAGCATTTTCCAAAATTTTCAAATATCGCCCAAAAGTGACTTCCAACATGCAACTAATTTATGTTGACATGCGAAATAAATATGTTGACATGCAACATATTAATGCATGTCAAGATGCAACATAGTTATCTTAACAATTTACATGCAACTTATTTATGTTGACATGCAAGATAATCCTGAACACTGAACATATATAATACCACTACATAAAATGTACTACATGTTTGCATGAAAGTTACTGT
This sequence comes from Saccostrea echinata, assembly GCF_033153115.1. Taxonomy (NCBI): domain Eukaryota; kingdom Metazoa; phylum Mollusca; class Bivalvia; order Ostreida; family Ostreidae; genus Saccostrea; species Saccostrea echinata. The sequence goes on along the minus strand of NW_026889751.1, from coordinate 21,116,177 downwards.
ATATATTTTTCTAGCGCTTTCAGAAAGTATAAATTCATTGAAATTCCAATGCTTGGACACGCAAAGGATATATTTTTAATTTTGGTTTACAAAAAAAGCGTACAAAACAATCAAACTAAAATTTAAAAAAAAAACGAAAACAAAAAACAGGCAAAAATACCATAAATTCATTTACGGGTTACATAAACAAATTCTTTTTCTGCCTCCGAAGACCGGAAATACAAGGGCATTCTGTAACGTGGATCTTCTTATAACCAGAGTTCAGTAGAATATAGATACTGTGTTAGATACATGTGCATGATAGTATAATTGTGTCGATCTCTTGGACAGCCTTGCTCTCGTCATGAAATCTGAGTTACCTAATCAAACTAACCTTGTTGTTATCATAGTAAAGGTAAAAGGGACCAATGATTTATATATAAAAGGCATGAGAGAGGACCAAAGATCGGTAAATAGTAGGAACCATTCAAACTGATCACAATGCTGAGAATTTTGTGCGGAATCGCTCTAGTGATTGGTGAGTAGTAATTATAGTAAAATTATGATAAAAAAGGAAACGACCGACACAACAAATTATGCATGTATTTAGTTCATCCTTTTAAAATTGGTCTAAAAACAAATTTATAGTGTTACTTAATCATTTTTTTATACAAAGCATTTGCAAAGTCTATAGGGTTGGAGCTTAAATCATATCGATCCGAAAAAATGCCTAAATATGGCAGTGGGCTGAGTGGGAAAGACGTGTACACTGCACAAGTTCATTATAAGTAAGGGGTGGGAGTGAAATTATTGTCCAGTAGTTAAATTTTATTGTTTATATGCATATATTTTTCAAAAAAATATGTTTGAAACTTGATAAAAATTTGGTAAAAATATAATTGACAAACCATAATTATCATTAAAACTTAAAGAGGCTGGGGGGTTGTGGCCATTTTTAGACTATATTGATCTCCTTTAGAAGAAGAGCTCCATATGAAGATATAGAAAATGATCAAATTTTAAAACTAAAATTTTTGAAATTTTTCTTTGCCAAATGATAGTTGACAGCTTAAGATATCATATCTAAAAAATTAAGTTAAATCTGGTGGTTAATTTGTGGTTAATTTGTTGACCCCCCAGCCTCCTTAAGACGAACTTTGATTGGCCTCTCAGAAAGAATATTCGATAATTGATAATGGTGTAAATTAATGTAATCCTTTACTGAAAGTAACTAATAAAGCAAAAATCAAAGAAAAAAAGTACTAGTACCAATTAAATTAATACTTTAATGCTAGTAAACAAGTAGGAATTTTGACTTTGTGTTTTGCAATCAATGGAATGATTTTAAGACAAGAATCTATAAACTGATCATAATACATATACTTTATTGGGACATTTGTTCAGCAATTCAATGTTTTACTTATAGTAACAACTTCCGCCTTTCCAAACCTTCAAGAAAGAGCTGAGACATGCACCACCGACGCTGACTGTCCAAACGACACTTGTCATGGTCATGCTGGAGGAAATGTAATCTGCGCAATTCACCACGGAGACACCGGTGTTTGCCACTGTGAACACCACCACCATACACAACATCCACACCCTGCTGTAAGAGCTGAGACATGCACCACCGACGCTGACTGTCCAAACGACACTTGCCATGGTCATGCTGGAGGGAATGTAATCTGCGCAATTCACCACGGAGACACCGGTGTTTGCCACTGTGAACACCACCACCATACACAACATCCACACCCTGCTGTAAGAGCTGAGACATGCACCACCGACGCTGACTGTCCAAACGACACTTGTCATGGTCATGCTGGAGGAAATGTAATCTGTGCAATTCACCACGGAGACACCGGTGTTTGCCACTGTGAACACCACCACCATACACAACATCCACACCCTGCTGTAAGAGCTGAGACATGCACCACCGACGCTGACTGTCCAAACGACACTTGCCATGGTCATGCTGGAGGAAATGTAATCTGTGCAATTCACCACGGAGACACCGGTGTTTGCCACTGTGAACACCACCACCATACACAACATCCACACCCTGCTGTAAGAGCTGAGACATGCACCACCGACGCTGACTGTCCAAACGACACTTGCCATGGTCATGCTGGAGGAAATGTAATCTGCGCAATTCACCACGGAGACACCGGTGTTTGCCACTGTGAACACCACCACCATACACAACATCCACACCCTGCTGTAAGAGCTGAGACATGCACCACCGACGCTGACTGTCCAAACGACACTTGTCATGGTCATGCTGGAGGAAATGTAATCTGTGCAATTCACCACGGAGACACTGGTGTTTGCCACTGTGAACACCACCACCATACACAACATCCTCACCCTGCAGTTAGGGCCGAGTCATGTACCACCGACGCTGACTGTCCAAATGATACTTGTCACGATCATCCAGGAAATGTAATCTGTGCAATTCACCATGGAAGTACCGGCGTCTGCCATTGTGAACATCACCATCATACACCACATCCACACCCTGCAGTAAGAAATGATAAATGTTTTAATGACACTGACTGTTCACAAGCCACGTGTCACGGACATGATGGAATTGTGACGTGTGAAATTCATCATGAAGGCCACGAGGGCATATGTCACTGCACGCGTAAGTATTTTTGTTTTGTTCAAAATAAAAATGGAAGGGGACGCATTTCTTACCATAATACTTTTTTGTTTGTTTAATTGTTTCTTTACATTATTTACCTCATTTTTTTTCTCTCTCTCTACTAGATACTCAAAAATCATGGGAAGATGAGGAAGACGTTCAATAAACACTAGATCAACTATTTTCTTTCTTTTTTCGTATTTCATACATCTGCCATTGTATTATTAATCATAATATGTATTTATTGTTTTACGTATGTTGAATAAACAAGATATTTACATTTAACTAACGCTGCTTGATTTGTTTTATTGCTAATGGTTGCTTATATGCAGTGTTATCAGTTTAACTTTTGTTTTATTTACATAAAAAATCTTGTTTGATTTTTTTTTATTTATTCATTTATTATTTATTCGATTTCTTTTGAAATTGCTTTATCATTATTATATTCAAAACGTTAAGGTTAATTATATAATTTTTTTTATTGAAGCATCAAAGCATTTTGAGTGACAAAAAAATCACTTACCAATATATCAAATATGTAATCATAAATATACATTTATACAGTAAGTTAATAATATATAATATATAATAATAATAATTTTTCACGAAAGTGTTATGTAGCTACTCGGACTTTTAGTACAAGTACTCTCAGTTCTTTGATTATTTATACCGTGTATCCGATTCCAGAACGTCAGAGAAATGGTCATTCATCAATTTTCATTTACCGTGCAGTCTTTGACTATATGCATTTTAAAATCTACGTCTTGCCAGACAAGAACTTGAATTCAGGACAGACAAGTCTTAATTAAGAATTTGAAAATCCAACGACCCGTTTTTTAATTAGACCAAAAACTGTTGGTGATTGTAAAATCACATTAGATAACAAAATTATAATTGATATTGCCTGTATAAATATATCTTTCTTAATGCTTTTTTAAATGATTAAAACCATTTTCATATTTTAGGAGGCTGGGGGGTCAACAAATTAACCACAAATTAACCACCAGATTTAACTTAATTTTTTAGATATGATATCTTAAGCTGTCAACTATCATTTGGCAAAGAAAAATTTCAAAAATTTTAGTTTTAAAATTTGATCATTTTCTATATCTTCATATGGAGCTCTTCCTCTAAAGGAGATCAATATAGTCTAAAAATGGCCACAACCCCCCAGCCTCTTTAATGTAGAAAAAGACAGTAATTTGCAAAAGTACATTTTTGTCTTATAAGTTCTTTTGTAAAACGGGGCCGTGATGTTTTTTTTTTTTTTATTATTATTTCACAAAAGTGTTATAAAGCATAGCAACTTTTTTAAAGATTCAGGTATCGTACAAATAATTAAAAAATCGTTTTATTTTCAAAATCTAAAATGCACCAAGTCTTGCCCAGAATTGGAAATTAATGAATGAATAACGTCAGCTCTGTAGAAACAATTCTTATTTGCTTAAAAAGCATGCATACTGGTATTTGTATACTTACTGAATGTTTTAAAGCATATATATAGTCATCCAGCTTAGCTCAGTAAAAAGTGTAAAATTGGCTAAAATTTTCAGAAAATACATGGATTTACCATATAGTTATTCAGTTGTTACATGTATTTCCTAAAACGGCCAGTATAAATACATGTATTTACTGCATGGATGATTTAGGAAATACATGAAATTCCTGATTTCACATATTTACTGTAACATACGTTTATACACATGTACTTTATAGAAGATGTTTAATTATTAACTGAAATATGAATCTTTCTTTAATTTTCAATCAGGGTGTCATGCTGTAAATTTTGAATACATTTACCGGTTGGCAGTTAATACAAAATTTTCAACATGACAACTGTGTTTACTTCCACCCGGTGAATATACTTAATACATTCAAAATTTACACCATGACAAGGGGAACTTCTATACTTCAAAATGTACATTGAGTTCAAATGCGCATTCATCTGGCAAAAATAAGGTTATAGACACATATTATCACACTAAATTTTATGTGCAACTTCATTATAATTATACAACAAGTACTTCTTTCATTAAATGATAAAGTTATGTCATGCATTACATTATGTACATTTAACATTATATGAGGTGCTCTTAACATTATATGCGACATAAGAAATAAAGAAAATAATATTCAGTGGATGTAAATATTATTTTATACTACTAGTAGATTTTTATAGCATATTTAAGAAACAGGAAATGAAGAGTAAAAGTATTAAGAAAAAAAAAAGAAAGTACAAATGTTTTCCATTAGGGTCCTATATTAATGCTGATGTGCAATTCGAAATCAATATTTTTTCTAATTATTGAAAATCTTGTAATGGTCGGACTGGAGGGTACGAGGGGTTATCAAAAAGTTCGTGGACTAGCGTCATAAAATTAAAACCGCTTTAGGTACATCAATGAATTTTTACACATTAAGTTAGCATCATCTTCTCTATCTATAGAATAAACCATAAATCATAATTTTAATTTTTTAATAAATTGTTAGTGTTTTTGTAAGCAAAGGTATGTCCAGGCGGCGCAACCTCTAATATGACGTTTTTTTCTACCTGATTGTAACTGAGAAAAACTCTTTAGATATGAGTATTTGTCATCAAAAAATCTCGTTAATTCAGGCATGTGGTACGACACATTTGTTCAGTAAAATTTGCAATTTTTACCCCATTCTGTAATTTCTATGAAATTTTATCGTAAATTTTATATGGAGTGTCCAAACAATTATGGGCTTGAAAATAACGTCAAAAGGGGGGAGGGGTTTCTTTTTCAAACACTCTATAGAGTTTCGCTCCTGGAAAAACTGGTATTGACCTAAGGAATTTTAAACTGGCTACAGAAAAATAAAATGCATCCAGAGTACTTGTTTCTTAATGCCCAAAAAGATTCAGAGAGATGAAATATGCACAGTTAGTGTCGATTTGTAGTCAGGGTGTCAAAAGTCAGTCACGTCGAAAAGTGACGTTGATCATGTGTGGTAGAAATTGAACTCCAACAAGCTAAGTATTCTGGCATAATCAAGTGAGGATCTTTCCCCATATAAAGATCCATTTACAATATTATATGCATTGAAAAAAGCTGCTCATGACATTTTAAATTCATATAAATAAGACGAGTTTAAGTCCTTACTTAACTCCAGGTAATCTCATTAAGATAAGTGTATGAGGTAGAGAGAGCGGACATTAAGAAACAATGACGTTAAGCGGACGTCATGACACTAAACGGCGACAGCGCCGGGTGATCACATAAAGTCTTTTTAATTTCAGAATAATTTGGCAAATTTTCAACGTATCAAGCTAAAATTTTCAACATTTCTTAAACTTTTGTTGTTTTATGTTCCGCATAAATTTTGTAAGCAAAGACTACATATTATTAATTTTATCGCGTCAGTCCACGAACTTTTTGATAACCCCTCGTACGTACCTATTCAAAAAAAAAAGCAAAAAAAAAAAAAGCAAAAAAAAAAAACCCCCAAAAAAAAACAACAAAAAAAAAACAAATTAGTAGACGACCATTTGATTCTGAGAGGGGGGCTGCCTGGCAAAAATTTTCGAGTCAGATTATTTATTTTCATGCCTGTCAAGGACAGATTATTTATTTTTAAGATGATCAAAGATAGATTATTTATTTTCTTCTTCTCTGAAAAAGTGAAAACTCCAAAAGTCTATATCGGGGGGGGAGGGGGGGGAGCATTACGCAGATTATTTATTTTCTTGCCAGTCCCAGTCTAGGATAGATTATTTATTTTCAATATTTGCAAGAATTGGTTATTTATTTCCAAAATCTGCCATCCCACCCTCTTCAGAATGAAATGGTCGTCCGTAAAACAGTTACCAAAGCCATGTTTACTAATTATTTAAAAATATCAGTTTGAAATACATAGGCGGCTTCCTTTCAGCCTCTCATGAATTTGATACTGTGATGTCTTGAAACAAATTTTGTACGAGAGAAAAGAATTTTTTACAGCGAGGTTTTCCTCGAATGTGACATTGTACGACTATTTAAACGGCACTTCGAAACAACTTCCGGAAGTAAACTATGAACCACATGCGAAGCTGAGGATTGTCCCGCGTTTCTGTCTTTGATATTTTGTACAAGTTTCCTGCCCAATTGAAGTAAGTTTTAATAATGAATATGAAGTTAAGCAAACTTTAAACTAAAGACTTATTTTTTTAAAGTTGGTTTCAGTGCTGAAGAATGCATTTCTCTGCAAGCTTTTGTTCAATGTTTTGGTTCAATGGTAGGGAGGAGTGCAGACGCCGTTTCTTGCGGATTGCATGATGCTGCTGGTAGAATTTTCAAAGGGATATTAAGCCCTAAATTCTAGCAGTAGCATCAAAACTGTATGTAAGTGGAATATCATATCAAAACGAAATTTGCTTGCATTTCCTTTCTTATCTTGAAAAATAATTATTTCTTGAGGTTGGCTTTTATACCAGCTGTTTACTTATTTTTAGTAACGGAAGTTTTATTGACATCTCTGCAGGAGGGTGCGGGAGGGATTCGGAGATGATTAAGGATGTGCAAAAGGTCAAAGGGGTAGAATATGGACTGCTGGAAGGGGTGAATCCATACTGGGCTTCCTACTAAAATTGGAATAGATCAAATCAAACAATGCTGGGCATATTTAACTTTTTTAGGTCACCTGAGTCACTCAGGTGACCTATTGCTATCCGTTCTCGTCCGTCGGCGTGCGTTGTGCAGTGTGCGTCGTGTGTTAACATTTGAACATTTTTAGCTTCTTCTCTGAAACCGCTTAACCAATTTCAACCAAATTTGGCATATAGCACCTATGGGTGAAGGGGAACAAAAATTGTGAATTCCATGGTCCCTGCCCCCCTGGGGCCTGAGGGGTGGGGCTAAAACCACCAAAAATAATGCAATCTTTAAAAATCTTCTTCTTTACTCCTGGACATCAAGCAGTCAAACTGTTGGCATCATTGTAATAAGCATTGAGTCCTCTACCAAAATTGTGAAATTCATGGCCCCAGGGTCAGGGGTTCTGGTGCTAGGGTGGGGCTATATAGATCATATAGGGAAAGTGCATTATTTCTTTGAAAATCTTCTTCTCTGCTCCTGGGTATTAAATAAAGTAACTAAGTACATAGTTATGAAGAACAAGAGTGCCTCTTTCAAAATTGTGAAATTCATGGCCCCAGGATCAGGGGTTCTGGTGTTAGGGCGGGGCTCTATTGATTATATAGAGAAAATGCATTAATTCTTTGAAAATCTTCTTCTCTGCTCCTGGGTATTAAATAAATTTACTAAGTATATAGTTATGATGAGCAAGAGTGCCTCTTTCAAAATTGTGAATTTCATGGCAGCTGGGTCAGGGGTTCTGGTGTTAGGGCAGGGCTCTATTGAGTATATAGTGAAAATGTATTAATTCTTTGAAAATCTTCTTCTCTGCTCCTGGGTATTAAATAAAGTAACTTAGTACATATTTATGATGAGCAAGAGTGCCTCTTCCAAAATTGTGAATTTCATGGCCCCAGGGTCAGGGGTTCTGGTGTTAGGGCGGGTCTCTATTGATTATATACATTAGTTAAAATGCATTAATTCTTTGAAAATCTTCTTATCTGCTCCTGGGTATTAAATGAACTAATTTAGTACATAGTTATGATGAGCAAGAGTGCCTCTTCCAAAATTGTGAATTTCATGGCCCCAGGGTCAGGGGTTCTGGTTTTAGGGCGGGTCTCTATTGATTATATTGTTAAAATGCATTAATTCTTTGAAAATCTTCTTATCTGCTCCTGGTTATTAAATGAACTAATTTAGTACTTAGTTATGATGAGCAAGAGTGCCTCTTCCAAAATTGTGAATTTCATGGCCCCAGGGTCAGGGGTTCTGGTGTTAGGGCGGGGCTCTATTGAGTATTTAGTGAAGATGCATTAATTCTTTGAAAATCTTCTTATCTGCTCCTGGATATTAAATGAACTAAGTTAGTACATATTTATGATGAGCAAGAGTGCCTCTTCTGAAATTATGAATTTCATGGCCCCAGGGTCAGGGATTCTGGTGTTAGGGTGGGGCTCTATTGATTATATAGTGAAAAGGCATTAATTCTTTGAAAATCTTCTTCTCTGCTCCTGGGTATTAGATAAACTAACTTAGTATATAGTTATGATGAGCTAGAGTGCCTCTTTCAAAATTTTGAATTTCATGGCCCCAGGATCAGGGGTTCTGGTGTTAGGGCAGGGCTCTATTGATTATATAGTAGAATTGCAATAATTTTCTCTGCTCCTGGGTATTAAGTACATAGTTATGAAGAACAAGAGTGCCTCTTTCAAAATTGTGAATTTCATGGCCCCAGGGTCAGAGGTTCTGGTGTTAGGGTGGGGCTCTATTGATTATATAGTTAAAATGCATTAATTCTTTGAAAATCTTCTCTGCTCCTGGGCATTAAATAAAGTAACTTAGTACATAGTTATGATGAGCAAGAGTGCCTCTTCCAAAATTTTGAATTTCATGGCCCTTGGGTCAGGGGTTCTGGTGTTAGGGCAGGGCTCTATTGATTATATAGTAGAATTGCATTAATTCTTTGAAAATCTTTTTCTCTGCTCCTGGGTATTAAATAAACTAACTAAGAACATATGGTGAGCATGACTGCCTTTTCAGAAATTGTTTCATGGCCCTTGGGTCAGGGGTTCTGGTGTTAGGGATGGGCTCCATTGATTATATAGTAAAATTGCATTAATTCTTTGAAAATCTTCTCTGCTCCTGGATATTAAATAAACTAAGTACATAGTTATGATGAGCATGGCTGCCTCAGAAATTATGAATTTAATGGCCTCTGGGTAAGGGGTTCTGGTGTTAGGGCGGGGCTTTATTGATTAGATAGGGAATTGGCATGAATTCTTTCAAAATCTTGTGTGCGCCTGGGTATTTTTCAAACAAAGGAAGTGCATGGTTATGATAAGGAAGAATGCCTCATGGCCTTTGGGTCAGGGGTTCTGGTGAGGGGGAAAGAGCTCTATTGATTATATATAGTGAAAATGCATAATTTCTTTCAAAATATTTTTTCTACTACTGGTTATAAAGTAAAGAAACAAGTGTATAGTTATAATGAGAAAGGGTGCTTCTTCCAGAATTGTGAGTTCGTGGCCAATGGGTCAGATGTTCTGGGTAAGGATGGGGCTTTATTTATTTAATTTTATGGTGAAAATGCATTTCTTTGAAAATCTTCTATGCTTCTGGGGATGTTCAAGGCAAACAGAGTAAAAGTTTTAATATGCAAGGGTATTTTTACCAGATTTTTGAACACCTGGACCATTTAGTCAAATGTTCTAGTCCTGGCCAGGGCTCTATTAACTTGTATTCTGCTGAGCAAAGTTATTCCCCTTTGCCATTCACCTTTGATAATTAATCAATGTAAATAATGTATTTGAAAGCTTAATAGAATAAGAGAATTATGCAAGATAATTTATTGTATAATGAAAATGTACTTTCATAGATTTAATGACTTGGAAAGTCAGATAGGCAGATTAAGATACTAGACCAATTATTTTGTTGATGCTAATCATACTATTTTTCTTGCTTTTGGGCAACAAAGCTTCATTTTTCAGTTTATGGATCCTCTAAATTGTTGTATTGTACTCAGGTGACCGTTTAGGCCCTTGGGCCTCTTGTTTTTTATAAAATAGTAGTGAATGATAGTGAGCTAAATAGACTTATGTGTAAGAAAGAGGAAATTTGAAATAAAATCTGTATATTCATCGGGCAAATTTTCCTGTGCAACCTTCCTAAAATTTCTTCGCTACCTGGATTCCATGTGATAATGGCAAATATAACAGTCCCTCAGTTTCATAAAGATTTAAATTAATGCAGGGAGCTTAAAAGAAACAAAATAAATTGCATCTACTCTATAATGCCTTTCTTAGAAATATTGGACTTTGCCTATTTAGAATTGTTGCAGACATGCAACTTGCATACAATTCCATGTGACATCACAGTTTACACAGTTTCTCATGCAGTTTGAAGTTCAAAGAGCAGTATCAAATTTACAAGAAGCTGTAAATCTGCACTCTTCAAAAGGGTCACACTGTAAAACATATTAATGAAAATAACAGTGCTCCAAGTTGCGACTGAAGTGGTTGCATTTGCGGCCAAAAAATTTATTTTTTGACTAGAAATTAAAATGAACTTGCATTTTCATGACTGAGAAAATTTGGGCTGCCAATTGTCCATATTTATGATCGGGATTGGAGTTACTTTTTTTTCAAGATTCTCTATCAAGAAAATGTTTGAAAACATCCCAAAACTATGTTAAGCATGGCAAAGACTGAGATTACGTAATGTTGTGACAGCATGCTGTATAGAACGGCAGCAAAATGTTGTAGACTTTTTTAAAATGGAGCATTTGGTCAATATCGCTATATAAATTGCTTCATATTTGTGACATAACAATGTGAAAATGATGTCAATATGTAGATGACTTGTGACAAAAAATGTTGACTCAGTCATACTTAAGCATGGAACGGCTGTAAAGTTAAACGTATGCAGGGTTTGACACTAAGGCACATCTAGTAAATGAGTAAAATGTAAAATGTACTAAAATGTACGTGAATTAGACCGACTGGTCATGTGGATTTAATAAATAAATGTTTAACCCTTATTTCAGTCTTTCAAATAAATATTCTAAAAATTTTTAAAGAACATGAAGAAATTCCTTATTTGTCCAATTGTAAACTTAGCAGGTTATAAGAAGTAAATTTGCAAGTTTGGTCAGGGCTAGTGCTTTTATGATCATCAGGGCTAGTAAAAACTATGGGAAGAAGCCCGACTGGTCAAGTACTCATAAAAGTTAACGTCAAACCCTGGTATGCCTTGGAATTCTTTTGCAGTAGCATATAAATTGTTAAAGGTTTATGAAGATCAAGGAATTGCCATTACTTTAAACTTTAAGCATATCTGATATGATAAAGAGAAGGCGCCAATACTTGATGATTGATCCACATACTAGGATAAACGAAGCACCCTAGAAAGGAGTCAGGTTGTGATGTCACCATGCTGATTCTGGGAAAGGATATTTTTATTCCCATCCTATTGCCAAGAATTGGCCATTTGTGTCAAATTGACTATTCTTGTTAAAAAAAAAAATAACCTGCATGATAAGAAATATAAGATTCTGAAAAATCTTTTTGCTTCTGTAAACAGTACGCTATGGAGCATGTCACATGACCACCTGGACCATGTGATTCACACATGGGCAGAACAGTGGCAGATGTGCATTAAAATTGGAGGGTACTACTTTAAAAAAAAAATAATAATAACCACTGAAACCTAATTTTATTTCTTTTATGGAAGTAATTCAACTAGTTCGCAAACTTTTTGATCACCTCTCGTAATTATTGGTAAAAAAAATAGTCATTTTGTCATTGCCACTTTTTTGATATTACTCTTGGAACTACTGAAATGAAAATTAACCCTCCCCCCCCCCTCCTCCCACCTTTCTCAAATTTTTAGTGTTTATGTATTACTGAAAGATACATCTCTCCTGGTAAGCAAAGTAGGATCAAAATAAATTGTAACAGTGACTCACTGAGAAGTCTTGTTCACCTCAGTATTGGTAATCAGAAATATTTAATGTTAACAATGCTTAATAAATCCAAGTAATCTACTTTGTTTAGTACCAGTATGCCTGTCACCACAGTACCAGACCAAGTGAAAAAGAACATCAGAGCAGTTCTCCTGTCCAAGGTGGGAGGGGTACTGGTCAGCGACCTGATAAAGGACTACAAAAGCCTTCTAAAGGAACCCCTCAGATTCAAAGACTTAGGATTCTCCTCCATCAAGGAATTTGTTGATGCTATCCCAGATGTTTGTAGGTCAGTATTTTTAGCTCACCTGAGCCGAAGGCTCAAGTGAGCTTTTCTGATCACATTTTGTCCGTCGTCCGTCCGTCTGTCCGTCTGTCTGTCCGTCCGTCTGTAAACTTTTCACATTTTTGACTTCTTCTCAAGAACCACTGGGCCAATTTTGACCAAACTTGGTACAAAGCATCCTTGGGTGAAGGGGAATTTAAATTGTTAAAATGAAGGGCCAACTCCCCTCACAAGGGGAGATAATCAAGAGAAGACAAAAATAGGGTGGGGTCATTAAAAAATCTTCTTCTCAAGAACCACAGGGCCAGTAAAGCTGATACTTATGTGGAAGCATCCTGGGGTAGTGTAGATTCTAAATTGTTCAAATCATGACCCCCGGGGGTAGGGCGGGGCCACAATGTGGAATCAGTGTTTTACATAGAAATATATAGGAAAAATCTTTAAAAATCTTCTTCTCAAGAACCACTGGGCCAGAAAAGCTGAAACTTATGTGGAAGCATCCTGGGGTAGTGTAGATTCTAAATTGTTCAAATCATGACCCCCGGGGGTAGGGCGGGGCCACAATGTGGAATCAATGTTTTACATAGAAATATATAGGAAAAATCTTTAAAAATCTTCTTCTCAAGAACCACTGGGCCAGAAAAGCTGAAACTTATGTGGAAGCATCCTGGGATAGTGTAGATTCTAAATTGTAAAAATCATGACCCCCGGGGGTAGGGCGGGGCCACAATAGGGAATCCAAGTTTTACATTGAAATATATAGGAAAAATCTTCAAAAATCTTCTTCTCAAGAACCACTGGGCCAGAAAAGCTGAAACTTATGTGGAAGCATCCTGGGGTAGTGTAGATTCTAAATTGTTCAAATCATGACCCCCGGGGGTAGGGCGGGGCCACAATAGAGAATCCAAGTTTTACATTGAAAGATATAGGAAAAATCTTTAAAAATCTTCTTCTCAAGAACCACTGGGCCAGAAAAGCTGAAACTTATGTGGAAGCATCCTCAAGTAGTGTACACTCTAAATTGTTCAAATCATGACCCAGGGGATAGGGCGGGGCCACAATAGGGGGAATCCCAAGTTTTACATTGAAATATATAGAAAAAATCTTTAAAAATCTTCTCAAGAACCACTGGACCAGAAAAACTGAAACTTATGTGGAAGCATCCTGGGGTAGTGTAGATTCTAAATTGTTCAAATCATGGCCCCTGGGGGGAGGGTGGGGACACAATAGGTATTACAAGGGGGGAGTCTGGTAATGAACAGCATGGCCAAAGTTACTCAGGTGAGCGATGTGGCCCATGGGCCTCTTGTTTTTTTATTCATCCCTCATGTTTGTAGGTCAGTATTTTATATGACTCATCCCTGATGTTTATAGGTCAGTATTTTATATGATTAATACCTGATGTTTGTAGGTCAGTATTTTATATGATTCATCCCTAATGTCTCTAGGTCAGTATTTTATATGCCTCATCCCTGATGTTTGTAGGTCAGTATTTTATATGATTCATCCCTCATGTTTGTAGGTCAGTATTTTATATGCCTCATCCCTGATGTCCTTGAAATGATTATCTACTATTCCACAGTGAATAAAAATGCATAGAAACGTTGAATGAAAGGGAATGGTAAATGGATGATGAGTCAATGGTGAATGAATGCTAAGTAAATGATAAATGAGTGCTGAGTGAAGGAATGAATACTAAACAAATGTTGAATAAATGCTGAATAAATGATTTAGGTGCATGAATACAGGACATGGGGAGGGGGTTACTTTTTTGAGTATAGTCTTTCACTATTATAGTAAATTTTCATTTAGATGCTGGTTCCCCTCTCTTTTTTTGTTCAGACAAGATCAAACTCTGCCAAGTTCCAGCATTTGGGAAAGAAATGTACCAAAAGTTAGAGAAAGGTCTAAATATTTTTTTGTTAGGACGGTTTACGTTGATTTCTCTTGGAGTCCCCCCCCCCCCCCCCCCCCCACACACAATTTTAAAACAGTTGCTAAGGGCCTGAACTTTATTGAGTAAGTGTTGAGCAAATGGTAAATGAAAACTGAGTAAATGGTGAATTAAAGCTGAAAGAGTGGTTAATGAACAATGAGTGAATGAATGCTGACTAAATGATGAATGAGTACTAAGCTAATGGTGAGTGAGGAGGGAATGCAACACAGGGATGAACCAATTTTAAGAAATTCTTGTATTAATTCTTGTGTAATAAAAGCTTTGTTCTTGCATTTCAGATTGTATTTTTCTCAATTTTTAAAACTTTTGGATACATATACCATTGCATTGTATTTCAGGTTGGAGTATGATGAGGGAATCATGGCACACAAACTTTACGGCATCGGGGACAAATCATCGTACATGTCACTCAGTCAGAAAAGAGCGGAAAAGTCCAAGCCAAGTAAATCTCTATAAAGAATCAAAGCTAGAAATAAGGCTCTTATAGTTAAAAACCATGCTTTACCTTACATGAACAATATTTGAAGTATTGTTGGCAAGAACATAGTTTTGATATTTTTGTCTTGGCGTATGGATATAGGTTCTAGAAGTACACCAAGTGTTTTGCTAAAAAAAAATTACTGGAGATGTTCAGATAAAAGCTTATTCAGAGGGAATTTGATTTTTTTTTTTATTATATTATGAAAGACAAATCAGTATTCACAAAATCTTCATAAAATTTAATAAATGTCACTTTATTTTGCATAAAATAGGCAACAAAATGCTGGTCAATTCCAGCCCTCCTGTCTTGGGAATTGAAAATATATGTAAATTAAGACAATGAACAGACATATATCTTTTTTACATCAAGATGAATATTAATTTAATGATTATATTGAAACTTCTCATGGATTTGCTTTGTCTTTAGTGAAGTGTCTTCAAAATTTATTATGTTACTTTTCCCTTTTAAAGGGATGTTTTGACTCATCTCCTCGTAAAATAAAAGATATGAATATTAAGTGACTCACCATAAATCCAAGATGGGTTATTTGAAAGCTGAGGCTTCTTGATCTACATGTAAATGTAAATGTGGCACTTGAAAAAAATTAATTAATTGCTGTGAACAAAGAAATTTTATCTAGTAGTAGTCTTTATAATTTTGATTGGAAAGCAAAATTTAGAAATTTTCCTGAAAAACATTGAGTATACTGTAACCATATCTAATTTGCCACATTCGGCAGAAAATAGCTTCTGCTAAATCAATTGCATCACTTAATTGTCTTTCAAATTTATACATTCAGAAATATGTGAAATCAATTCAAATCTATGCCAACTTGTTGAAAAAACAATTTCCACAAAATATTGTATAATTTCTAAATATAATCCAATTACAGTACTTCATTCCTAAAAATGAAATAATGTTTTCCTGCTTTGTAAACAGGCATGGGTTCTAATTCAAGAAACAGTGGTAATACTAGGCGTGAAACTTGTGCTGCCGACTCAGAGTTACTGCCCAACAGCAAGGGTTTGTTCACTCTGTGTTACCCGAGGAACAAGGAACCAAAGGGATTCGGTGAAATGGTAAAACTGATGCAGACATACATTTAGTTTCTTGGAAAAGTTGGTGTATACAACTTTTCTTTGAATCTGTCATTAATTCTTTCATGAAAGTGCCATTCAATTTAATTAGGCACAATCAGTAAACTTATCTCTCACATGAAAGTACTTTATTAGGGCCCTGCATGAAAATGTGGTAGCCCTATAGGAATAATATTTCCCGTCGATCTGTCTAGCTGTCTGCCTGTCCATCAATACTTTTGTTGTGACACAATATCTCAAACAGTTTCTAGCATAATGTTTTCAGAGGCACCTATAAATTTTGGGGTCATATTACTTTGCTCATCTGTCTTTACATATGTGTAAATGTTTTTGATTCGGATTTAAGAAGACCCCTATTGATTTTTAGGTCACAAGGTCAAGATAAAAAATTCATACATTGCTAAAAATAGTTTCCAGACGAATACTTCAGTTATCCACAGGCCTTTTCAATGAAATTTTGCAACTCCCTTTGACTTAAAGAAGATGCCTATTGATTTTTAGGTTAAAAGGTCAAGGTCAAAAATTCATCTTGCATTAAATGGTTTCATGGTGATAACTTAGTTCTTTTTGAGATTTTGCAATGAAATTTTATACCTCTCATCAATATGACTTAAAAGAAGACCCTTATTGAAAGGGTCAGAAAGTCATGCATTGCATACTAGTTTTCAGATGATATTTCAGTTTTCTGTAAGCTTTTGCATGAAATATTAGATCATAAGTTTTACCTTACTTATAAAAGACCTATATCAACTTTTAGGCCAGAAGCTGAAAGATCAAGATTGACTTTTATTTTCTTTTTATGCCCCTGGATCGAAAGATCCCATGGGTATATTGTTTTTGTCCTGTCTGTCTGTTTGTCCATTTGTCTGTCTGTCTGTTGTCAACTTTAACCTTGCCCATAACTTTTGATTGGTTGGAGCTATGACTTTCATATTTCACATGTGTATTCCTTGTGACAAGACCTTTCTTTGGGTACCATCATATATGACCTTTTGACCTTGACCTTAGAGTTTGACCCACTTTTGCAAAATTTTATGAGACTTTAACCTTGGCCATAACTTCTGAACAGTTGGTGCTTGGGGTTTCAAACTTCACATGTGAATTCTTTGTGACAAGGCCTTCCTTTGGATATCAACCTCTTTGACCTTGACCTTGGAGTTTGACCTACTTTTGAAAAACTTTAACCTTGGCCATAACTTTTGAACAGTTGGTGCTTGGGGTTTCAAACTTCACATGTGTATTCCTTGTGACAAGGCCTTCCTCTGGATATCAACCTCTTTGACCTTGACCTAGGAGTTTGACCTACTTTTGAAAAACTTTCACCTTGGCCATAACTTTTGAATGGTTGGAGCTAGGGCTTTCATATTTTACATATGTAATCCTTGTGACAAGACCTTGCTTTGAATACCAACCACTTTGACCCTTTGACCTTGACCTAGAAGTTTGACCTACTTTTGAAAAACTTGAACCTTGGCCATAACGTTTGAATGGTTGGTGCTAGGGCTTTCATACTTCACCTATGTAATCCTTGTGACAAGACCTTCCTTTGGATACCAACCACTTTGACCCTTTGACCTTGACATAGGAGTTTGACCTACTTCTGAAAAACTTTAACCTTGGTCATAACTTTTGAATGGTTGGTGCTAGGGCTTTCATACTTCACATATGTAATCCTTGTGACAAGACCTTCCTTTGGATACCAACCACTTTGACTTTGACCTTGACGTTTTACCTACTTTTGAAAAACTTTAACCTTCGCCATAACTTTTGAACAGTTGCAGCAGGGCTTTCAAATTTCACAGGTGTATTCCTCAAGACAAAACCTTTCTTTGGGTACCAACATTTTTTTTATCTTTTGGCCTGGATTTTGACTTGCATTTGAGAAACTTTAACCTTCGCCATAAGTTACCATACGGGGGCATCAGTGTTTCACAAACATCTTGCTCTCTGCATTCCCCCCTCCCCTTCCCCCAGTCACCCCTATCTTTTTCCTTTAAGCAGGGGACTAACATTTCTTGAATTAGCTTGTCTAATTTTCCTTTGGTTAGGATTTTCTGAACAATGAGAACAAATGTGGTATTGGAAATACAGTATATTCATGCGATAATATTATTTTTTCTACATATAGACAATATAGATACTCCTTAAACATAAAATTGGATTCTTTAGCAAATCTAGGCCTTACACAATTCATGCATCCATTGCATGAAACCTACCTTTCATAAATTTCCCTTTCACACAAATTAATGAATTATAATAAACTTAATTTTTTTTAGGACATACAGAATAAGTTTGGGGAGTTTGGAAACCTAGAAGAAATTCATACCATTCCAGGGTAATCAAAGTAGCAAGAGAAATGGAGTATAATTAGTAATTGTTTCAAAGAATAAGATTTTAAATGAATTCTCTGATAAGTTTTAACAAAATATTTTTAAATGTGACATCTAATGTTTGCTAACCCACTAATTTGCTTTGTATTTTACAGACTGTTTTTCCTGCGGTTTTCGGATATTAATTCAGCACAGGCAGCCTTAGATATGTACAGGGAGGAATTGGAGCTTCGCCCAGCTTCAGAGAAAACCAAAAATCGCAACTATGTTAGCAAAGACAGGACAAATATGCAAGAGAAAACAACAGTCAATAGAAATGGTAATTTTATGAAGTGTCACACAGGTAAAAAAAACTGTGTTACGTTCTGAAAATTTAAAGGAGATACATGAGACAACGGGAGCTTTGCTTTTCCAAAAAAAATTGGAAAAGCACTTTCATAATCTTAATTTTTTTCTCAGGATGTTTATTTTTTCTAGAAATTCATGAAGAACTTTCACTGTTATAAGTAATGGCTATCTTCTAACTTCTGAGTAATATTCAGAATATTTAACAGAATGGGGGGTGGGGGGGTTTGATCTTTTGTTATGAGTGCTTGGAGTGACAAAGGAACACCCACTTTTTAAAGGGGCCTGGACACAGTTGCATTGTTTACAATTTTAAATGTCTATTTTTTGTTTAAAAAATAACTTCATTTAAATGATTTGAGCTTTCACGGATATTTTAAGGATTCAATGACTACGACATTCTTCATAACATCACGTCAAACATACATGTATGTGTTTGTAAACAGTGCATGAGCTCTATTATTGTTAGTGTGTATGTTTTATCAGGTGTGTTCAATTTGTGTAGTCTTGCACACATCACTGAGCATGGACTGACAATACTTGTGAGTTGGTTTTGCTTTCTCGCATTTCTCCCCTGAACTTTCTGGATTATAGTTTTCATATTTTTCATTAATACACAACAAAGAAACTGGGGGGATAAGCCGAGCCATATGCCTACAAAACGATCGATAAAAAATCAATAAATTCATTTTACAAAAATTTCACTTTTTGTTGAATTAATGTAATGCTTATTACCATTTGCATACAAATTTGACAAAACCTGAATACTGTAACAGCGAAAATGATTCTGATTAACACAACAAAATGGCATCACACTCAATTTTCACAGAAACTGACATAATTTGGATGATATAACTACATTTTTTTAAATAGAGTGGGTCATCGTACCATTTTTTTGAGAACGATTAATGAAAGGCAATGGAAAGATGTTGCTTTTTTCACTTGCAAAAATTTGGTATGAAGACCCACTCTACTTAAAAAATTAAGTTAACTTACTTAAATTTTCACCGTGGTCTTAAAAAATTCTAAGTCCAAAAACGCTTGCTAAATATAGAGAACTGTATGCTATTTAAATAGACATGTAAGTGTGACTCCGTGGTCTAGTGGTTAGCGAGGGGCTCTTTAAAGGGACATTTATTGAGGAAAGTGATCGAGTCATGCTCTGATTTTTTGAATTTTTTTTTTGTTTTTTTTGTTTTGTTTTGTTTTTTTTTTGTTTTAATTTTGTTTTACTTCATAAAAAATGTCTATAGGAATAACATATTTTTCACTGGAAATAAAATATATACATGTAGTAATGAACTTATTTACAGTAAATTATTTAAAATGCCGGATAAAATTATAATAGATATTTGAATACTTTTATTCCCATTTTTATTTATTTTAGATAAAAGCGCTTCTAGATCACCATTATCATTATATACGATGTTAGCATTTTTATAATATCTCCACAATAAGTGTAAACACTCAATATGCAGATTAATTAATAGAATTAATAGAAGTCCTTACCCATGTTAGACATTTGTGACAGTAAATGAAAGTCAACTGTTTAGCTTGTTTAGAATATAAATATCATTTTGAAAACTACGGTAAACATTAAAATGCTTAAGTAAATTCGAACAATTGAGAGATTTTTTCCAATAAATGTTATTGCATAGCCGAAAAACGGGCATGGGCACATGGCTCGTCTTATCCCCCCAAATTCTTTCTACCTTTCTTAAGTATTATGGATAAAGTTTATTTTGTGAAAGTGCAAGGATATGTGTCAATCAAACACATCAAAACTAGTATATGTAGTTTTAATAATTTCCAGATAAAAGAAGTTTCTTAATTTGCTTTTAATTTATTTCGGTGTGAAATGCTCTAGTAACATATAAGTCATGATATTATTTAGAAAATTTTAGAAAATCAAAATTCTTCTGGTTGTAGAATTGCAAAAGAATCAAAACTCAAGATTTTATAGAATAGGCTAAATTCTTGAAAGCATCTGGATGGTTTGACTTTTAGCATCGTTTCTACAATGTATATATTTTGATTTGGATCTTCCAGTGCTTTTTCTTTTATAATTCATTTAGGATTTTGTCTTGGTAGGTTTTATCTTATACATTTGTATTACAAAGAAATGTGTGTAATATATAAGACTTGTGAGTCAATTTCTTCATAGAATTTTTAATTGTTTAACGGTTAACACTTTTTGCACATACATGAATGTATAGTGTATGGATCTTGCCTTATTGTAAATTGCAATAAGGCCATAAAAAATTAATTAATAGTTTCTCAGGCCAAAAATTTCAAAATTCAATGCGGCAGGCAGGTTCTTTTTTTTTTTTTTTTTTTTTTTTTTTTTTGAAGCAGGTGTTATACCCTTTTTTTCATGTCAGTCATTCAACAAAATGATGATATCAACTGATTCTTACTTTTTTTTTATTGTTCTCTTACATTAATTATAATATGTATTCAACTTTAAATAGTGTTATTCCAAACAAAGTTATTTCATAAAATACCATATTAACATAATTAACAAGAAATGTATTGTTTATCTAATAAAATGTCTATCTGTGAGCATTTATATAAAGGGAAATAACTCAATTTTCTTTTTCAACTTGGAAAAATAGAAAATTGAGTTATTTCGGTTTTCAATATATCAATAAAATTGATCAATGCGGCAGTGTTTGACCTGATGCGGCAGTGCCTGAGAAACTATTGATTAATTTTTTTTGGCCTAAGGCTTGTCTTTGTTTTTGCTTCAAAGACTTTTTTTTATACATGTATCGGACCTGCAATCTGGTCCTTATGCAATCTGGTCCTTTCTTGGTTAAAAAAGTTTTCTGTATCTTGTATGTTTTGTTTGTTGTTTCTGTGAGTTTTTTTCTGTGAGTATTTCTTAAAGTTATGGAGTACAGAGTTACAGCTAATTAGAATTTCTTAGACCTGTCACCAGTAGAATTGTTTTCTGCCAGTTACATACCAAGAATAGTAAAATGGACTGGATGTGTAGTACTGCCCCATGCAATGACACAGTGGGCAAATTTTTATGCCGTGGCATATAGTGTTTGTCATGTCCATCTTCCGTCCTTCCATCCTTCAGCCTGTCCTTCTGTCGCACTTTGTGTTTAGCTCAGTTCAAAGCTTGGTTTCAAAGAAACTATTCAAGATATTTTCATCAAACTTCATATGCTGATAGATATTGGTGAGAGCTATACAACTGCATCAACATTTTTTGATCTTGACCTTTCCTTTTACCTTGACCTCACTTTTCCTAAATTAGTGTTTAGCTAAGTTTTAAAGAAACCATTAATGATATTTTTTATCAAACTTCATATGCTGATACATACTGATCAGAGCTATTCAACTGCATCAACATTTTTTGACCTTGAGCTTTCCTTTGACCTTGACCTCACTTTACTTAAATAAGTGTTTAGCTCAGTTTTAAAGAAACCATTCAGGATAGTGCCATCAAACTTCATATGCTGATACATACTGATGAGAGCTATTCAACTGCATCAACATTTTTTTTACCTTGAGCTTTCCTTTGACCTTGACCTCACTTGACTTAAATTAGTGTCAAACTTCATATGCTGATACATACTGATGTAAGCAATTCAACTGCATCAAAATTTTGACCTTGACCTTTCACTTGACCTTGACCTTTTATCAAGTTTAACTCAGTTTTAAAGAAACCATTCATAATGTTTTTTATCAAACTTCATATGCTAATACAGTACATACTGATGTAAGCTTTTCAACTGCATCAACATTTTTTGAGTATGACCTTTTCTTTGACCTTAATTTAATTATTAGTGTTTAGTTCAGTTTTAAATAAACCATTCAAAATATTTTTATCAAACTTAATATGCTGATACGTATTTGTGAGAACTATTCAACTGCATCAAAAATATTTGACCTTGAACTTTCCTGTGACCTTGACCTCACTTTTCTTAAGTTTGCATTTTGCTTAGTTTTAAAGAAACCCTTTAAGATATATCTATGTTAAGCATAATTTGGTGAGAATTTATCATCTACATGTATATCCAACTTTTTAGATTTCAATTTTAAAAAAATTATTCAAGATATTCTCATCAAATTTCATACACTAATACAAATTTTCATGTTGCATTACTAATATACCCTTGGTGGGGCATTCATGTCCTATGAACATATTTCTAGTTTTTTGTTTACTATTTTTTCTGTGGAATTTGAATTTAGAGTCAGACTGATCTGGCCAATCACTGTTTAAAAATTTTTAAGAATTTTATATTCCTTTTTTTTTTTTTTTATAGATGATGCCCCTCCCACCTCAACAACAGAAGACATAGAAGTTTTCATTGGAAACATCCCTTTTGAGTCTGACCATGTACACACACACTGCAAAAGTTTTTTTTTTCCTAAAAAATTTTCAAGCCTTACTTATACTATTGATAACATTTGTCAATGTGAGCTTGTTTAATCTTTGAATAACTATGTTTTCATTTTGCTTTTGTAGGATACGTTTAAGAGAGATGTACTTTCTCAATATGAACCTTACGAAGTCCGAATAAAGACTGGAAAAGGAAATGATAATAAAAAAATGTATGTACATGTATTTTTTGCCTCAATTTTTTATATTTTTTTAAATTTTAGAAGGTATTTTATGTAACTGTGAGAGTTTTTTGGATTGTATTTAATTCCCTTAATATCTGTTTAAAGAAGAGTAAAAAAAAAAAAACGTTTATATTAGTCTTAATAAAATTCACCTCAAAGTCAATATGCAGAATCAGGTGCCCCCCCACCCCCCTTCAAAGAAAAAAAAATCTGTTTATGCATTTCTTTAATTGTAGATTTGCCTTTGTAAAATTCTATGGAAGGGATAGAGCCCAGGCAGAGGCCCTCATATCTAAATATGATGGATTTAACTACGAGGGTAGAAAGCTGAATGTTCGCATTTCTACTCAGGATCCTCCTCTCCGGGATTCTAGGAAACGAGCAGGTCAGTAAATTGTGGCCACATATCATTTTGATATCAATTAAATAATTCACACTAGATCAATAGAAAGTATTGCAAAGAAAAAAATGTTAAATCCTCAAGAAATCCATGATATACTTTAATAAACAGTTGAGATGTTTGGTGTGTGAAAATTTTACTATAAAACATGTTGCCTGATTTCATCTGTGATGCAGGTAACCTTTGTTTAGCTATTTGAATATTTTCATACAAATGTGATTTCAAGTGAACTGTGAATGCTTACTTTCCAGGTGGATCAGGAGGCAAGGGTCCTTCACCAAATATCAATAAAAGCAGAGTGGAGCAGCCGGAGCCAGCTTTTGATGAGGAAGAAGAGAAGTGGGATGAAGTTACAGAGAGTAATGGCACCACCTCAGTGTGGGGGAAGATACCACGTGAACCTATCACATCTCCAGCACCACCTCAACCCTCTGATGTAATGAGTGAACAAATACTCCAGGACGAGAAACCTCCAGTGAGTGCCATGGAAGAACTCCACATCGACACTGACTTCCATGTTAATACAGATTTTAGCTTCGCAAAGGAGAAAAACAGCCCAGCTCTGTCTGTCCAGAGTCGGAGAAGTCAAGGGAGTCAAAGGTCAAGGTCAGAACAACTTTCACAGTCTAAATCAGTCCTCATGGGGACTAACCCCCAGCCAACCCCAAAGAAGAGAATTTCAGGAGGGTATCCCAGGCAAGAGAATAGCTTTGATGATATGCCAAGTCTTGAGCCAGCAGGAAGTGGCATGTATCCTCCAACCCTACAACCAGCTGGAAATGGAAGATACCCTCCTCCCCATTGGCAGACAGGAAGGGAGATGTATCCCCCACCCCTACAACGAGCAGGAGATGGTGCATATGGTCATCCCCCTCCTCTTCAACCTAGTCAGCAGGAACCACAACTCTTTGTCAGTAATTTTCCCTATGGAGATAGCGATGTAAGTTTGATAGATTATAATTCAATTAAGTGCATCTAAGCATGTTATACTCTAAATAACTCATAAGTAATGGTGAAGGGAACAGTTTGTCTGAATTGATGAGGGTTATATATGGGTAAATTCTTAAATGTTAACATAGTTTCATTGGATGTTAATTAGTTCTCTCCATTTATATAGAATTTTTAACTGAATGATTGTTTTATTTGAGTAAAAAGTTCTAGAATGCAGATGTAGTTTTTTTTTATTGGATATTAAATTGTCTCTGTTTATGAAGAGATGGTGTGTCAGTGAAATTTAGCATGTCTTTTTTTTATGTAGGAGGAATTGCTGGATTTTTTCTCCCAGTATGGTGCTTATGATATTCACATGATAAACAGAAATGATCCAAAAGTTAGGTAAGAAATGAAACAAAACTAGGAAAGTTGACATTGATTGAAAGATGGAGAATTACCCCTCCTTTCCACCTTTCATTAAATGAGAAAAGTAAAATTTTGAATCTCTTGAAAATTACATGTAAGTAAAAATAGATTGACCTCATCTGTATTTGTCTGCAAATGTGTAAATATTCTGTACATGTTTTTGCAAGAAATCTCGAGATTTTGCTCAAGACTTGTAACTAATGGGTATCCAACAACATTTTTAAAAGTTTTTTTCATGAATGCATTTGTAGTAGATTAAACTTTGTGTTTTCAGCACACGTGCGATGATTTATGTGTCCAACATGGAAGAGGCGGAGAGAGCGGTCCTCGAATGTAATCAGATGATCTACAAAGGGAGACGACTGTTGGTAAACATATCCAAGTACCTCGGTAATTCCACCGTCAATTTCCTCTCATCGTACCATGAAATGGAGAATATCAAATGTACTGTAACTTGTAACGGTGAGGAACTACGTGATTCTATAAAATTCTCATTCAGGTTTAAGATAAGTTAAGTTAATATTTAAAGTATGTTGTCTTCACTGAAGTTTAAGAAGATTTATTGGAATCGCAATGTCAGTTTGTTAGTCTGTAGATCTGTCTGTAAATTATTTCGTCCAGATATGTTCTAAAAGACTAGTACTTTAACATTGTTCTTTTTTTTTTTTTTTTTTTTTTTTTTTTTTAATTTTTTCACTTGTTATTCACCATATAAAATTGTGCACCTGATGTTTTCACCCTCATTCTAAAACAGATAGAAATTATTGGCTTCTTTATTCCAATAATTTTTATTAAGGACTTAAAAAACTTGAATGACAGTTGAAAAACATTAGACTTGAAAGAAGTTTTCAAATGTGTTATAAAATTGGTTATGGTTAATTTTTTGTTTTAATTCTAAAAAAAAATCAATTTTTATATTTCTTTGAAAAATCATTAAAAATAATGTGACAAATAAAGAAATAAAATTATTAAACTGACTTAACCTACTTTATTTTGTTGTAGAGGGGAGAACAGCAAAAGTTGATAAGCCTTCATTGACAGGCCCAGGTAAAAATTTGACATTTTACAAAACAAATGAAAAACACATTGCATTCTTGACATTTTTTTTTCTCTGCATTAGAAATGTATAAAAATTATCTGAAAGGTTTATTTAGAATTTATTAGACTGATTTGAAATTTTTACAAATTTCTTGTATTGATAACGTTTGTAGGTGGCGATGGTCCTAAGCTACATCAGCGACACTCCAGCCAATCGTCAGTAGCTTCTTCACAGGACGATGCGTCCTCCTCCTCCTCCACTACGACCAGGAGCTGGCATTCCATGCTTCAGACGTACAAGATCATTATGAACACCCTTCATCTTAAACCATTTAACATGCGACCCGAGACAAAAGAAATCATCATCTACATCACCTCTGTGTTTAATCAAAAAAATTTCTGGGGACAGATTGTCAGAGATGTAAGTTGAGCATTAAGTGTATATTTTTTGCATGCAGGGTTCTGTAGCTTTCAGAGTCTCTGATTTTCCATTCCATTATTTTTTTAAAGACCAGTGAACTTCAAACCCGCAGCTAAAAATAAAGAAAATTATTTATTCTTTTATCTTATTATACTGTAAGTCAGACTAAAGAAGCAGGGTACATTCTTTTCAGTTTGCATTACAAATGTACCATTAGGCAGGGCATTCATTTCCAATGGATATATTTCTATTTTAAGGTCAACACAAATATTTGTTGAAATATACATGTATGGTGAATATATATGGCAAACTACCTGTATATTCCACACACTAAAAGTAGTCTGTTAAATGTTGAACTACTGTTACCAGGAATTTGAGACATATAAAGGCAGGAATCAAATATAAAGCTCTGAAACTTAAATCTGTAGTAATTATTAGGAGGACAGTCTTCAAGCATTGACTGAGGTCATGACAGCTCTTCAGGATTCAGAACACAGAATAGGTCCCACAAAAGGACTGGGTCGATGTGCTGCCCTGTACAAGGACGAATGGTACAGGTAAGTCGTGAATAAGATCTGACAAATCAGCTTCAGATTTTGTTTTCCTTTTAGTTTGCACTTCACTATATTTTTACTAGGGTTTTTTTTTTTATATGCATCATAATTTCTTTGACTCAAGTGTCTTCCTTTGCCACCAGATATTAAGAACTCATAGTTAGCATACTTTTGGTTTGCATTTCATCATGTTTTTGTGGTCATTTTTGATCTGCATCATAATTTCCTCAACTCAAAGTCTCTTCCTTTGCCTTCCACTAACTCAATGTAAACATACCTTTTTTCAGCAAAAATAAATCTCTTTCAGAGTGCTGATTAAATGAACATGTATTTACTTTGTATAGAGCCTGGATCATAGGAGAGAAGTCCACCCAGAGACAGGTTGATGTGTTCTTTGTAGATTATGGAAACACTGAGATCATAGACAAAAGGAAGACCAGTCTGACCACACCCTTCATCTGGGAGACTAAACCTATACTCCAACCATTTGTCATCTCAGGTAATTAAAGTACATGTGTATATCCAAAAGGTTATTCACTCACAGGGCTCGACATTAACGCTAGTTTGCTTGTCTGGTACTAGTGAAAAAAAAATTAGGAACAAGTGAATATTGCTTAGCACTTGTCTGATGTGCAAATGGTTTTTTTTTATGTAACAAAGTCTCCAATTCATAAAAAGAATGACTGCTGAAAAGTTTATTGGTACTTTAATACATAAAAACCGAACTTTGATCCCGATATCAATTGCTATGTATTTGAGTTCACACTACATCGGGATCGAAGTACACTAATTGCATACTTCTGCAAAAGCATTGCATAGATCTTAGTTTGGATTCTGTTTGATGTTGACAGTTTCACTTGTGAAAATTTATGTTGTTGTCAGGACAAGAAGTCTAAATAAAATTTTGTTTTATGTGTTTGTTGTATATATTGATAATATTCCAAATCAATCAAGCACTTATATAATGGACTTCATTTAAATTGGTAGTTTTCAAGTTGACAGTATTAGATCTTTATTAAAAAAATTTCGAACAAGTGAACTTGATGTTCGGACAAGTAAATAACTTATTCACTTGTCCAAATGGACAAGTAGGGAAAAAAGTTAATGTAGAGCCCTGACTCAAGTCAGGAATTTAAAAATGTTTTTAAGTAATTTTTGTTGGTTTTTTTTTTTTTACACAATATTTTATCTTTTTGAAATGCTAGCAAGTATTTATTGCACTTTAATGTAGATTCTAAAAATAGAAACTTTCAGTAAATCTGACCTGTTAAACAGAATTTACAGGGTAATTTGTTCCCTTTTTCTTGTAGAAGGCTGTAAAATAGATATTAAGGAAAGTTCTTTAGTGAGTGCAACAATGGTCAGATATGGAGTGGATGAAACAGTAAGTTGATTTGATTAGAATTGGATTTAATAAGAATTCTCCATGGGTATATCAAAATTTCCCTTCTTGATTTTAACTCTCTTTTTTTTTAATGATGCAATAATTGATAATAATCTGGAATTAATATGACATATTTTATTTAATAATAGGGTAAAAATCTGAATTTTCAGGGTTATGCAGTAGAAGTGAACATTGATGGATATGTTCAGTAAAGAGTTGTCTACCCTCCAGCAGAACATATAGAAACCATGCTGGACTAAAGGGACTTAACTCCTCTTGGGTATTGGTTGCTTTTCTTATGTTAAAAAAAAAGGTTTTATACAAATGTTAATATAAACAGTGAGTTGTGCAACATTTATATATTAATGTTGGCTAGTGTTATTCTTTAATGCAGTGTACTATAAACCTGGATATGTATTCATAAGTGTACAAATGTGTTCAATTATGTAAATTTGTAGCAAAAACCATACATGTAGGGGTTATTTCCATGATACCAATATGTTATATTGTTAATGCTCAAAGATATTGGAATGTAGGCAAAAATTTATTGTCAGATTTTTTATCACATGTGCAGTGTAAATTACACCACACATAGATTTCCAAATTTACAGTATTATTGTTTTTGTAGACACATGACATTAAGAACAAGAATTCTAAAATTCCATATCTTTGGTGTTTTGTATCAAATGAAATAAGAACATTTTTCAATGTATAAATGCTCTTTTCAAAGGACCAGATTCACAAAATTTTCAATCGCAAAATAAAAACTTCTTGTAGATGTACGGTATCAAGTATACAGTACCAACCAGACCCAACCTGACACCAGAGCAGTCCCAGAAAGCAGTCCCCGGGACTGCTTTGGGACCGCTCTGGGACTGCTGTGGGACTGCTCTGGGACCGCTGTGGGACTGCTATGGGACTGCTCTGGGACTGCTGTGGGACTGCTCTAGAAAGCAGACCCAGCAGTCCCAGCAGTCCCTGGGACTGCTTTCTGGGACTGCTTTGTTCACTCATGCGTGAAAAAGGTTCTGAGTGACATGATAGCTCCGCCCCTTGTGTATTCTGAATTTGCACTCCTTGTTGTTGTTTTGTTTACTTTCTGCAGAGAGGTGTTTAAGATAAAAACAAATATAAAAAAACAAGTATTAATTTCTAACAAAAATTAAATAAATAGAGATAGTTATACATGTAATTATTAAATGTCTTCAGAGGGCTGTAAATTTACACAATTGTGGTCTAGAATTAATTTTAAGAAAATAAAAGTAGTTAAAAAGAGAAGTCAGGGGATGATTTTTATCCCATAAATTAAACTTCAATACAGGTGTTTGAAAAAAAAAATATCTATGCCTATTTAATAAATTAATGCTGTCAAATTACATATGTACTCAAAGTTTGCATTAGCACTTTTTAAAAAAAAACAAACAAAAACAAACAAACTTGTCATTTCAGTATGATACATGTATTCAGAGGATTTTTTTTCCTAATTGAAAAAGCTAATACAATGCTTAAAAAAGAGCACTCCATGCTATTTTTTACCACCCTCAAATAAAACCTAATAATTTATTTAATGACCATGAAATAAAATTATTCTACCATTCTTCTGTTACATAAACAATGTGAACAATTATTCAGGGATTTATTTATGAATTAGTTTTTAATTTATAAACAAGTTATTAAAAGAGTACATTTATTTAAAAAATAAACATTTGAAAATATCGGGAATTGCGACTTGTTTCTTATTTCTTTTGTTTGTGTTTACCTGGTCGGTTAATACAATGGGATTGTATAAAATGGTGTCAACATCTGAGGTTTCAATCGCCTTTGGGCATAATTAACAGGAAGTCAATGCATGTTATTTGGGTATCAGTGTTACACATCACTGAACACGCTGGTCAACATTGACACTAATTTCAATCTATGTCCTGCAAAAAAATCTTAGTTTCAATAATTGTGTATAAATTTATTTCGGGATTAATTAGTTTTGATCATAATCTTAGGGTTCCATTTGCGTGATTTACAGATGTACACTCGAACATTTATATAATAAAACACTTAAAACTGAGAATCTAAAGATAATTAAATTGGGAAGTCATTGAAAAATAATCATGACTGAAATATAATACTTGGCAATGTTTAACGAAGAATTTTTCAAAAGCTCCAATACTTAAGAAAAATGCATTCAGAGTATAGTATGGGAATCGGCCTTGCTCTATAATTATTATTATCAATTTAAAGCTAATTCTGGTATAAAATATACAATTCAAGTTTAATTTTCTATATATAAAAAAATAAATATGTTCATGTTATTAATAGGTGTGAACGTCTTCTTCATTCAATAATTATAATTTGTTTCTATATGCGTACTGTGATTTTCTTAACAGTTCAGAAATGACTGTCGCGTAAGAATTGTAAATATTTGTTGATACTACTCAGAAAGAATTGCTCATCAATTTCAACTGCCTTTTATATAGTTACATTGTTTATTGGTAATCTCATTCTGAGTAAGCTCCGCCCATTAAATTAATTAACCCCGCCCACTGGGACTGCTGGGACTGCTTTCTGGGACTGCTGGGACTGCTTTCTGGGACCGCTGGGACTGCTGGGACCGCTGTGGGACTGCTGTGGGACTGCTCTGGGACCGCTTTGGGACCGCTGTGGGACTGCTTCAGCAGTCCCAGAAAGCAGTCCCCGGGACTGCTCTGGGACTGCTTTGTGTCAGGTTGGGTCTGGTTGGTACTGTACATGTAAATGACGGCCTTCTTCTACAGTTTTTGCTAAATTTTGTCATAGCTAGTTCATCAGAAATTTGAAGTCGAGCTACATAGCTGTGCAGTCACATGTCAGAATCTGTAGGCTGATTGCCGCTAAATATCAGAAAACTTGAGACATGCCTTATGTGTATAATGTTTATGCTATCTTTAAATTTAATGTAACCTATTTGGTTTGATCAGATGCATGTATGGTCCTATAAGACACTGTGACATCTGCAGGTAAAATCACTAATTTTCAAGAGGGTTTCATTGTCGTTTTCTTGCTATGGAGAAACCCATCTAAATTTTGTACTTCACAAAATGTTAAGAGTTTCAAAGAGTATTTGTAATGTTTCTTCATTCCAGAAATTAAATCCCATGAACTAGTATCTTTTCCTAAAGTAGTAAAAAAGTTGTCCCCTTAAAATAAGTGTGATTTTACAGTATTTGGTACAGTATTTACTGTTTTATTAATTGATATTAAGAATTATTTTATATATGAAGGAAGATAATATTAAGTCAGGTAGATATCTTACCTGTGGAGGAAAGGTGTTGTTTTAAAAAGAAATATTAATAATAATTAAAGAGTTGCTTGTTTTTTCCTCGTGGATATCCTGTATTTCAGGATCTTTGAAAATCTTCTAGTTCTTCACTTTATGAGAAATTTCAAGAAATTGAAATTTTTTATTGTGTTGCATAAGTATCCTTCATTACAATAACAATTTTCATAAAATGATGATTTGGAGTTCTTCTGTTGTAGTGTACAGTAGTGCAAACACAAGGGTTTTTTTTTTTTTTTTTTTTAAATACATGCGTGTATTTTTCTGTTCTTGAGGTCAGAGATGACTACAGTATACTGAACTATACTATGTCAGTGTCTTCAATTTTTTTTTTCTTCCACTGATGGAAATAGCTTAATTTAACCGATTATAGATATATTATTTATGTCAGTTTTTCAAAAGTTCTTGAAGTTTAATTTGAAAAAAAAAAAAAATTGTGGCTTGTCATCAATGAGTCACAAAATACCTGTCTTGTGTGATCTACTCTGTTTTTTCCTTGCAATCCCATAAAAAAGAATTTGAAGAAATTCTTGTTCCTTAAAATGGAGTAAATCCTGAAATTTAAAATTAACTTTGCTACATGTATATTGAGAATGTTCAAATTGATCAGTGAGAGATAAATGTATGCATTCTTACAGACAGGATCTTGTTTGTATCAGATTATTATTGTTTACATACTGACTAAATTTAGATATTGATTATGAAATGAAAAAAATTATCATGGGTTGAAGTGTGTAAGTATCTTTTTATGAAATATGCAGCATTTATTGCTGTTAGAAAAAATTCTAAGTCTTAATGTTGATCTTCGTGTTGCCGTCTGTAAATTTGTTCCTCAAATGTTGGCAAAGGTACATCATTAAAAAAGAAATTGAATTTAATTGTATTCATATATGTATATCAGAAATGCAATGTATTAAAAAAAAAAAATACATGTATACCATTCTATTTATAGTTTTAAAGAACTATCTACCCTTAGTAGTGTAATTGACATATATATAGACATATATATATATATATATATATATATATATATATATATATATATATAAATATACATATCACATGAATTAAATCTAGATTTTAAAAAAGGAAGAAAAAAAAGGTGTTGATCAGGTATATACACATGTATTCTCCTCTTTATAGTAGTACATATGTGTGTTGCAGATTGCTTCAATATTTTTTTTTAAAAGTCTGCCATTTCTTCTAATGCATAGATTTCTGTAATCCAGTTTTCCTGGCAGGTTTGAAACATTCATTTTAATTGTTTTTTATGTTTTGTCTCTGTCAGACTGTCAGTGGTTTTTTATTTTATTTTTTAAATCAAAATTATTTTCTGAAATTTCATGCTGCTTTTCTTTAGATACATGTATATGTAAATGTTTAAATGACTATTAATTATTGTGTTATTCTTAATAGAAATTTAAAGTTAAGTATTTTTCACCTTGCTGGATCCACCCTTGTTACTTTTGGATCCACCTCTCTCTATATGGGAATGTTTCACCATGACATTGTACTACAAATTATATCTCTTGTTTTCTCCCCCCACAAAGCTAAGGAAAGCTTGGTGGAGTTGGCCCACATTGTAACATGAAAAATGTGTTATTTGAATTCTCAAATAATAAAGATCTTTTTCTTATATGATTTGTTTTTATGTTTAGCTATGGATAAAATATGGATCTCCTTCACAACAGTAGCTGTTTCTTGATCCCCAAAACTGTTCATATTATGGTGGGGAAATGAGAAAGATTGTTTGTTGCAGTTAGATTAATTGTAGTCATAATACTTAGTGCTGATTTCACATCAAACTACGGATGCTGAGTGAATTGCGCGTGACAACAACAAAATAAAAAAAAAATTTAAAAAAAAAACAAAACTTTTAAATCCTATCAAGGACTCCCAACCCAATGTTGTACAATGTAACTACAACTTAGCACAGTCTATGATAATGATTTCAATCAAGTTTGTGATGAGACTGTGCATATAAAACCAAACTTAAAGATACATGTAGATAACCTATCAACATTATTCAAATATAAATCTATGAGAAATACGGCTGATTTCTGAAAAAATTAAGTTATTTATCCTTAACATGCGATATTGCCGTTATTCACTCATTGACTAAACATTTGCATAATATAAAGCAGAGATCAAAGATCGTTTCGTCTACGTTGTTCAAAGGGACATAATTTGAGTTATCGAACCTTGTAACAAAACTTAAATTATGCAAATTTCAAAAAATACAAAAAATCACAAGGAAGAATTGTATAAATAAGATGTCTCTGGGTGGTGGATGGTGGGGGAATATTCCTGATATATATACATTGACAAGTAAAAGAATTGTGCTGGTTTAAATAAGTGTTTGTTTGCAGCTTACTGCACTCTGCTGCAATGCAATACATTGTAATGCCAGGAAAATTGTCCAACTTGGTCAATGTATCGCATTGTAATTCCCGACTTAATTAACTGTTCTGTTGAATTAAAATATTCTTGTTCAATTTTTATCCAACGGTTATTTCAAGAAAAAAAATGGTTGAGAGTTGGCAGTTTTTTCAATGTTATTACTACAAATAGACTTGATGGAATAGATTTGTTTATAATTACTCAATAAAATTTAATAGCACTGTTCATTTACATTGTTATAGTTTAGTTTTACTTGATAATCTTAAATTTTAATGCAACATACATGCATATCCAAATTTACAATTTATAATAAATTGGCAAAAGACTTTATGATAAAGTTATCTTTTGCTGTTGTTTTGTTCTACTTAGGGTAGGCAAAAACTGTAAGAAACATATGGACTTTCGTGTTTGATTGATGAGTTCACATTACTCAATTGAACAAAGCATCGATTTACTCTGTAGAACAACATAACGCGCTTTCCAGTCCCGCTTAGCAGTACTTGCATAGTGAGATAAACTCACACCAAAACCAAACTTTACAGCGATATTATAATCACTTTGACTTTAACAATTGATCATTTTAGAATGACTCTCTAAAGTCTTATATAGTATACAAGCTTGCTGCTTGTTAGCATTGACTAAACATTTGCATAATATAAAGCAGAGAGCAAAGATCGTTTCGTCTACGTTGTTCAAAGGGACGTAATTTGAGTTATCGGACTTTGTGACAAAACTTAAATTATGCAAATTTCACAACGTACAAAAAACCACAAGGAAGAATTGTATAAATAAGATGTCTCTGGAGGGTGGATGGAGGGGGAATATTCCTTATATATATTGACAAGTAAAAGAATTGTGCTGGTTTAAATAAGTGTTTGTTTGCAGCTTACTGCACTCTGCTGCAATGCAACACATTGTAATGCCAGGAAAATTGTCCAACTTGGTCAGTTTTTTCATAACTGAATTAAAAATATGATTAAAAAATCCACACTTTTTGTTATAATATAGTGTTTAGGAAAAAAACTTCATAAACCTACTAGAAGATTTTTTACTTACATTTCCTTAAATATTTATTCGCTTTGATTATAATCCGAATTTGCAGTCAGTAATTATGTTGAAGGGCTTTTCATCAAAGTTACGTATTGCTGATTTCTTTATCGAACGACTAGTTTTGGGTTTACGGGAAACAAACACACACTTTTTGACTGATGAGTCAATTTTATATTTGTAAGAGAATTTATAAGAGGTCTGGTATAATCACTGTATTTAGTTACGTAGCTTGAAGTACCAACATAGCTTTATTTACCTCCCTGAGGAGCTTTATTTAGCTACTATATCAAACTTATTTCTTAAATTAGCATATTTCCCAGAAAGTGCAGAAAATTGCACTTTGATGCAGTGATAATTTTCAACTTTGAACTCATCTGAAAACAATTCATGAAAAAAAACACTCTTGGAGATGTGTCTTTTTCTGTGCAAATGCAATCAAAGTTATAAAAGTTCGAGGGCTACATACAACACTTAATTTGTGAGCAAACAGTTACTTGTTGAATGAAATAACAAAGAAAACCAGTTTTGGTTGACATGAGCACAATGTAAAGCAATCATACTTAATCACGTCTCATCGAACACAAGGTGGTGTACAGTTACTCAAACATTTCCTTAAAAGTGTTCAAACGCAGCAATGTTAAAACTATCTCTGCTTTAAATTGCTTTTTAAATAATACATTGGATAAATATTAGTAGACATTTACTTGCAATTTTTTTGTCTTTTTCAAATAAAACACAAAATCGTGAAAAGTTGCCCTGAAATAGCTAAATAAAGCTACCTGAGGTAGGTAAAGAAAGCTACGGTAGGTAATTTTAGCAACGTAGCTAAATGTACTGGTTGTACTCAGGTACTGGACTTGTTTAATACTGCTTATGTAAATAGGAATTGAACTGCACTTTATTGAACTGAACTACAATGCAATGTCTATGAAAAGAATATATGAAGTCCAATTTGTTTTCAATGATTTTAGTGAAAATATGGTTGTTCAAACTTACACTTTTTCTAATGCAGTTTTAAAAGATTCAGAAAAAAACCTCCAGACTGGATGGAATATTTTTTATTCACATTTTCTGATATGATTTTTTTTCTTTGATATGAATCTGAATTAACAATCCGGTAATTATATCAAAAGATTTACGATGAAGTAACATTTTGCTGAGCTTCTCTCTCTCTCTCTCTCTCAACGACACGATTTGGTATATAAAACATTGAAAAAGAATTCTCGTGTTTTACTTGGAGTGAAAATTTTGAGAGTGATGCAGCACCAGGAAGGATAAACGGAATTTATTCTGGTAACAGTACTTAGAGCTGATTTCTCATCAAACAACAGTTTCATTCGCTGATTCTTTTTTTAAACGAAAAACTGGTTTGGATATATACGAACCATCCGAGGAAATTTTGACTGTCGAGTGAAGTTCTTTCAATTGCAAGCTAGTTATTTCTGCTTTGAAATAAAGAGAAAACAGCACTGCAATGTATCGCATTGTAATTCCCGACTTACTGTTCTGTTGAATTAAAATATTCTTGTTCAATTTTTATTCAACGGTTATTTCAAGAAGAAAAAAAATGGTTGAAAATTTACAGTTTTTTTCAGTGTTATTACTAATACAGACTTGATGGAATAGATTTGTTTATAATTACTCAATAAAATTTAATAGCACTGTTCATTTAAACTGTTATATATAGTTTAGTTTAACTTGATAGTCTTAAATTTTAATGCAAAATATACAAATTTACAATTTATAACAAATTGGCAAAAGTTATCTTTTACTGTTGTTTTGTTCTACTTTTGGTTGGCAAAACTGTAAGAAACATATGGACTTTTTTGTTTGATTGATGAGTTCACATTACTCAATTGAACAAAGCATCGATTTGCTCTGTGGAACAACCAAACGCACTTTCCAGTCCTGCTTAGCAGTATTTGTTTAGTGAGATAAACTCACACCAAAACCAAACTTTACAGCGATATTATAATCAATTTGTCTTTAACAATTGATCATTTTAGAATGACACTCTAAAGTCTCATATAGTATACAGGCTTGCTGCTCGTTAGCATTGACTAAACATTTGCATATTATAAAGCAGAGAGCAAAGATCGTTTCGTCTACGTTGTTAAAAGGGACATAATATGAGTTATCGAACTTTGTAACAAAACTTAAATTATGCAAATTTCACAACATACAAAAAATCACAAGGAAGAATTGTATAAATAAAATGTCTCTGGAGGTTGGATGGTGGGGGTAATACTCCTTATATATATACATTGACAAGTAAAAGAATTGTGCTTGTTTAAGTAACGATTTGCATTGCAGCATACTGCACTCTGCTGCAATGCAATACATTGTAATGCCAGGAAAATTGTCCAATCAATATAAACTTGGTCAATTTTTTTATAACTGAATTAAAAATATGATTAAAAAATCCACACATTTTTATAATTTAGTGTTTAGGGGAAAACCTTCATAAACCTAGTATTAGAATGATTTTTTTACTCACATTTCCTTAAATATTTGTTCGCTTTGATTTGAATCCGAATTTGCAATCAGTAATTATGTTGAAGGGTTTTTCATCAAAGTTATGTATTGCTGATTTCTTTATCGAACGACTAGTTTTGGGTTTACGGGAAACAAACATACAATTTTTGACTGATGAGTCAATTTTATATTTGTAAGAGAATTTGAGAGGTCTGGTATAATCACTATATTTAATTACGTAGCTTGAAGTACCAACATAGCTTTATTTACCTACCTGAAGTAGCTTTATTAAGCTACTAAATCAACCTTATTTCTTAAATTAGCATTTCTCCCAGAAAGTGCAGAAAATTGCTTTTTAATGCAGTGATAATTTTCAACTTTGAGCTCATCTGAAAACAATTCATGAAAAAAAAAAACACTCTTGGAGATGCGTCTTTTTCTGCACAATTGCAATCAAAGTTCTAAAAGTTTTGGGGTTATATACAACACTTACTTTGTGACCAAACAGTTACTTGTTGAATGAAATAATAAAGAAAACCAGTTTTGGTTGACATGAGCACAATGTGAAGTAATCATACTTAACCACGCCTCATCGCACACAAGGTGGTGTACAATTACTCAAACAATGGAAATGCATCTTTTCCTTAAAAGTGTTCAAACGCAGCAATGTTAAAACTATCTCTGCTTTGGATTGCTTTTTAAATAATACATTGGATAAATATTAGTAGACATTTACTTGCATTTTTTTGTCTTTTTCAAATAAAAAGCAAAATCGTGAAAAGTTGCCCTGAAATAGCTAAACAAACTGCTAAATAAAGTTACCTGAGGTAGGTACATGTACATGTAAATAAAGTTACAGTAGGTATTTTTAGCTACGTAGCTAAATGTACTGGTTGTACTGGACTTTTTTAATACTACTTATGTAAATAAGTAATGAACTGCACTTTTTTGAACTGAATTACAATGCAATGTCAATGAAAAGAATATATGGTGTCCAATTTTGTTTTAAATGATTTTAGTGAAAATATGGTTGTTCAAACTTGCACTTTTTCTAATTCAGTTTTAAAAGATTTAGAAAAAAACAAACTGGATGCATGGATTTTTTTATTCACATTTTCTGATATGATTGTTCTCTTTCATATGAATCTGAATTAACAATCCGGTGATTATATTAAAAGATTTTACGATGAAGTGACGTTAACTGAGCTCTCACACACACACACTCTCTCTCTCTCTCTCTCTCTCTCTCTCTTCGAACGATACGATTATTGAAAAAGATAGAACTCTCGTGTTTGTATGGGAGTGCAAATTTTGAGAGTGATGCAGATAGCAGCAGGAAGGATAAACGAAATTTATTCTGGTAGCAGTACTTCGAGTTGATTTCTCATCAAACAACAGTTACTTTTGCTAATTGTTTTTTAACGAAAGACTGGTTTGGATGTATACGAATCATCCGAGGAAATTTTGACTGTAAAGTTCTTTCAATTGCAAGCTAGTTATTTCTGCTTTGAAATAAAGAGAGAACAGCACTGCAATGTATCGCATTGTAATTCCCGACTTACTGTTCTGTTGAATTAAAATATTCTTGTTCAATTTTTATTCAACGGTTATTTCAAGAAAAAAAAATGGTTGAATTTACAGGGTTTTTTTCAGTGTTATTACTAAAACAGACTTGATGGAATAGATTTGTTTATAATTACTCAATAAAATTTAATAGCACTGTTCATTTATACTGTTATAGTTTAGTTTAACTTGGTAGTCTTAAATTTTAATGCAAAATATACAAATTTACAATTTATAACAAATTGGCAAAAGACATTATGTTGAAGTTATCTTTTACTGTTGTTTTGTTCTACTTTGCGTAGGCAAAGCTGTAAGAAACATATGGACTTTTTTGTTTGATTAATGAGTTCACATTACTCAATTGAACAAAGCATCGATTTACTCTGTGGAACAACATAACGCGCTTTCCAGTCCTGCTTAGCAGTACTTGTTTAGTGAGATAAACTCACACCAAAACCAAACTTTACAGCGATATTATAATCACTTTGACTTTAACAATTGATCATTTTAGAATGACTCTCTAAAGTCTTATATAGTATACAAGCTTGCTGCTCGTTAGTATGATCTAAACATTTGCATAATATGAAGTGTAGAGCAAAGATCGTTTCCTCAACGTTGTTCAAAGGGACATAATGTGAGTTATCGAACTTTGTGACGAAACTACCATTATGCAAATTTCACAACATACAAAATATCACAAGAAAGAATTGTATAAATAGGATATTTCTAAAGGGTGGATGGTGGGGTAATATTCCTTATATATATACATTGATAAGTAAAAGAATTGTGCTTGTTTAAATAAGTGTTTGATTGCAGCCTACTGCACTCTGCTGCAATTCAACACATTGTTATGCCAGGAAAATTGTCCAACTTGGTCAGTTTTTTCATAACTGAATTAAAAATATGATTAAAAAATCCACACTTTTTTTAGGGGAAAAACTTCATAAACCTACTAGTTGTTTTTTTTTTACTCACATTTCCTTAAATATTTGTTCGCTTTGATTTGAATCCGAATTTGCAATCAGATATTATGTTGAAGGGTTTTTCATCAAAGTTACGTATTGCTGATTTCTTTATCAAACGACTAGTTTTGGGTTTACGGGAAACAAACACACACTTTTTGACTGATGAGTCAATTTTATATTTGTAAGAAAATTTAAAAGAGGTCTTGTATAATATTTAATTACGTAGTCTGAAGTACCAACATAGCTTTATTTACCTACCTGAAGTAGCTTTATTTAGCTACTATGTCAAACTTATTTCTTAAATTAGCATTTTTCCCAGAAAGTGCAAAAATTGCACTTTTATACAGTGATAATTTTCAACTTTGAACTCATCTGAAAACAATTCATGAAAAAAAAACACTCTTAGAGATGTGTCTTTTTCTGGACAAATGCAATCAAAGCTCTATAAGTTTGGGGGCTATATACAACACTTAATTTGTGAGCAAACAGTTACTTGTTGAATGAAATAACAAAGAAAACCAGTTTTTGGTTGACATGAGCACAATGTGAAGTAATCATACTTAACCACGTCTCATCGCACACAAGGTGGTGTACAGCTCAAACAATGGAAATACATCTTTTCCTTAAAAGTGTTTAAACGCAGCAATGTTTTATCTCTGCTTTGGATTACTTTTTAAATAATACATTGGATAAATATTAATAGATATTTACTTGCAATTTTTTGTGTTTTTCAAATAAAAAGCAAAATCGTGAAAAGTTGCCCTGAAATAGCTAAATAAATGCCCGTATTCATACCTATGGCTCAGGTAAGCACGAAAGTCCATATGTTTCTTACAGTTTTTCCTATCCAAACTAGTACAAAACAACAGCAAAACATAACTTCATAAAGTCTTTTGCCATTATTATAAATTGTAAATTTCGATTGTTGCATTAAAAACTAAGACTATCAAGTTAAACTAAACTATATAACAGTGTAAATGAACAATGCTTTTAAATTATATTGCGTAATTATAAACAAAACTATTCCATCATTAGATTTTCAACCTTTTTTTCATGAAATAACCGCTGAATAAAAATTTAAGAAGAATATTTTAATTACACAGTACATCATTGTTAGTCAGGCATTGCAAAGCATTGCATTGCATTGCAGTGCTGTTTTATCTTTATTTAAAAGCAGAAATAACTAGCTTGCAATTGAAAGAACTTTACTCGGATGGAAATTTCCTCGGATGGTTCGTATATATCCAAACCACTTTTTCGTTAAAAAGTATCAGCAAAAGTAACTGTTGTTTGATGAGAACTCAGCTCTAAATACTGTTACCAGAATAAATTCTGTTTATCTTTCCTGCTGCTTATCTGCACCACTCTCAAAATTTTCACTCCCAGTCAAACACGAGAATTCTATCTTCTTCAATGTTTTACATACCAAATCGTGTTGGAGAGAGAGAGAGAGAGAGAGAGAGAGAGAGAGACAGACAGAGAGAAGCTCAGCAAAATGTTACTTCATCGTAAATCTTTTGATATAATTACCGGATTGTTAATCAGATTCAAATCAAAGAAAAAAATCATATCAGAAAATGTGAATAAAAATTATTCCATCTAGTCTGGGTAGCTTAAAGCTACCTGAGGTAGGTAAATAAAGCTACGGTAGGTAATTTTGTTTAATACTGCTTATGTAAATAAGAATTGAACTGCACTTTATTGAACTGAACTACAATGCAATGTCTATGAAAAGAATATATGAAGTCCAATTTGTTTTCAATGATTTTAGTGAAAATATGGTTGTTCAAACTTACACTTTTTCTAATGCAGTTTTAAAAGATTTAGAAAAAAAACCCAGACTAGATGGAATAATTTTTATTCACATTTTCTGATATGATTTTTTTCTTTGATTTGAATCTGATTAACAATCCGGTAATTATATCAAAAGATTTACGATGAAGTAACATTTTGCTGAGCTTCTCTCTGTCTGTCTCTCTCTCTCTCTCTCTCTCTCTCTCTCTCTCTCTCTCTCTCTCTCTCTCCAACACGATTTGGTATGTAAAACATTGAAGAAGATAGAATTCTCGTGTTTGACTGGGAGTGAAAATTTTGAGAGTGGTGCAGATAAGCAGCAGGAAAGATAAACAGAATTTATTCTGGTAACAGTATTTAGAGCTGAGTTCTCATCAAACAACAGTTACTTTTGCTGATACTTTTTAACGAAAAAGTGGTTTGGATATATACGAACCATCCGAGGAAATTTCTATCCGAGTAAAGTTCTTTCAATTGCAAGCTAGTTATTTCTGCTTTTAAATAAAGATAAAACAGCACTGCAATGCAATGCAATGCTTTGCAATGCCTGACTAACAATGATGTACTGTGTAATTAAAATATTCTTCTTAAATTTTTATTCAGCGGTTATTTCATGAAAAAAAGGTTGAAAATCTAATGATGGAATAGTTTTGTTTATAATTACGCAATATAATTTAAAAGCATTGTTCATTTACACTGTTATATAGTTTAGTTTAACTTGATAGTCTTAGTTTTTAATGCAACAATCGAAATTTACAATTTATAATAATGGCAAAAGACTTTATGAAGTTATGTTTTGCTGTTGTTTTGTACTAGTTTGGATAGGAAAAACTGTAAGAAACATATGGACTTTCGTGTTTGATTGATGAGTTCAGATTACTTAATTGAAGAAAGCGTCGATATACATTGTAGAACAATTAAAGGCGCTTTCTGGTCCTGCTTAGCAGTACTTGTTTAGTGAGATAAACTCACAGCAAAACCAAACCTTACACAGGACATTACTTTTATTCACTCTGACTTTTTTGAACGACTCTAAAGTCTTATATAATATACAAGCTTGTGCTCGTAAGCATTGACTAAACATTTGCATAATATAAAGCAGAGAGCAAAGATCGTTTCGTCTACGTTGTTCAAAGGGACATGATATGAGTTATCGAACTTTGTGACAAAACTTAAATTATGCAAATTTCACAACATACAAAAAACCACAAGGAAGAATTGTATAAATAAGATGTCTCTGGAGGGTGGTGGATGGGGGGGGGGGGGGGGAGTATTCCTTATATACATTTAGACTGTTACAGTTTAGTTTAACTTGATAGTCTTAATTTTTAATGCAACATACAAATGTATATCCAAATATACAATTTATAATAATGGCAAAAGACATTATAATGAAGTTACGTTTTGCTGTTGTTTTGTACGAGTTTGGGTAGGAAAAACTGTAAGAAACACATGGACTTTCGTGTTTGATTGATGAGTTCACATTACTCAATTGAACAAAGCATCGATTTACATTGTAGAACAAACAAAGGCGCTTTCCAGTCCTGCTTAGGAGTACTTGTTTAATGAGATAAACTCACACCAAAACCAAACTTAACACATGATATCATAATCACTTTGACTTTAACAATTGATCATTTTAGAATGACTCTCTAAAGTCTGATATAGTATAAAAGCTTGCTGCTCCTTAGCATTGACTAAACATTTGTATAATATAAAGCAGAGAGCAAAGATCGTTCAAAGG
Organism: Saccostrea echinata; assembly: GCF_033153115.1. Taxonomy (NCBI): domain Eukaryota; kingdom Metazoa; phylum Mollusca; class Bivalvia; order Ostreida; family Ostreidae; genus Saccostrea; species Saccostrea echinata. The sequence continues at coordinate 21,072,486 of NW_026889751.1, read as the reverse complement.
GACGTAATTTGAGTTATCGGACTTTGTTACAAAACTTATATTATGCAAATTTCACAACATACAAAAAATCACAAGGAAGAATTGTATAAAAAAAGATGTCTCTGGAGGGTGGATGGTGGGGGAATATTCCTTATATACATTGACAAGTAAAAGAATTGTCCTTGTTTAAATAAATGTTTAGTTGCAGCATTCTGATAAGCACCAATAAGGATAAACGGCATTTGGTTTGAACATATTTTATTGTATAAATAATATACAAATGGTTTGAAGACAAGTTCTAACAACTTACGAGGTTCTCACCATAAATGGCTAAAACTGTCAAGGTCTATATATATAGAAAAAAATATTGATATACAAACATGTTTGTTTCAAACATACATTCATTACATGATAAATATATAACTAACTAGAGTTTTAGTGTAAGTCTGTAATAATTAATTGAATCTGCCAAAATCTCTTATAAATTTTTGTACAGATTGAAAAATATATTTATTGATTTCAACATTTTGTGACTCATCTCCCCACAGAAGTAGGTGACAATCAATAATATTCAATTTAGTTTTTGGTTTAGTAAGACACAGTAGGTTTCTGAATAATTCATCTCTAGCATGTTGATATTTATTACATGCAAAGAAGAAATGATATGGGTATTTATGATAACGGCATTTATTCTGGTAACAGTACTTGGATCTGATTTCTCATCAAACAACAGTTACTTCTGCTTACTCTTTTTTTAACGAAAGACTGATTTGGATATTTATTTTTATTTTTTTGTATATATACAAATCATCCTAGGAAATTTTGATTATAGTGTGATATTCTTTCAATTGTACCCTCATTAATTCTGCATTGAAATAAAGATAAAACTGCACTGCAGTTCATTGCATTGTAATGCCTGAAGTACTGTCTAGTTAAACCATACTGTCAATCTTTATTTATGTAAAACATTAAAAAAATAAAAACTTTCTTGTTTGACTGATGAGTGTACATTTTGAGACTCAATCACAGAATTAAGCGCCGATTTGTTTTTTCGAACAATCACCCACGCTTTTCAGTCCTGTTAAGCAGACTTGTTTAGTGAGATAAACTCATCTTCATCATCATTTATTTGGTATCATATGTCATCATACATAAAACAAATACACATAACTATACATAATCATTCGAAAGACAATATTTGGGAATCCATAAATTTTAAATAGATTTATAAATAAATATTCAAGGAACCACATTTTTAGAAATATAATTCCACTGTGACTAGTTGATACCAGGATAACCCATTAAAGCTCGAGAGCTTATTTCCAACGGGGTCCTAAAATTTCCAACGGGGTCCTAATTTTTACTAGACTTATTTTTTCATGTGGCCAAACTTATTTATTTTATTTATATTAACATAGATTTATTTGTTATTTTCACGATTTTTGAAAAATAACTATATGTGTATGTTCATATCATCTGCCATTAAAGGCGTATATAAGCTAAAAATAGAAATACGAGATTGAATGTAGATAAACATCATGATATATGTTATTTACAAATTAAAATTACATGTTTCCATAGTTAAATTTACTTTAAACTATGTCTGTAATTTAAATGCGGAGTCGGTAATTAAATAAATCGGTTATTGTTTTAAGTTTCTAATATCTTGGAAACGTGATTGATTTAAATTGTGTAATTTACAGTAAAGTCCTATCTTTACATAAAGTAATAAAACAAATAGAAAGATCTTTTTTAATTTTAGTAAGTCTGAACTTAGAAGAAATACGCCATATATGACTTTAAAGGATTTTAAAGACCACATTAATATTGACGATAAAAGCAGTTGTCTCCCGTGACCCACAGCTGATTCAGAGAGATTAAAGTCCTGGTTAATACATAGACAGCTTCTTTTTGACACCTTTCTTACCACATACATACAATACAAAATTAATAACTGTTTGTCAGCATCGAAGAAGATGAGAGACCTTGAACTTTACCCCCATCTGTTTAAGGGAACAGTCATTCAATTCATTCTCCACGAGCCTTGGTCTGGAGATCTACCGTAAAGGAGATATATGTGGTAGAATTTGTAGAGACTCAACGAAGATTCTCATACAAGTTGATCTTTGTTATATAAAGAAACAAGACTGATTTTAAAGATCTCACAAAAAGGATTGCTTTTTTGGTACGTACTTTCAAGCCCCAAAGATGTTATTTTTGTTCGTATCAACCTTGATTTTGACCTATGCTGAAGAGTCCGGGAATGCATTGTCACTTTTTTTATCCACCTATTGGTCTTGCTTACCAAAGACGAGCTGAAAATTTTTACAAACTTCATTCGTTTCGAAACGCTATTAAGTTCCAAGGGGTCCTTGTTTTATGCCCTCTCTCACATATTAGTATTGTTTATAGATATTTTGAGATCTATCACTGTTCGTTATCATAACCTTTTACATTTTGACTTGTGTTGTGAACTCATTCTCATGTGAATTCCACTCACATGAAGATATACAACAGAGGTCTAGTATGTAGAATTCTACTCACATGAGGATATACAACAGAGTTCTAGTATGTAGAATTCTACCCACATGAAGATATACAACAGAGTTCTAGTATGTAGAATTTTACTCACATGAAGATATACAACAGAGTTCTAGTATGTAGAATTCTACTCGCATGAGGATATACAACAGAGTTCTAGTATGTAGAAAGTATGTAGAACTCTAATCACATGAGGATGATATACAACAGGGTTCTAGTATGTAGAACTCTACTCACATGAGGATGATATACAACAGAGTTCTAGTATGTAGAATTCTACCCGCATGAGGATATATTATACAACAGAGTTCTAGTATGTAGAACTCTACTCACATGAGGATATACAACAGGGTTCTAGTATGTAGAATTCTACTCGCATGAAGATATACAACAGAGAACTAGTATGTAGAATTCTACTCACATGAGGATATACAACAAAGTTCTAGTATGTAGATTTCTACCCGCATGAGGATATACAACAGAGTTCTAGTATGTAGAACTCTACTCACATGAGGATATACAACAGGGTTCTAGTATGTAGAATTCTACTCGCATGAAGATATACAACAGAGAACTAGTATGTAGAATTCTACTCGCATGAAGATATACAATAGAGAACTAGTATGAAGAATTCTACTCACATGAGGATATACAACAGAGGTCTAGTATGTAGAATTCTGCTCACATTAGGATATACAACACAGAACTAGTACGTAGAATTCTACTCACATGAGGATGATATACAACAGAGAACTAGTATGTAAAATTCTACTCACATGAAAAAATACAACAGAGTTCAAGTATGTAGAATTCTACTCACCTGATTATATTCAACAGAGAACTAATGTGTATAGAATTCTACTCACATGAGAAAATACAACAGAGAACTAGTATGTGAAATTCTACTCACATGAAAATATACAACAGAGTTCTAGTATGTAGAATTCTACTCACATGATTGATTTATTGATTGATTGTATGTTGTTTTATGTCCCATTCGAAAATTTTTCACTCATATATAGTCGTTACCATATACCGGTGAGGGGCTTCAAATTTTGACCTTTATTCGGCACTCAGGGCCATTGAGCAGTGAGGGATCTTTATCGTGCCAACACCTACCGTGACACGGGGCCTCGGTTTTTAAGGTCTCATCCGAAGGACCCGCAACTTTTACTTCAAAAAGCCGAGCGCATGGCGAAGGAACAGTTGCTACCCATTTTTTATCGACTTAGGTCAGTCGCGGCCGAGATTCGAATTCACGACATCTCGATCACGGAGCGACCGCTCTACCGACTGAGCTACCGTGAACGGTCTACTTATATGAAGATATACAATAGAATACTAGCAAGTAGAATTCTATTCACATTTACATATAATACATTAATGTCTTTTCATGATACACGACAGGTTATGTAAAATTTTAATTACATAATGACATTGGAAATGGTTTGCGAAGAAATATAAAGTGCAAGTGCATTTTTAAAAATAAATTTTATGCATAAAATATTTACATTTTCAAGGTTCTGGATTTCTTGTTGTGTATTTAAAATGATAGTTTTAACGATGCGACAGAGGATATACCGGCACCCCACAATAAAGAACCAGATTAAAATCACACCATTCTCATCACAAAAAAGGGGAAATGGGCATTAAAGCACTAAAGATTGACCCTCTACAGAAAATGTTAACCCCATCAACAGCAGGGGGAGACGATTTCTAAAGGATTTACTGCCCCAGACTGAACAGCTAGAGAGCGATTGTTTGAACCATTTTCTTTAAGCCATAAATCCTACCGTGAAATTTGACGCATATATTTGCACGTAGATGTGGTATGCGGTATAGATGAATAAATCATGAACATGTAGTTTTTGTTTACTTCAAATTTCTTTGTCAACATGGTTTTATAGTGTATATTTATCTATATGTAACAGAAATCGGGTTAAATATGAAAAAAAGTCTGTGAAGAATGAAAACCAAGATCGCTTTCGGTTTTCCGTTTTCTGTTTATCAAATTAAAAATTCCAATAGTTTACTATGCATCCCTTCTTCCAGTAATAGCTCTACGTTATGTAGAAAGCGAAATAAATTATCTTTGTAATGTACTTAGTCTACTCTTTTTTTTTTTATGTATTTGATAGCGGAAATATTCCGTCATTCATAATAGTTGCCAAAACTTTCGTTAGTTTGAATGTTTGATCACGTATGCTTTGTATTTACAAGTTAACCATATACATTTGCAGTTTTATTTAAGTATATATTCATTTAAAAACTTTTTTATTGCCCAAAAGTAATTTGTTAAGAAATATATATTATGGTCTTTTGTTAAAATGATGCATTTGCGATAGGGTGCAAACCAAGAAAGTTTTTAAATTTAATCATTTTGAGAAAAAAAACTATATTACATGTAGGAACGTACAGGACAATCTGTTTTATCAGAAAAATTAAAGTCGACTAGAATGCAAATTACATGTTTATATAAAGCCAGATGCATACAAACGCCTCTTAAATTGTTCAGGTGCAAATGGAATTCATGACAATTAGCAGTCACAGGTGTATTGCTCTAATGTGTGTGGTGCATTTTTGGAAAAAAAAACAAACATTTTAATTGAATGTTACTGTGGCTTCATTAAGAATGTTTGGTAGCATAAAATTACATGCTCTAAAAGACACCATCAATTAAGCCAAATTGTTATTAATTAAGGTATTTACAGGTAAGGTGAAATGAGAAATAAGTCATTATGAGTGAGACCAATTGATGCATTTCTGAGATTATGTAAAACGATAGGCCCTAGCTTTTGTGTTTTTTTTCTGTGGAAATGATCATGTATTTACTTAACGTCTTTCGTCAGGGACACGATTACTCTGACAATGCGATGCGTGACCGCCATGCAAATGTTTTCAACATCTCGAGTCCAAAAGGGATGATCTTGATATATTATCTAAATAATTACCGTAAGTTTGTGTTTTGTACTCATTTTGTGATTTTTTTTTCTGTTTTTGCTATCTAATGTGACCAATATTCCGAAATGACTATATAGCATGTGTGCTATGGCAAAGTATTTTCTATAAGTATGATGAATTTCTTTTTAAAATTCTTTGTTCCAAATGTCCAGTTTTTTTAATATAATTAAACGTCATCATAATTTCCAAGTATCCTAAATTAAATATATACTAAAATGTTGCAATTATTTTTGTGGGCAAGTATTCAAGTTGGTTTATTATTATTTTCCCGGATTTAGCCTTTTTTCAATATTTGAAAATGCAAATGAATCGATTCTTGGTCTTTGCTACTGAATGATACATTAATTTTTAAAGGCATTATAGAAAATCAATTATATACACGTGTACATTGAACGCAAGTAAATTTTGTGAAATAAAAAACTATAGTACAGGTTGCAATGTATCATTTCCTGTTTTTTAATATACCCGATTCCCATCACTCTCCGACATGCGAAATGATCCCTTGTCCTCTTTTAGGAACCATTTTCTAAACTGCAAATGGAAGCAAAGCCACTTCCGGTTTATCAGTAAACATTTGTACGTACGCTTTCACGTGTACCCGGTGCTAGAAAAACTTTTTAAAGAACAGCAGTTAGATGGATCAAGCTTTTTTTCCCAAGAATTGTGTCAACTTTACAAAACAAGCATTTTTACATCTAATGAAAACAGAGCCGCCGTTGTTATTTAACAGTCCCTAAATCATTAGGTAGTGTGACCTTCTTATAGGTCTCTATTGTATATACACTTGTAGATCCCTCTGCCGTCGTGCTTTATTGTCGCCAGCTAGACATTGTAAACATAATCATGAACCTTCAAGATAAGCTGTTTAAAAACATGATTGGTTTTTGTACCTGCAGTCTAAAGGGCTACAATTAAGTGTCATCAACTGCAATCGAAATATTTCATTCATGGAAGCCAGTCTCCGCCGTGTTACTTTTGACAAATTAGATTGCCATAAAACTGTGTTAAATATTGTAATTTTCCTGTTCAACGAACTGCTCCTTTTTCTCTGCATAGAATTTCTGCCATTGAGTTCTCGTTGCTTTATGTGGTATGCTCCAAAAGCATCGGGCGCCTGGGTACTTTTGATATTGACATTATACATACAACCAAAATCGCTCATTAAAAGAGAAAACCACACGAGATCCTCACTAAAACTGGACAAAAACAATCCCCAGAGTCCTGGACCAGCGTGTTGCTTCTAGGTCCAGTCAAAGGTCTTTGTCCAAAGCATTGTTCATGAACTCCAAAGACCCCGGGTAATTATTTGGAAAACATCTATTATCCTACAGTAATATGCGTGTAATGAATTCTGCCAAAACCAAATTTCGAATAAACGGTGCTAGTTTTGACAGGTTAATCCCTGAACTCATCTCACCCCCCTGAATTCAAAATGTCTTTAAATATTATTATATATCATTGACCAAGAAAATCTTATAAACATTCTTTCATACTCATTCACAAAAGTACTAGTACACAAACAAAAAATTTCCTTAACCTTTGCCAAGTGATGGCGTGTTGGTGTTGGCGTACAAATATAATTTCTTTTTAAAATATACGCTTTGCAGGGTAACAGTTTTTGGACTGCATTTTCCGCTTTAAATGAATAAGAACTTACATGAACTGCATAACAATCCATGTCGTTTGTATACTAAAACTGTCTACAACTCACAGTAAAAAACCTTTTGGCATACCGTGATCCTGATTTTGTCTGTTTCGTCACGAAAATCAAATAACCAAGGTCTGCCTGTTTAAGGTAATGTAAATGTATTAATTGAAAGGTAATTAGAAGTATATCATTCTCTTTTTTGTGAATTCATCTCAAGTTCACAAAAAAGGTACACCTGTTCTACTTGTGTTCGACTTGGTAATACGAGGCCCAGTTGCAGTGTGCACGTGCACTTGCATTCAGCTGAAGGGTTTCGCCCACGCTTTTGGTAAGATACATTTGTATAATTATTATCAAGTGCCACTCAGCCTTGCAAAGTTTTTTTTCCTTGTTATATTGTGAATCAGGGCCAATGCTTTTTATGACACACTTTGTTACATAATGCATAGGCGTCGGACCTGGGGGGGGGGGGGGGCAAGAGGTGTGCTTAGCCCCCCCCCCCCACTTTTTTTTGCAAAGATAGACATAATATAGGCATTGAAAATTGGGGCTTACCTTTTTTCGTTGGTTTAGCCCCCCCCCTTTTTCAATTTGCTTCCAACGCCTATGTAATGTGTTTATATTAGTAATTTTTTCCCTTTGGAGTATTAAGGCCGGAGATGGATGAAAATTCTGATTCTGAAAAACTTCTGGAGATGATGGAGATTTGCAGGATTTCCATTGTGTGTATTTCAGAGCTTTTTCGACACTGATTGCATGTTCCTGTAATGTGAATATCTCTCTCTTTTTTTGTAGAATTAAAGGCCTTCTTTAGATCTTTCATCATCTGTTGAAGTCGGAATTGGGTGAAACTTACGAAAAACTGTCAGCTTGAAGAAATTTGTAACGTTTTTAAAATACATGTACTTCATGAATTTTTTTTTTCGAAACATATTTTCTTTAATGACTTTAAATTTAATATAGCTAGGAGCTGGCTGCACATGCATAGTCATATATTTTTTTAAAACTCGCTATGATAAAAGTACTTGATACCATAAGCTCATATCAGGCAAAAACTGGTTGCTATGTGTCATGGTTACCATGGCAACATGAACCAAAGTCTGATAAATAGCATTTTTAACATTGTTTGGATCCCATTACTAACGTTTGCAGCTATGCAGGAAGTGACAGTGACTTTTTCTAAAAGTCAAATACTTTATATCATATATACATGTATTACTATGGAAACAGATTATTGAAATGCAACAAATCATTCATTTATTTTAATTAGCCATACATTCAAAAAATAAAAGCAATTATAAAATGAAATGCAACCAACTAATAGAGTAAGATCCTTATAACATAATTTAAGGAAGAATTGTGATTTGTTTGTCATTGGTTGGCAATGGTTGCTATGGTTATAATACTGAAAAATAAAATTGAATTAACTATCTGTATGTTTTCATCTGTTTCTCTCTTTTAACAGAGCACATTTTTATATGACTGGAAAGCAATTATCTCGGACAATGGTGTGGTCTAAATTTTTACATTTCAAAAAGTTTAAATTTTATTCTATATAATCAGCGTTGCTATGGAAATTATATGAAACAATATATTTAAAAAATGAAAAATATTTCGTTTCCTTGTATATTAATTTCCAAAACATTTTTATTGATATTTTTAAAAACTAGCCTGACTTTCAATTCTGGCTACCACGAAGTCTCCAACTGGATTCAAGAAGCTACCACATGTTGTTCAATATTACTATGACGTTAACAAAACTGAACATTTTCCCTTCTTGGTAACTATAGCAACAATATTCTTTTCTCCATTAAACTAGATCAATGTGTGATCATGATGATATTCAATTTTAGTTTCATCAGATTAGTACAATTAAGGTGGGTGTAATAATCATGTTTCTTGATTAAAATGTAACTAAATTCCTAAAGCAGCAAAAATGATTAAACCACTGCTATGTTGTTTCCATGGTTACAGTACAATGTAAAAATAAATCCCTTTTCTAATGCTCTTTATCTTACAAAGTCCTTAAGATACATACTAGTATTTGACAGCATTGATTTTCAATGTCTACCCTTAATTAAGATATTAGTATTAATCAAAACATAGCCGTAAATTTTGTGTGGCTACACTGTACAATGTACCATGGCAACCATGAAAGTTATGTGTCCATATATCTCATTTTTTCATTTTTTTCTGGCTGTTACCATGGCACCCAAGACACATACTAGTATATGTAGGAAACAATTTTTGAGTTATTTATTTTTCAAGTGTCAAGCTATAACAATGGGCAAAATTTCATCAAATCGGTGACCATGCGTGCTAAAAAAGTTTAAGTGGTTACAGAGATTTGCTCTTAAGTCTGTGACATGAACCGTTTTTAATTTAGTGAAAGCTTCTTTTGGCCTATATTTTAGCATCTGTTTAATAATCCACATGTACACGAATAATTACTCAAGTTACCTATTTTACATTTTCAATTTACGTATTATCAAAGTATTGCAAAATGGAAAATTCAGAATTTAGAAATTGTGTGTAACTTTTTAAATTCTTTTTCTAATTCCTATTCAAATTGTACCTCACTCAAAGACGGTATTGACCACGAAGTCATTTAATATTTGAAACGTGTTAAAAAATCTTGAACCCATTGGCCATCTCATTTCAAACCGCGGATAAATTACCTATTGGGTTAGAGAATAAACTTTCTGCAATTATTATAATCACAGGCTTAAGTTTCCCCAAATGCATTTCAATATTTGTCCTTGAATGCCCTTGCTGGTGATGGCGTGTACTTTTCCTCCCGTTTTGGAATATAAAATTTCAACAAACGGAAACACCCTTCCAGTAGCATTAAAATGTTGGGCAGATTTCTTGTGTGTGGTGATCAAGTTTACTACTTTATGCAAAAATATCAATTAATTTCGATTGGCATTTATTGCTTCATAAATTTGTTTTTTAATTATGGTGCTTCATCAAAAATAGCAATAAAACAGTGTTGCCGAGGTAAAAAACGAAAAATGTATGGAAATTTGCCCTTTTTTCTTTGAATTTTACCTATTTAGGAGGTTGGATAAATCTGCTGAAGACATTAAAATCCCCTAAATTATACTAAAGTGTTTTTTTTCGTTTTTGCCACTAGGTTTCTAGTTGCTCTTTTTGAACTTGGTTTATGGTGCAAGCCGTTCTACGTGTTAAGGTGCACCGCAAACCTGCAGGGCGTCACAATGGATTTGGTGTGAAACACGAAATGTCACATTACATGTACTTCTATAAACATTCCTTACAAATAATAAAAATGATCTAATTCATTTTAAAAAATCTTTTTAATCAGAAATTTTGCACCACATTCCCCATGGTACGGTGTGTTAAAGATTCCTTTTCTTCTATCGGGTTGCATTTGGAGTTTACCTTATGAAAGGCAGATAACATACATGTACGGAAAAAACATATTGATCATTTGAAGTGTCAAGGTCACTTTTAGAATGCATAAAAAACAATCAATGCTATAAAAATCCTTAAATGTAAACAACAATGATTTTTTTTTTTTTTTTATTCAGCCTACGTGAAAAAATCTTCTTTTTCATCGACAAATAAATAAAAAAAATATACGTCAAAAAAACCCATCCCAAAAGATTATGTCTTTTATCTTAAACAAAACCGTTGTGTTACTTGATTGGTAACAAAAACACTAAGTATATGCTTATTTCACTCACAGGGTTGATGATGTGCGAAACATAACTTCAATCTTCTAATTACGCAGGTGTCTCCAACCATTCAGTTGGCTGACCTATTATTTTGTCCATCCTTGGCTAACACCCATGAAATGTACCCATTCTCTTTCTACGTCCAAACACAATGTATCGCTTTCCAAACGTATTGTTAACACGTATGCATCTTGGCCAGATGGGAAAGTTTGAAAGAGAGAGAGAGCGATACAATTACTTCTCTATCAAGTTCTATAAAAAGGGGATCAAAAGAAAATATTTTGTTTCGTAGAGATATCGTTTTGTAATAGGTTGGGTTCGCTGAGTGGAATCTTGTTATTGGAGTTTCCTTTGGACAATGATGACAAGACAAAATGTAAACAAAGTCTAAAGGGGACGAGTTACGAAATAACTACATCTTGTCTGTCTTTAACCTTAAGTTCAGATTAAAGTGTAGGCACCTTTAGAGGTTAAAATTGAAAACGATATCCGATTTCATAATATCGAGATGGAGAAACAAGTACAAGGTATTGTGACCGGGCTAGTTGTACAAACTAATGGCATGTAGTGTCATAAGGAAGGTTCAGTTGCATATGTAACACATACCATAAAGTGGAAGTGAATTGAAAGGATTTTGAAATTCCCTCAATTTCTCACGATTCTCATCGTGTTTGCCAAAGACTGCAAAAATATCTTAAACTGATATTTTTAATTATGTAATTTTAAAGAAAAATGAAGCTATTTTATTAAATGTTAGAACTACAATGTGAACAACATAAAAATTTGGTCTAAAAAATTCTACGCAGCGTAACCACCGTCCTTATTATCATTCAGGGGAAACTACGTATGGGATATTCATATATACGCCAGTCCTTGTGAAACACGTTTTTTTTATACTCTTTCATTAACTGTAATCATATATTTTACACTTTTTTGAATATTCAGATAAATTCAAGATTTTTTTTGTCCCTAGAAATGTTATCTTAAAAGTAATTAGTATATAGTACAGGCTAATTGTTTTGTCATTAGTGTCTGTCTGTCTGTCTGTCACACAATTGTGACCGGGTCATAATTACAGAACTGTTGATTGGAATAAATTATACTCAAGGTCATTCTTCAAAAGCCAGTGTCACTTCATAATGAAATATTGAAAATGACTGAGGGTCCAAACTTTCCAACCTTTGATTGCAATGAAATCAAACTTTCATATATTGTTATCCATAATCTAAAAGTGGTTTATTGGCTCAAAATCATAACCCAAAGGTCAAGGTGATTGGATATTAAGATTTTTAATCATGTGTGTTAAATGTCATACTCTTTGTCAAATTTTAAAGCTAACTGTTACCGGGCGGCGAGATACTATAATGGTGTCGCTGAAGTTACCCTTCAACTGTTGATTTGCAATGAATTCAGACAATATAGCGTGTTGCTGCTCATAATCTGTATTTAGGCTACTAGCATAATTATAAAATTGAAAATTTCACTGCAATATTCAGTTTTAGTATGTTGTCCAAACATTAAATAGTGTAGTAACTTTGAGATTGAATGCCATGTCACCATTGTCACTAGGTCATTAACAAGGTTACAGATGGGGAAGGAGGCGGGGTATCTGGATGAAATATATGGAGATAACAAACAGTATTCAAGCTCAAAAGTCCATTAAACATTACAAATCAGGAGCAGAGCTAACACGGATCTCCAAAAAAACATAAGAGGTGGGATCAGGTGCCATGGAGGAGTGAGCATCCCCTGCCGACCGGTCACACCCGCCGTGTGTTCCTTGTCATGATCGGGAAATAACAGGGAAAAAACCCGTCGACAACTCGGTGTGTAGAAAATGGTCTAACAATTAGTATGAAAAACGTCAGTCAGCCTTTGACTTTATAATAGATTGTATTTGCTGACAAGGTCATTGTATCGACCATAGAATTTACGAAATGATGATTTTAAACGAGACTGTTGATATTCTTGTTTCATCAAATTGTTTGTCAATAAATTACCTTGTTTTAAAAATTGTCCATACATAGAGCATGCTTTTGCGTATCGAATCAACCGAGAAATATAAACTATATTCATCAACTGATGAAAATAGTTTTGTTTGAAAACAAAAAAGTCGATGACAAAGCATAACTGAAGGAGCTTTAGATCTCGAGTATGTGCGTCTGTGACAGTAAGTATCTCTTTTTTCATAGAAAAAGCACTCCTTGATCAGAAACTTAATTTTTGCTTGTGTCGATACAAAGAAATGTGTATTCTAATGCTTTAATTCGCATTTCAAAGATTTTGGTAAAACACTTGGTGAAACCAATCTGATTGCTCATCGTTTTCGAATCTTTCAAAGATCAGTCTCTGAACATAGTGCCTATGCATCAAAATATGAAGGCCCGCGTGGAGCAGTGGTTAGAGCGTTTGCTCTAGAGTCGCGAATTAAGGAGTTGATCCTTACGTCGCGGGTTCGAATCCCACTGTTGGACGTGGAGACCGGTCCTTCGGATGAGACCGTATAAACCGAGGTCCCGTGTCGCAGTAGGTGCTGGCACGAAAAAGATTCTTCACTGCTCAATGGCCGTAAGTGCCGAGTATAGGACAAAATTTGCAGCTCTCCACCGGCAAGTGGTGGCGTCTCCATATGAGTGAAAAATTCTCGAGAGGGACGTTAAACAACATACAATCAATCAATCAAAATATGAAGTAGTCTACAATAACCTTTCTATACCGAGAGTTAAAGGTAACAAATTTATTTTCGTCGGATATCTCTCTCTCTCACACACACAATTTTGTTTTTATACCATCATAAACAAATCCGTTTAATATTGGAGCAATTTATTCAGACCATATTCTGAAATCATGAACAAGAGTTCCTTATACAAACATGAAGTCCAAGATCTAGAAAGATCTCTTGATTTTCACTTCCGTCTGTGATAAAGTTCAGCTTTAAAAAAAAATTTAACGGGGTATTTAAGTATAGCAGTAGCCATATAACCTACAACTGTCATTTTTATAGAACACCAATTTCTGCTGAGATTTTTATTTTAATAAAGAAAAAAATGAGTTGCGAAAGAATCCCTTATGTTTATTATTTATACTCATTTTTTATGAGACCAAAGAAAAAAAAGCATCATTTGTGAAAAAATGTTCCTCGTTTAGTTTTTCACTGAGTCTAGGATTAGTTGGATGGTTTTCTCTCCGATTTTTGCATGTCATTGTCATTTGTTTGATATTTCTATACAATCTAAAAGCAGATTTTTGTCTGAAAGTAGCTACGTAGAATTTGAGCACTAAGCCAATTCTTTAATCCAGGTCTTCACAATGAACGAGGAATATTAGAGCTGAAAACAGATGTAACTAGATCGCCAAAGGCCATTCTTATACAACAAAACCTAGTTTGAAAAAAAGATTCATTTTATCACTTAGAGTTTGTTTACATCCATAGCTATATATAATTTCCTTGTTTTTTAAATTTCAGATTACTGAATTATATTTTTGTGAATCCCTGTTTTCAGATCTTAAGAATTATTGCTTCATTGTAGAAAAATATACTATTAAATTATATATTTAAAAAACAGCAACACTCTATGCATTAAAGAATGAATTTGAACTCCTATAGATATCTGACGATTTTTTTCTTGTAGAAAACGTTAATTAATTATAAGTGCAGAAAATCTACCTGAGAGATGAAATGGCCTATAAAGAAAAAGAAAACGGAAACAAAAACATATGAAAACGAGTTGATTTCAGTACTTGCAAGTTGTCGTCCATTGACAAAATTGGAACTTCAGGGAGACATTTTTTTGTATGTGTAAAAATGACATTTCTTTTGGGATGACCTTACCAGTATAAAACCGGTGCCACGCCGTCCGAAAGAGGAAGGCATAATGAACCATTACTGGAGACGCAAACAAACTACCGACAAGTCAATGGCTACCTGTTCACCCCTTTATCAATGATAAAAATGAACAGGTAAAGAAATAAAGAAATATAATCGACCTTGTTTCCTCAATATCATATGTTTTGACACACCGAATGAAAAGTGACATAAAATTAGGGTGCGCAGAGCCCGTGTCAAACATTGTCGTGTTCGAGAAGGGAACTTTAATTCTTGCTCAGAATTGGTCCGGGAACGACAAGACATTGTCTGAGGATTCTCGGGTCACTCAGGTTACTTGAGGGGAGACTGACGCGATATTCGTTTAGAGGGCGTTTCCTTTTTGACAATTTAAGCCCTGATAGTGTGTGTAAAATTTACAATGTACCTCATAATGACAGTAAATCGAATTTATATCAGACTTTACTCGTTAAATGATGACGCCGCTATAAAATCCATTAATAATATATAAGGGAGGGTGTTTCAATATATTGGAGTATCCCTTTTCCTACCCAAACTTATCTGTCGCCTATGAAATAAACATCAAACAGTGCCCCCGATTTTTTACAGATCACTTTAGGTAGAACTCAGATGCTTATCGGAAAGTTAAACTGTTCACGAGTCTAACTTGAACCTGAACACAATACACGTACGAGGTCAAAAGGAGCCTTTTTCCAGGGATAATTGATTACCAGCATAATTGGTAATGCTATATGGAAATTAAAGCCCAAATCTTTTGACAATTGTCATAATAATTTCTTTATATGCAGTGTCATTCATAAAAATGGATTAAACTTTTGCTAGTAAACACGTTTTTCAATGACGTTGTGGGGGTTGTAATAAGATATAGGTAATATCTTATGATATAAACGGGTTGGTTCACTTTGACTGAACGTATAGTCAGGGAAAAAACTATAACCTTCTTGTCGCGAAGTTGCGCCGATCGCTTATCACGAAGTATATCTGTTTCTTAATATACTGGTTACAAAAATAAAAGAAGATACTTTTTATATTTATAGCAATTTAATTTGAATTCTTGAAATACTAAAAAAATATATATATCTTAAGTGTCTGTGTAAACGGTTTTTGATATCTTTGCTCTAATGAATGTTAGTCTTGTCGTAACATATTCTATGTACCTACCTGTAGTGTACATTGTAGTAAAGATTAGAGATGTTTAATGACCTTTTTTAAAACTGAATTGTCAAAACTATTAAATCTTTTGGCAGACAAAAAGAGTTAAATTGATTGCAGACCCACCCAAACCATTCTTGCTAACTTCACTCTACAAGACAGTCGCCTTCTAAAATGGAACTGCGACGAAATCAATACTGACTGCATTTGTGAATAATTTTCAGAACAAAAAGCTCTCTTCTCTATCTTGTAATCCGACACATATGCACCTCTTTTGAAAAAGATGAACTGCATTGAATATTCTTGTATATTGGTTATGCTAAAATATTGCTTGCAACAGTCATAGAATACTTGCACTACATTTTCATGACTTTAAAAACTTGACACTCTGGCTTCGTTTATGTCTCCATGCTTTGTTTCCTTAGAAAGTAAGTCAGGATATAAATGTATACATATGCAACACCAATGCCTCCTGCTAAGATAGAAATCATTTCAACGTCCAGAGCTCGAATTATGTTTTTTAAAAGTAGATCAAACTTGAAAGAAATTCAGATTTGATCTAAACATATCTCCCACAATCTTCTATAAATACTAGTACATGTATCAGCAGGTTAAACCCCCTTACCCTCCCCAGAAGTCAATCTAACTTTAGGCTTTAAGATTTTTTGTTTAATTGAGACCCGTCACTCCATTAAAAGAAGATTATAAGTAATGATTTTTTTTATCTGTAATATATTCTCATGCAATACAAATATAATTTAAGATAAGTTCAATATCTACAGATTAAGACGGAAAAAGGACTGTATATCTGTATCGTATTTTAAAGCGACAGAATTTTTTAAATAGGTAAATTCGCATGAAACATTGATTATGGAAAATATTTTTTTCAACCTTACATATACAAAACAAACAAGATTTGTTTGTGAAACACTAATGCCCCAGTATGGCATCTCAATACCAAGGATAAAGTTTTCAAATGTAGGTCAAACTGCAAGGTCAAGGCCAACAATTCGAAAATGTTGATATCCAAAGACAGGTCTTTTCTCAAGGAATACATGTGAAATATAATAGCCTTAGTAACAACCATTCAGAAATTATGGCCAAAGTTTAAGTTTTTCGAAAAGTAGGTGATACTCCATGGTCAGTATCAAGAGGTAAAAAAATGGTACCAAAGGAAAGTTCTTGTTTTAATACTGATTAAAATAGTATTCTAGCCTTTCTGCACTTTCTGTTCAAAAATAACAAGAGCTCATGAATAATAATTAAACCGTGACATGGGATTAATGAAAGTATTAGCACATTATGAGGTATGCAGAAATCTCGTCAACAATAAACCATTTGGAGAAAATACAGCTGGTAAACCGCAAAATATGCAAGAATTCTGCTTCGACAAAGCCATGAGCGTAATCAAAGAATCAGAAATATATCACCATTATCAACATCATATTAATATTTGTAAACACTTTTTTCTTCTATATATTCTGTACTTTCACAACACACTGGACGCAACAGAATCTGCTTCATATTTTGATCTAGTGTGTGGGATTATTAATACATGCAATAAACCATTAAAAAAGTAAGATTCAGAAAACTATCACCATATAAACATGTTAATGATGTTTGTAAACACTTGCTTTTTCTACAACATATTCTGTACTACAGTTCTTTTTACAACGCAAGACGCCATAGAATCGGCTTCACATTTCAATCTAGAATGTACGATTATTAATTCATGTAATACACCATGAAAAAAAAAATTAATTTTTTTGGACTTTCTTTTATTTTATTTTATACTGTATTCTAAGAATTTCAAATATTCAGGCTAAATTTTATGTTGTGTAAAAATATTTAAACTTTTACTTTCTTCTCCATTTCTTGGCTAATTGTTCTTTACCATCATTGACCTCTGAAGCCTACAGATTTTGGTTACAATGATTTCAAATGTCTATTGCACAATGCACGACATTCACTTTCTTATTTTTTATGTACTATAATTATCTCTGTATTCTTCTCACCGTGCCCATAAAAGAAATAAAACTCCCATTGCAATCTGAAGATCAAAACACCTTTCCAACCAAGATAGGTAATTTGATAGGGTGCAAAAAATAAGTTAGCATAATTTGATGACTGAAAAATGATCTTTTCGTTGCTTGCTTGACAAATTATCGCTTCATGCCAAGCAGAAGAAAGGGTCATTTTATAAAGGCTGATTTGAATAATTTCATCATTGAGATTTTTTGGGGGTCCTTATAGGAAGATGAAACTGTTGGGGAGGTATCCACTGTTTTGTCAACCCCAAACACCTTCATCCTTATTGAATAAAAAATTAGGAAATAAAAATGAAGCATTGGGTAAATCGACTAACTTGATTGACATACAAGGTACACGTTCTGAGTATTCATTTTACACCAAAAAAAAATGAAGAGGAATGGCAAAACATTTCAATGTTTCTTGATACATCGAAATCTTGTCATTCTGTTCCTGAAATACTATCTTGTATATCATTTTGAAAGATTTTAAATATTTAAATAAGGAAAAATTTAAAGTTCCTTAAATGATAATTTAAGGACTGACAATCCTTGAAAATTGCTTTCCTAAGTATAAAGATTTTAAATACATGGCCCAAGAAAAATTGTAATTTGACATTAATTACACGGAAAGCAATTTTTTTTAAACTGCATTGCATAATTTGAATAAAAAAAAAAAGAACTCGACGTATGTCGACGAAGAAACAAAAAAATCACTCGTTTAATGAAGATTTACATTTACTTTAAGCCATTAAAAAATCAAATGTCCCATAAACACACTAAACATTTGGGGCAATTACCCCATCTAAAGACACTACTATTGTATAATTCGATAATTTTTAGAAGATGACAAAAACTGAGGAGTTTTAAAGTCTACAAATATGAAAAATACTTCAAACATTCGACGCTTAGTTAAATGCTTTTCCTCCATGCATGTCGGGATTAATTACGACTCGCTCCCGTTGCTTTAAATAACATTTTTATTCATTTCTGTTCATCAACAATCATAGCAAAATGTCTGTCATTCATAAAATTTAAACTCGACAGTCGTAAATGCTCACTATCAAGATTTTTGTCTGAAGAAAGAGTTCCCTCTTATTAGAAATTTTGATAAATTACTAATCTAAAAATGTAACAGGAACTGAAATAGACACGTTTCTCGCCAAAAATCTGGCTGGCATGTCGTAAATAAATATTTGTGTGGTTAAAACCCATCACCAACTACAATACGATTTCACATAATTTTAGCCCCGAACGGCTTGCTTCTCCGGGTAAATTTCATTCGTTATTAGTACTGTCAAATCAAACATAAAATGTGCTCCTACAAGCAATTAGCCAACAATGGGTCTCACCATTTTCAACCGCGAGCGTTCACAGTGTTGTAGGATTGACATAAGACACCCGATAGGTGACGGTTGTCCTGTACCAGTCTAATGCAGCCCGTTTCTTCTGGTTAGGTAATTGTTAATTTTAAGTATTTACACAACCATTTACCCTGTAAACATTTCGTACATATCAAGATTTTGCGGGATTTTCGGCCGCCTCCTCCTCCATTTCAAAGTGAACAACCAAGAATCAGTTGAATTATGCGATGCATGACACTCATCATCAGACCAAATATGTTAGTTACATTCCGCCCACTATATACTGGAAATGTTATTACAATGACTAACAAATGTAAATTACTTAAACAACCGCATCATTTATTTCAGTGTGAATGAACAATATATAAAAAATAGCCGAAGAGAGATAGAAGGAGTCGCTTGAAAAATTGCATGTATTTGCATAAATACAATTTTAAAGTATGTATAACCCAATGTTCATCTCACAAACTTATTGGTGATTTTTACAAATGTTTAAAATTTTATCACTTATGGAGAACAAATGGAGAAAGATTTCAATCTGGACATCAGCTATAACGTAATTTTACATATTAAGTAAAAGACACATGCTAGAAACTGCACTTCCGGTAATTTGACTTTGTATTACCGTATGCAAAACCTCCTCTCCTTTTACTTTAAAAAAAAATCTTTCTTTAATTCTGTATCTTCGTAAATCGTAGCCATGCTATAATCTATAAATTTCGGTGGAGACGGAAATCTGACATCTTCCCTTTACCCCCGTCGAGTTTTTCTCATTTCCCCTTCCTTTGAAATATGACAGTATTCAAATTTCTCTACCTGAAATAGTCACTTCAGCTCAAGAGCCAATATCAGCGCTCTCTTGGTCTCGGATTCGGAAAATCGATTCCTGAACAACTTCTTATGGTTTCGTGACTATTCAACAAGCTAAATGAACAGGCAATTTCACGGGAAATATAGCGTATCGTTTATAGTCCCCCGTAAAGCATATAAACTCTGTCATATCTCTTCATCTTATAAGGGATATAAATTAGTGGATAGAGATACTGCAACAAATGTGTCGCATTTCACTGGGCCCTATTTGGTTTACAATCCACGTTTATTCTAGTCCAATAATCGGGTTCATATCTTTTAAAAGAAATTAGGGAAAGCGGTCAACTGTGCCATATTTAGTGCCTGGTTTCGGAAATGAAAAAAAATGTTACGTCTTATATTAAATGGGTTATGGTATTGTTTGAAATTGACATTTTAGCCACGTGTGTATATGTGTTTTTAAAGAAAGTATCATTTTTGTGAAGAAATTACATCACACATATTTTTGAAAAAGATAAAGCTCGATTTTGGTATATATGTACATGTCACAGTTTATAATTTCTAACAATTAAAAAAATTCTCAAAAAACATAAAACATTTGAGGTTTGAAGGTTTAGATTTGTTATGTAACCTTGAAATGTGCAAGTGTTTTATAGTCGATGAGTTTTTGGAAGATGCCCTGTTATTCTTATGCAGTGAACTGCGCAATGAGCTTTTCACAAGAACGGATCCAGGAATTTCCCAAGGGGGAGGGATACAAAAACCATTCGTAAAAAATCAAATCCTTCTAAAGAAAAACCAAAATAGAAATAAGAAACAAAAAATGACCCCCCCCCCCCCCCCGGAGACAACGAACAGTATTCAAGCTCAAAGTCCATTAAAACAATACAAACCGGGAGAAGAGCAAACAGGGATCTCCAAAACCATCAGAGGTGGGGTCAGGTGCCATGGAGGAGTGAGCATCCCCTGTCGACCGGTCACACTCGCCGTGTGCTCCTTGTCATGATCGGGATATAACGAAAAATCCCGTCGACAAATTCAGTGTGTTAATAATGGCCTAACAGTTAGTATGAAAAACGTCAGTCAGCATATGACTTAATGATATATTGTATTTGCTGACAAGATCATTGTATCAACCATAGAACTTACGAAATGATGGCTTTAAACGAGACTGTTGATATTCTTGTTTCATCAACTTGTTTGTCAGTAAATTACCTCGGTTTAGAAATTGATCATACGAAGAGCATGCTCTTGCGTATCGAATCAAATGAGAGATATACACCCCATATGCAGGTGATAAGGGTATATTGCTACATAAGTAAGGGAAGCTGACGATTGAAAAGTTAAAGTCATCACGTTTATCATAAGGCTGTGTTGTTAGATTACCATTATAGTCTTTTTCTAGTAAAATATCCAAATATGAAACAGATGTGTCAGACTCTGTGGTATCTTTTATTTCAAGCTCACTGGGATATATCGCGTCGGCATATGAATGGAAATAACTATTGTTAATTGATAATACGTCGTCGATATGTCATCTAAATGTCGAGTTGAAGGCCACAGCAAGAAATTTCTTATGCTCATGTATAAGATTTTGAATAAATTCTGCTTCATATGAATACAAGAATAGGTCTGCTAACAACGGGGCGCAATTGGTACCCATGGGAATTCCAACAGATTGTTGGAAAACCTGGTCTCCAAAAAACCACATAGATATTGTCAATCAGAAACTCAAGCATCTTTTTAATATCAACTTCAGAGTACTTGTATGTACAATAAGAATTTTTTTTTATCAAAATAATTTTGCAAATGACCAATGACAAGTTAAGTAAATTTACGAGTTCCATTTTTATTCTAAAAGCAGCTGTCAATGATATCAAAAAGCTGGACTTTAATTTATCGTGGGGAATGGTTGTATATAGAGTTGAAAAGAAAGAAAAGCTTTAATATTTAGATATGGATTTTATATTAACTGCTTGCTAGAAATTAATGTGGTTTTTTGGTGAATGTTTTTTTTATATTATTATTATTATTATCATTTACTATGTTGCAACATGACCAATTGCAAACTACGCCATAATCAATATAAAAATATGTAGATATTAGATAATTTCTAAGCTTTGGTCTGGTATCTAATTCTTATATCCGATTGACCTATGATATAAACATTTCTATGTTTCTATGCCAAGATCAAGGATGGTTCTCAATTTAATAGTGTGTTTATTCTTTAAGTTAGAAATGAATAGAAAAACTCTGTATCATCATTACATAACGTGACCAGACGGCAGGAATTAAGGGACTAGACATCATCCATTTTGGTAGACGAACAAACTGTCCAGTAACAATATACACTATTGTTAATGTCTAAATGATCGGAATCCCGGGAGTGGGCAATGGGGCCGAAATATTAAAAGGCGAAATTCTCTGGACAAGGCTAACACAGGCACACAACTGTCACAAAAAATAAACCCACTTAAGTTTACTTCAACCCTCTAAAGATAATTAAAAAACATAAAATTCTTTGAAGTGAAATAGAACATCTAATCACTGGATCTCCATTTAACGAATGCCATTTAATTCTTAACTCTTTCTACTAACTGTAAATTAAAAGGTTAAAATGATCCAGAGCCAATTTACGGGAGATTTTTCCGATTACATGTAAAGAAAGCATTTGAAACGAGATGGTTTGTTTTGATTTAAGTTAGATATTTGAATTGATCTGAGAAGATGTTCTGTAATTGTTTATGTCAATGTTACAAGTTTGTTTATAGGTAGATTAAAAGTGTCTCCGTTTTGAGTTGTAAAACTAGTCCTGATTGGATCAACAGATGGCTATCTGTCTAATTCCCTCTTTATTTGTATCGATTTGCGGTATGTTTGATGGAATTAGAAAATATACTGTTTGCTTTTTGATGGAGAAGATTTTATTTCACTGACATTTTAAAGTTCGTTTCGTTTCTCCTTGACTTGTAGATTAAGTCAAGTTTTTTTCTTTATTTGGATGATATTTTCGTAACATCAATATTTGAAATCTTTGCCCCGAGCTCGTGTGAATGTTGAAAAATCTGAGAATCTCGTTTGTGGTGTTTTGGGAAGAGTTTTAAGATATACATGTATATAGGGGACAGTTAGATATATATATACATACATACATATATATATATATATATATATATATATATATATATATATATATATATATATATATATATATATATATATATATATATATATATATATATATTTACATTTGCAAATGTTTTCCCTTATATAACACTATTGAAAGCAACGCGTATCTATATCCGTATAAACACGGGTTCCTCGCGTCATAAACGTTCGACGTAGTTTCTCAGTGACGTCATAAAGGGTCGACGCGCAAACAATGGATCAAATACGTGCCGTTGAGTTTGAAAAATAAAACATTTCACGCGTTAAAGATTATAATCAGGAAAATATAAAATATGAATAAGTCATAAATGTAAATATAAGTAATAATGTATCATTTTTAAACATCTATCGGATATAAATACGGGTTGGTACGAGATCAAATTTACCATAAAGCCCTTCGGGCTTTATGGAATTTGATCTCGTGACCAACCCGTATTTATATCCCGATAGATGTTTAAAAATGATACATTATTTCTTATATATATATATATATATATATATATATATATATATATATATATATATATATATATATATATATATATATATATATATATTAGTGAAATGGGGAAAATATTCAAAGTTAGAGGATTAAACAGAAATAAATTTTATAGCAATAAATCTGTAAGTGAATGGTTCATTATTCGAAATAATACTTATAGCGAATATCGCTACAATCTTAATCTAATCGCTGAAATTTTTGACGTCACAAAAAAACTTTTATTTTGTAAATTTACAGAATCTTGCAAATAAAATGAAGAACTCTGACAACAGACTGTGTACATTTTTCACCAAAAGCAAATTTAATATCCATTTTAAAGGGTCATAAATCGTGTGTGATCAAACAGGGTTGTTTCATCAAGTATGTAAAAGATATGTTTATCATCGCTTTTCTCTCGATCAGTAGGATCTAGTGTATTTAAACCAACAGATAATTCTCGTTGCTATCATCAGATTTCATCTGCTTCCATACAGAAAACGCATGCTAGAAGCCATGAGCACATCCTCCGGGATCATTTTCATGTGATTTAAAACTTCTTTTTTTACATAAAATTAGCAAAGATTTCTTTTTAAGACCTGTCGCTTGAATTAGTTATTTTTTACGCGGCTAACTATCAGTTGTTGAGGTGTAAATTTCTCAGAGGCGAGAAAATTTTAACCCCATAACCAAACAACAAAAAAGGAATGCGCGAGGTCCCGCGCCTACAAGAAGAAAAAAATTGTTTTACATTCAAAATCAAACCATGCATTTATAAAATATATGTCCATTGCGACATGAAAATGTCGATAAGATCAGGTGCACCTGTGTCTTTTTTTCTATCGCATCCCTTTGTTGTTAAATAAAGTTTAGAATACATTAACAAACTTTATTTATCCACATTTTTATTTTTCGTTAGATCTTTTGGTATATGTTTTTTAGCAAACGATGTTGCACGATGAGCCTTTATTGCAATATTCAGCATAACTGCAAGAAAAGCATAAGATAGAGGAACTACATGTATAAATTATGCATAAAATATTAAAGGGCATGTTTGATAATTCCATCCAAAACGTTCGAGTAAATTTACTTTACCAGAAAAACACTAAAATAAATAATAATCTTAATTTTCCACTAAAAAAATCGGGATGTCAAAGGGAAAATTTCAGATTTTTCGTGTGCTACTGAATTCAAAGTGTAGGCATTGAAAAATTCTTTGGTGATTCTAAGAGCGAGCCTAAACCCTCATAGAAATTCTTACAGAAAGACTGTAAGTATATCGAGCATGTTTAAAAATAATGGAATTTTATATAAAAGGCTGCAGATGTAAACGAACTGAAATTATCAGAGCTTTGAAAATCTTGCAATAAAATTAGAAACTTAAAAACCTGCTTTGAATGAAATGGACGAGAAAACCTGATCAGCTGCATAAGTTTCTGCATTAGAAAATGTATTCTTTAATCCCTGTGAAAATGAACAAATGTCAGACTGTACTCAGAAATGAACTTGATATCAAAAAGAAGATTCTCAAAGAGGGGATTAAGCGAAATTCACCTTTGCACCAAAGATTCTTCCCCCAAGTCCCCACCCAGAGGTCGGGAAACTTCACGGGGAATTAGCCCTGTGGTTCATACAGTACTTCTCGAAAAGTAATGATGTAGAAAGCCATAAACCGTTTTATTAAAGAGGGATGATATTAACTTATGTATTCCGATTTCACAACAATCTTTGGAAGAAAATTTTATTGAGCATGGCCACCCTGTTGGACTTGGTATTAATTTTATCTTGTTTGAAGTGCTTAGATGTTTTAAATTTGTGTAATAGTTTTGCAAATCAATTTTTTTCTGATTGCCATCTTGCTGGGGACATTAAATACTTGATGTGTTTATCAGCAACTTTACTCTTTTTTAAAATCACTACAGAGTTGATCTGTCTTATTAGTTCTAATGGAAGTTTTTTGTGGGAATTATTATACTTACTTGAATATGAGGACACCACACCGAAACACGGATGCAATGCCGAACATGAGACGCATTGAGAGTACATGAGTCAACCTTCATTTCTTGTTCTATACTATTGTATACACGACGAGATTAATTCTAGAATTTGAAGGTCATTTCTGATTTAAGTACGGAAAATAGCCTTGATTATCGGTTCATGGGCGATAAAGTACAGTCATTACATAAGTATTCAAGGGAAAAGTCCTTCATGTCACCCTTTAAGTTTTTTTTCACATAATAATTATTTTCGGGGGATGATATCCTTAAATGACCTTGCCAAGTTTACCGGTAGTAGCTGCGTCAATCTTCAGCGAAACTACGACCATTGCAAGATAAATAAACTAATTTTTTCTCGTCTGTAAATGTTATGCAAATTTCTTTGATATATTTCGAATGAAATTACAGTCTTATTGGGTCAAAAGTAGTAAAATTTGAGAGGAAAAGATAAAGTTATTCTAATGCGTCTTCCCTTAACGCAATTAACGTCGATAGGAGAGGTCAAAAACCATCACTGATGTGCAGTTCGTGCTTTTGTTTTTTACAATTCGAGGCAGTTTATCTTGATCTGTTTTTCTGCTTTAGGTGACAAAAACTTGATTCTTCATATATTGGTGACTTTTAACGCCTTTAGTCCCCCTGTCAAAAGCATTCCATGTTTTAATTTTAGACGTTTCAAAAATGAAACAATACGCCGGAAATTTTCTTGACAAAGACTGATTTTTGTGAAGAGCCGAGAACAAGGAAACGCTGCAGCAAAAACAATTAGAATGGTACAACTGTTCATATTAATGACAAAGTTGTTGTTGGCTTTTTTGTGTTAACGTTAAATATAAGTCCAAAGAGATATGCGATTGTAAAGTTATTTTGTCAGCTGAGCAATTGAACAGGTTCGTTAACCATCATTGCTAAGAAGCTACGACACTTTCTGTTAAAACATTCCATGTTTCCGCCTTGATCTTTCCAGAGTTCAGCCGAGCTGAAGACCAATATTTATTTTTTTAAAATTATGTTAATATTTATTCTCTTAAAAAAGAACTTAATGGTATTAGGTTACTGTTGTAATGGGGTTGAAGTGCTGTTTTAGTTAGATACCAACACCCTCCACCTATGAAAGACTAATTGATCCACCCTGTTCTGTGTGGCCATTTTTACAATTCAAAGCCAACATGAGACCTCAAATCAAAGACTACACCCAATAAGTAGATGGGGTCAAGTGTCCCGAGAGAGATTTAATCAAGTTAAGACCCTAACATTTGAAGTACATTTTTTTTTCAAAACAGAGTAAATCGTTCCTCGTAAGACGGAGCTTTTAGTACATGTGACAGTTGGCCAACATTAAAACAGTAACTGTCCTCGGTACAAGAATTATAGCTTCATATAATAATACTTTATCCCCAGAGTAAAAAATGTTCATAAAAATCAAGATCCTGTGCATGTATTTTATCCTAATCTTTAGATAACTTTATAGTATTCATAAACTATCCCGAAACTATCCCTTTCGGTTACTGCTTGGATCTTGCACAGAAAATACTATATGCGTTCAAAAAATAATAATCATTGAGATAAGACAATGACTTTTTTCTTCATTCAGTGGGATTGTCTTTCTGGTGCAAGTATTTTATGAATTTAAAAGCTTTTAAGACATGACAACCACCTGCTTAGAGAATGACAATGAACATTTGTATTTGATTATAATCCAGAAAACATTTCAATCCCGACCTAAATAAACATGTCTGATTTTATAGATCATATCACTTAAACTCAGTTAATCTAGGAAATATTTATGAAATTATGATTTTTGAGGTAAAAGGTCAAAGGTCAAGGTAAAAAATTGATACATTCTGTGTGTGTTTAACACTTTCGTTTCCGGACTATATCTTAAAAAGCCTTTGAGATTTTGCAATGATATTTTATATAAAAATTCCCTATGGCCTTAGGAAGACCCCTTTTGATTTTGAGGACAAAGGGTCGAAGGTCACAGTCGGAAATTTATATATTAACAAAAATGGGTTCCAGATGATAACTATACATGTAGTTCTCTTTGATCTGTTTCAATGAAGTTATATATTATAACTCCTACTGACTTAAAGAAGACCCCTATTAATTTTGAGGTCAAAGGTCAAGATCAGAAATTCATATAATGTCGAAAAAATGTTTTCAGATGATATTTTACTTATTATTTTATTTTCCTTAAGCTTTAATTTTCTATGAAATTTTATGTCATAACTCCCAATGACTTAAGGAAGACCCCTTTTGTTTTTAGGTCAAAAGGTCAAGGTAAAATCATGTCTTGCATAAAATGGTTACCTGTTGATAACTCTATTTCTCTTTGAAATTTTGCAATGAATTTTTATACCTTCAGTCAATATGACTTAAAAAAGACCCCTATTGATTTTGAGGTGAAAAGGTCAACGACCAATGTAAGATATTTATATATTGCATACATAGTTTTCAGATGGTCAGTTTAGTTCTCTCTAAGTTTTTGCAATGAAAGAAATGAATTTCTTTAACTTAAAAAGACCATTTTTGACCTTAAGACCAAAAGCTGAAAGGTCAAGATTGACTGTTGTTGTCTTTCTCCATCTGCATATTTTTTTCAGATCTTCCACTCTCTTTTTTCCTTAGGTGGAAGCAAATATTTAGTTTGTTTATGTATGTGTTTGATTTAAACGTTGTTTGCTTTATGAAAACTGGGTACTATTTTTATGAAACCAGTGATTTAACAAAACAAAGGAAAACTTAAGTAAATATTCTGCAATTTTAGAATTTCATTGCAGTGAATTGCATGCTTATGAATTTCCTGGTGTATATTTAGACTCCTGAACAATTATTATGAATTTGCATTTTAGGTGTTTTTGTAATTAAACTGTCTTAGCTTTTTAACAATGCTATTTTGTCCAATGGTAACTTGATCCAATTAAGAAGATGCAACAGAAGTTTTGGTTTTAAATCGACCAGGTATAAAAACACAGGTGTTTATTCCAGTATGACCTGTAATGCAAATTTTTATCACTGGGCTGTCACACCCTTCAACTGCATTCTTGATAAAAGTTTATCTTATAGGAAGGAAGGATCTATAATGAATTCCAAAAATTTTAATTCGATAGATTAAGAAATACATTTGTAAAGATTTATTACTTTAATGATCCTTATAATTAAAAGCATATCTTGAATATATGTTTTTTAGGTGTGATAAAATTCACCTATCTGTAACTCTCTTCTAACAAGACGATTTTTACTTCAAAGAGGAGCTGTTTTAAAATTAAATTATAAGTGTTTCATCAGAACATTAACTTTCTTTCCTCCATAATTATTATCTTAATCCTTCTTTCATGTTGGAAATTTATGTGTCATCCTTTGACGCCGTGAAGGTTGTATTTACTACAGTATATCTACTAGAACTAGTGTGTGTATATTCCCGGACATCAATGAGGTTTTGTATGAGAAGTCGAGAAAGAGACAAAAAAAATGTCCTGAAATAGAACTCGGAGTAAAATAACTTTAAGAATTTCACAATGCATCCTTGTTAAAGATCGTTCCTCTTCGCCGACGAGACAACATTCCTCGTAAAAGTATGTCGAAAATGACGTCATATGGTCTTAATAGTCGTTGCTTGTTTGTGGTCTCTTCTCATTACAACCCTAATGCAATTCTGTGGTTACAAAATGTTTTACTCGCAGATATATTACATCATACATGCTCATTATAACTATATATCTCATTCTCCCCGTAGACTTGACTCAGCCAGCATTTGAACTCGCAGCAATTGATACGCTTAATTGCAATGATTGATATGTTATGCAGAAATATACATACAGGTGATTAAAGCCTCTGAAATTTGTCGTACAAAAATGTTGAAATTTTAAATGCTCACGAGACTATTTGCATACTTTCTTTCCCAGATTGTAAAAAAAAAATTACTACCGATTCTGCCGACCATTATGCTAATTAGCAGATTTTAAAAGTGGGAAAACAAATGAAACAGTTCATAAAAGTTCACAGATGACAATTTATCAAGCTCCACCTGTTGTACGGATGGCCCAAATCTATAAACGTCATCCGGAGTCCTTCATAGACAGTGCAGACATCCACGGAAAAATGTCGCTTCTTTGCATAAATAAGGGAAGGGGAAATTTACTATTATTTTGCTTCTTTTTTTATGAGCTGTAAGAAGATAACACAGAGTTGTGATTAGCCAAAAGATTTTACATCTTGATCATCTAAGCGTTTAGCAGGGTTAGTCACGTGACTTAGATTGTCCGAACATTTTGCGATAGCTCAGTAACTGACTATTATTTTTTAAAAATAAAATTAAAATCGCCTTTAAACAGTGATAAAGTTCTTCAATTTAAAAAGAGAAATTTGCTGAGTGTTGTCCGTTTTCAATAATTAGATGTTAACAAACTTGAAAAGCGTGGAAAGATCACACAATTCGAACTGAACAAACACGACACTCTCTTTTAAGGAAGCGTTTCAAAATTTTATGTCAATATATTCTATAGAGATAAGTATGGCTAGGAAGGCATTTGCACTGAAGGACTCTAGTGTGTGTATACAATGTAAATGTATACGTTGCTCATCTGCGTATTTGTTTTGCATGTTAAGTTCAAGTCCAAAATGCGAATCTTCGTGCAAAAAGTTTTTAAGATTCTTCCTGCAATTCTTCCTGCTATCTTTCTATTTTCATAAAAGTACTGAAATTAAAGACTGAATATATATCAAACAGAGATTTTTACTCGGTAAGTCTTGTTCGATCTTTCAGGGAGATTCTTGGCTCTATTTTCAGCTTAAATTTGGTAGTAAATTTCCTTGCAAGGTAACAGGTAAAAATTGTGTCAAGAACGATTCACTTAAGATAGTGTCAAACTTTAAAAGAATGGTGCATATATAGTATATTTTAGACGAGTTTACTTATTTTATATGTAAATCGATATCCTGTAACTTCTGACGTTGAGCGACGCTGTGACAGTGATGAAATTTAATTAAACTTACAACAAAAGAGACGTCTTCAGATTGTCTGCATATATTGCATGACGGTCTAGGATAAAACTTAGCACCCGAGTGTGGAAGCAGTGCGGAGATCTTATAGACTTTCCCATATTCAATTATTTAAATGGATGAAGGAAAAAGACATATCGAGAAACCCAACCCTGTTGAACGGCTCTGGCATGTTGCATGCCGCGAGATTTGAGAGTATCTCGCTGAATGATTAAAAACTGTAATTGAAGAGAAGCCGCTTAATGGATTACAAGGTCGTTTTCAAATTAAAAAGACAATATTCACGGTTCATGGCCTATTTTATTTATCGGCTAGATTTAGATAGAGATGAATAGGCGCACCCTACGTATTGGGGGGATTCCGGTCGGTAATATAATGAGGCGGTGATGAAGTGGCCCTATTCCCTCGATTGTTCATGCCGAAGTGAACTTGATTCTAATCCATCTCAGATGTATAAATACTGATTATCTACACGCAAACTCTGTGCGGAGTAAAAAAAAAAAAACACTCTATTATTTATCGTCTGCACCGTATACAAAATTGCTTTTCCGTCATAATTTTCCCGCTAAAAATTCTTTTACTTAATTCATCATCAGCGTGTGATATTGTAGACTAATAAGAATTACACATTTGTTATTTTATCCAAATAAGGAAAATTTTGTTTTTAATAAATTTGATTTTCAATCGGTACCAGCTAGTCCTTATGCGTAATAGAAAGACAGAAATTCGGTGATTTGTGTTAAGTCATCAGATTTATGCTTGGCATTAGTACAAACTCTCGATAAATTAATAAAGGGAGGGACCAATATAAGAGGGTATCAAATGGACAGATCTATGTGACAGGTTTACATCTTTTCTTCTTATTTGAAAGTCAAATCAAAAATTTATCATACGATATATACGTTCAGGAATGGGATAGACATGTACTTAGTTATGAAAAGCAGGTCACATAAATTATATAAAATGTCACCTAAATTTAAATTGTTCTACTAACTTACATAATTATATAGACATTAAAATATGTTTTTAGATACATTTTCTATTGACCCTATGAATATTATGTACTTTAATGGAGATATTTTATGACAGATTTTTTAAACGGCATTCCAAATTGATTAATTAAAAAGACCACTTAGTGGTTTATTTTCGTAAAATCGGATACTGAGACTAAATCTAAATCAGGCGTGAATATCTATAGGTGCCTATATATTCTCTAATACTTTCCTATAAGGCCCAAAGTATGAAGATTCTTTTGAAGTATAAGAAACGCTATCTAAATATTATATCGGTAAATCCGTGTCAAGAAAAACTATCTTGCACTTTTGACACATAGATATGGAAAAGGGGTGATTCCTCCCTCTAGCCAGAGAGAAAAATATTTGTGTATCGTCGGTGGACAATACACAAATTGTGTTTTAATGTTGCAAAACTGGAATACCCACAATAGGCAATGATTACAAGTAGACAGGCCTGGTCAATGAGGGGTCTGTCAAAAGAAGTAGGTTACCCGGCGAACATGGGACAAGCTTTTGTAATTACTAGGTCAAAGATGTTATTAAGGGGATCTCTCTTGTAGCAAGTTCTCCAAGACCAGGTATTTACTCAGGGTTTAAGACGCGCCAGTTTGTTAATGACCCCGGTCTTTTTAAATCTGTCCCTGACTGTTTGGATAAAATATATCCTGTACCTATCCTTTGCATTCAAACGAGCTTAATGTAATCGAATAAATATTGTTTTGAAGATTTTCAAGAAACAAACAAAACACTTTCTTTGAAACATCAATAAATCTTTCATGTTTATAAAACGGTACCTTTGCTACAAAGCATGGTACATCTGTACTATTTCTCTCCTTTGCATTAAGTCTATATAAAGAGAGAAATATATAAATAGCTACAAAAATATTGTTTAACATTGAAAGTAAAACTGTTCTGCTTTTAAATAAAGATCATTCACTGGTTTACGGTCCATTCATGATCGTAATCCCCATTAGTCCAATAATGGCTTTCAGAAGCGGTGCACTAACATGCAAGCCTCTTGAAGTCATCAAGATTTTCATTTCCAAGTCAAGAAAACGTCTTAGTTAATACATTCCTGAGGTAGAGTAGTATAAAACAGAGAACTGACCCGAATCTTCACATTTACACTCCGATGTTGTCCGGATTTATGACTGTCACATCATTCGTGATCATTTAAAATGTAAATCAATGTAAATAAATTTAGTCATAAAAAATTAAACCTTGTCTTGAGACATGCCATATCACAATATACACAAGGGGCCCTTGAGGGTGTTCGAACATCGTGAATTCTTATAATCTCTCGGAATGGGGGTCCCGGCAGTTCGTCCCCAAGGGACTCAGAACACTTGAGTATATTTCAACGCTTTTTCGATGAATTGTACATGAAATTTTAAAATCTCACAAAATCTGCAGATGATGAATGATTTTTGGTTCACACATATACCTGCCAAGTTTGAGCACTTTTAAGAGTGTCTTGTTCAGTTTCACTCACATTAATGGAATCTGAGCATTGTTCTGAGATCGAGGCTTGTTCGAGAATTATTGGTCCTCATTTGTATCACTATGTTTACGTTAGCAGAAGATCTGATGTTGCATCCAGATCTAACTGAACAAGGTCAATATTAGCTGCAAGAATGTCTTCTGCATTTTCGTCCCCTAATATATCAGCCTCGTCTGGCGAAATGAGCTCACCATCAGACGGGCTTAAGCACTGTTCATCCCCAGAGGAAGATAAGCTGGAAGATCGAAGGGAAGATGCATCCGAGTTCAGATCATCTTCAAAACCCAAAGTTTGTCTGAGAGCAGAAATGTAGTTCATTGCTAATCTGAGCGTAGTGATTTTTGTCAGCTTCGATGATCTCCCAGCTTCTATGTTGGGCAATGCTTTCCGAAGATCCTCGAAAGCTTCATTGATCTCCACCATCCGACCTCTCTCGCGTGCGTTTGCTGCTCTTCGTCGGTATTTGCTGAGCGGTGGAGGTTTGGCTTTTGGCTTCGGCTGCCTAGGCTCGCGTCGTTTGCGTTCACTTTGCACTCTATTGATAAGTGTAATGTCCCTCAGATTATATTCCACAGAAGTATCATCTTCATCATTCGGTTTTTTCTTTTTCCTTGTAGATCGACGAAGACCGCAAGCTTCCTCACGTTCTACATCCATTTTATTGAACTGTTCACATGTTGAGGAACTTGTTTCATGTGTTTTGCTACAATTTTCACAATGATTATTATTTTCGTTGTTTGTCGTGCTGTTGTCGCAGGGTTCCTGATCCATGATGATACCTGAACTGTCACTTTAAAAATCACTACACCTGTCTGCTGACGACATTCATATATACATAATACTACATTTAAATGTATGTGCCTCTGTCAAATGGTGAATTCAACCGATGCGCAGAGCGCTAGTACTACAATAAAGCAACGATCCATGTCCAAAAATACAGCCTGCTTAGGTTATATATACAACATTATACGAAAGACCCACCAATGAAAAAAGTTTAAAAGAATATGGATAATTCATTCATACTCCGCCCCTTGTGAATTCTTTTGGTGAAGTTTTATCAATGGGAAAAATATTTACCATACAATCCCAACTAAATACCTTTTCTTTCATAATCCATCGTGTGCTATGATAGCATCATTGCTTCGTTTTGTCTCTGGCCCTGCAGGAGGCAAAGGAAACTGGATTGTCAAAGGAAGACCAGTGTTGAATTCTTCGTTTTAATCAGTTTTAAAGGAGAGATTGCCTTTTTTAAACACTAAATGAAGATTTAAATGCTGCAAAAAGCGATGTCTCCTCTTGTTAAGGGAAAATCTGCAGATTCGAAGTACAGAAAGAGCACAAAAATTAAAAGATTTTTTTTAATCAATGTGCATATGTAAGCAGAGAGCCGAAAATCGTGATCACTTTATAGCTTTTTTATTTATTCTATCATGTTTTTTACAGATGAAATTAAAAAAGATTAATTTTTTCGTGAAATATACTAACTTTAAAAGAATGATTGAGTTGGCAATGAATCTTTCCTTCACAGAGTCGGTGGAAAATGTCATATCGCAATTAAAATGGTCAGAAAATGGCACCTATTCTGGGATATTGTTATGAAAAATATTTTTAATATTACACAAATTTTTCAATGCCATATTCCATGACAAAAATGTACAGGTTGTCTTTTTGACACCTTCCATCTATCACAACCGCCAACCGACTTTTTTCTCCCCAAGACGAGGTGTTGAAGCGAGCTGCTCGTATGACATGGGCCATTGCATGTGCAAGAAGATAGAGGTTATCGGAGGCGAAGGTGAAAACACTTCTCTCCCAAATTACTCCAAAAAATCCCACAAATGTTCCCTATATTTACAAACCTCTACAAATGTCGCAAGTCGTCTGACGCGGAGAGCAAAGCAAGGAATTAAAGCGAAGTGTTGGTATTACTAGTGACCCTGATACGTCAAACACGAGATAGAGGACGGAATCGCTTATTAGAGGTGGTAGCTCAAACACTCGCAGCTTGTTGTCTTTTGGGGGATTGTTGATCGTTTCAACATTGATGGATATATGTTAGATTAGTCTCAGGCGGCTGGTTTTTGTGTCAACACAAACTGTAATTGATTATTTTCACGCTTTGCACAGTTTGACGTCTTGTCCGGTAGCGATATGGAATATCAAGGACAAAATGGGTATTGTTAATCCGGAGGCTTATAGGAGACCATATACTCCAGGTTTTGCGTCTTAATTATTAAGGGATATAAATGAACAACAATTACTGCTTAAAAACCTTACAAAATGTGGTTTCTTTTCAGAAAATACATTTCCACCGAATTAAATTGCGCAAAACTTTTCAATTATGTTGCGCTGGCACAAAGTAATTTTCAGGGAGCTTCACTTCAGAAATGTTTATTAATCAAAGCAAAACAGTATATATTCTAAAATATGAATCCTCTTGTAAACCACTGATTTTTAAAGTAAATGTTAGGACATAATTTGTTTAAATAACGATACTTCATACATGCCGGAAGTGGCCTCGCACAATATGGAGTCCATATTTTCTCAGAAGGTGACCAATATTGCTTGTTTATTATTTCTCCTATAATGGAATTTTTGTTTCACTTCCTCGAAGGACCTTAACGTATTTAGCATGATATTTTATTTTTGTTGATACTAATGGGTTCTCAGATCAAACAAAAACCAAACATTAATTAACTTTTTACATCTTAGCTCATTAATTAACCTAGAATGAATCATCTCATCAAATGTCCTTGACTGAATTATTTTATTCACTTAACCCTACCTAAATTATCTCATCACTTGTCCTTGTCTAAATTATCTTATCGCATGTCCTTCACTGAATTATCTCATTCCTTTTCCTTCATTCTATAATATCATTACTCGTCCTTGACTTAATTATCTCTTCACTTATCTTTGGCTAAATTATCTCATAACGATTTCAAGAATTATGTCACCACTCGTCCTTGAATGAATTATCTCGTGTTTCCTTTTTGAATTAATTCATCACTCGCCCTTGACTGAATTATCTCCTCACTTGTCCTTTACTGAATTATCTCATTCCACGCCCTTGACTGAATTATCTCAATACACTCCTTGATTGAATTATCTCATTACACATCCTTAATTGAATTATCTCTTTCCACGTCCTTGACTGAATTATCTCATTACTCGTCCTTGACTGAATTATCTCATTTCTTGTCTTAGAATGGATTTTCTATATTTTCCTTCACTGAATTATTACTTGTCCTTCACCTAATTTTTTCATCACTGTCCTTTGTTGAATTATCTCATTATTCCTTCTTGAATCATGTCGTCATTCTCGTCTTCTAATGAGTTACCTTTATATTCTCGTCCTTGATCTAATTATTGCATCACTCACCTTTGATTGAATTATCTCATTACTCTTTCGTCACTCTGTTATCTCATTTTTCCATTCTCTAGTTAATTCTCTCTAATTATCTCAGCTCTCGTCTCTAAATTATTTTAACTCTCTTCCTTGACTAAATTATCTCAACTCTCGTCCTTGTCTGAATTATCTCATAACTCTGAATTATTTCATTACTCGTCTTCGACTTTATCTGATCACTTTTCCTTGCCTGAATTTTATTCTTACTTGTCCCTGAGTGAAATGTCTCATTAGTCGTCCTTGAGTGAATTATCTTGTTATTTGTCCTTGACTGAATTATCTCGTTCCATCTCCTTGATTGCTTATCTCGTTAGTCGTCCTTGTCTGAATTATCTCGTTAGTCGTCCTTGACTGAATTATCTCACTAGTCGTCCTTAGCTGAATTATCTCATTAGTCGCCCTTGGATGAATTG
The DNA here is from genome assembly GCF_033153115.1 of Saccostrea echinata. Taxonomy (NCBI): domain Eukaryota; kingdom Metazoa; phylum Mollusca; class Bivalvia; order Ostreida; family Ostreidae; genus Saccostrea; species Saccostrea echinata. Next base: position 21,035,473 of record NW_026889751.1, on the reverse strand, counting down.
TCTCATTAGTCGTCCTTGGCTGAATTATCTCATTAGTCGCCCTTCACTAAATTATCTCATTAGTCGTCCTTGACTGATTTATCTCATTTGTCGTCCTTGACTGAATTATCTCACTACTCCTTCCTGACTGAATTATTTCATTTTTCGTCTTTGAGAGTATTTTGAATTACTCGTTTTTGAATTTATTTATGCATTAAATGTATTGTTGTCTGAATTAGTTATTGAATGGCTTTTAAACCTATTTTTGCAGCTTCTGGTTGGTAAGATTTTTATTTTTCAAGCGTTCTATCTCAAAAAATGCATATATAATAGATTTTTTTTGCAACAGAGATATTATACCAAAGAAAATAAATATAATAAAATTTTTTAAAAAAATCTCTTGTTTTTCTGTTTTTAAATAGATAGATGGAATATTTCCAAAACAGTGAATGATCGCATAATAAATGCCAGAGCATAAAACAAGCGACCAATACCACTATAGAACAGATGACAGAATTTTAATTATCAACAATACATTAAAATTATTTGGAATGAGATAATTACTATATATAGTATCGCTGCTTTTCCTAACCAAATACAATGAAACGTATGACTTATTTTCAGTATTTAATACTGTGTGTATGAAAAATATTAATTACAAAAAAGTTTTACATTGTCTGATATTCTCAGCACTCAGAAAAGCACCTCCACAAACTCCGTTTTCTATACTTTCACTGCATACCCTTCTTCTATCAGTATATAGTTAATAAATGATAAATCAGCTCGTTTCATTCACAATGGGAAAAATACTCTCATATTTGATTGGAATATCATCAAGAGATGTTCAGACTGGAAGATGGTATGGTATACCACTGTGTGATAGAATATGTACACTTTGTAATAATACTCAAACTGCTGATGAATTTCATTATATCTTAGAATGTAAAACTTTTAGCTAATGTAAGAAAAAATTACTTGGGCAATTATTTTTCCCAAAGACCGAATGTTATTAAATTCGTGGAACTAATGTCAACTCAAAACGAAAGAATGCTTAAAAAACGATGTATGTTTATCCTAAAAATTAATGATGCCCTCTGTCCTCCTTGATATATTTTCCCCTCTTTTATCTATTTACTTTTTAAATTTTCTGTCAGATTTTTTTTTTGTTTTGTACATGTACCTCTGACCAGCTTTGTATATAATGTATATATGTTATTAATGTACCAATATTTTGGTTTGGGTGAATAAACTGAACTTGAACTTGATCAAAAACACTCGCAACACATGAACACCTCTTGCCTCTGCTGGGTCGTTTACTTGTAAGCCCTCTAGGGACGTGTGTTGGGTGCGACAGCATCCCCCTTTTTGGGCAAAAAAAAAAAAACCCCTGTAAGCCGAATAAAAGCCCTTCACTGGTATACTGTAAATCACCTTTTATTCGCGAGAACTTTATTTTCGCGTATTTACGCGAGACAATGTGCTCGCGAAAATTTCATTCTCTCGTACAATAGCAATCCTTATGATTATATAGAGGAATAACCACTATTTGTGAAAATTTTGTCTCGCTTATAAAGAGACATTGACTATCTCGCGAAAATAAAGTGTCGCGAAAATTTAGTGATCCACAGTATATGGTGACGTCTCATTTGAGCGAAGTCTTGAAAAGGAAACTACACATTGTATAACAATCAAGCAATATTAAATGCTTGAAATGACTTTCTGAAAGTAAATGAACAATAAAAAATGGTATCCGTATTGAAAAACATTTCTGGCTTCGGGAAGGAGACACCCAAACTCTCCCCTCACCCTCTTTCGAATACATAAAAATTGTACTCAAAAAATTGATCGAAAGTGGCGAAAAGTCTTACTAAACACACATAAAAACTGTATCTAAAGTATAGTTTGTCTTCAGCCATTTGGATCTGTCATTTCGAATATCGAAACTATACGGATATTTATAAATGCTAGGGATATCGAGGAGTATCAATGTTAAGAGAGTCAATGCTAAGAATATCAGTGTAGCGGATATCGATACCAAGGATGTCAGTGCTAAGGGAATATCTATGCTATGAGTCTCGATGATACGGAAGTCAATGCTGATACCAATGGAACGTACCTGCACCAGGGCTTAATAATGGTAAATAGAACTAGACCAATTCGATGATCTGAATTTATGCTTTTAAAGCTTAACTAAACAGAAGTTATCTTTTTAATTAAAAAACATCACCCTATCCCATGCGGCCTAGGTGGCAATATTTGTTGAATAAAAAAGTTTGTTACACTTTGCGGAAAAGCCTCGCGACATTTCCACCTTATAAACGTTAAGTTTTTTTTTCCTTCGTGGTTTTCGCTAACCTATTGCTGATATTTTCGTTAAAAGCTGTCATCATAAAAATTGATTAAAGAATATCACTTGAAGTGTTTTTGAACTATGAATATGAAATAACAATATTTCCTACATTTTAATATGTTATTTATGCGGTCACTAAATATTCACTGCTATAAATAAGCGAATAAATTTATTGTCTGATGTGGTCAAATGTTTTGCTATAAAATATGGAAAAAATCAAATTAGTATTCTTTAAGTATTCTTTTAATTCATTGTAAGTGATATGTATGAAAAACATACTTAAATGTAAGTCTAAATTGGTTGTCGGCATTTAGAATTCCGCTCTAGCAAGCTATGCAATAAAACTTATCAAGCATAATTTTGTCCATACAGATGACAAGATTTATTTTATTACCATTCAAAGAACGTAACCCTACCATATTGAATATTAATGGTGCTTATTAAATGGGGATGCAGCATTGAAGAACTTACACTTTCGGTTCCTCACCCCCCCCCCATTATCCATCGGATGCACGTGGTACATGTAATACCCTCATTACAATTGCTGATGAATTAAATTGGTGAAGACGCAATAATGTAAATAAACATGCGGAGTTTGAACAATAAACTTGCTATTTATTGCAGTTCGAATTTCCTCAAACTCTTGATCGTAACAAGGATAAATTTAGTCCGAATTTCCTGTGCATCACAATAAAGCTCGAAGATGTCTTACTTGAACTGATTTTTTTTCAACTTTCTTTGGGAAAAAACCATATAAAACAATAAAGATTTATCAATAATGAATTCATATTTCAATAGAGATTACAAAAAGATCCATTGAATAAATTATTTGGTGTGTTATACCATCTTAAGCAAATTGGTTGTCCATGGTTCACCCAATAGTCGCTCTTGCAAGTCAGTGTGAAATCTCATGCAGCTCGTTATGATCTTTAAATAGGCTGGATTCAATACCCGGAACTTCTTCGTCATGACTAAAAAAAAAGAGAAAAAAATGTGGCGATGAGGTATTGTTACTTTCCGTTTTCAGCTTTGACTTTGAATCACTGTTTCTGAATTCCATAAAAGGTTATTTATATATGACCCAATAAGTTTGACATTTCTTCTTGTTCTTCAAAGATAATTTGAGTTATTGATCGCTCTATCTGACAGTTGTACTTAATTAATAAGTCTTTCGTGGCTGTTATGCAGTAGTCATGAAACTGATTTGCTTTTCTAACTACAGTAAGGTCAGATAAGGTATGTCACATAGTAATATTATGATTAATATTTATTTTAATTTTGCACTGATTCTCTTTAAGTTGCGTTAATATTTTAAGTAAATTTCAATACCAAACGAACATAATAATTTGATTATAAGATCTTTCACCTTTTCCAGTGTAAATCAGGTCACAATAGGGATCAAAACAAGACGTCTTTGATTTTATAATTGATTTCTCTATATACATGTACTAGTTCAAAGAGTCCTAAAATGTGATTTTTTGGTCTATAAATTATCGAAATGCATACATGTATATGTGTCGTAATGTGGTCAGATTTCAATAGATATATGGGTGTTATTTTATTTTAGCATACTTTTGTTTCTTTAATGGAATATTAATTGGACAATATTTTTATTACCTGAAATATTAATAGATACCTGCAGCTGACTCCCCTTCTAAGAATTACCGAAATCTATCATTTAATGATTAGTCTCATTCGAGATATGAATGGTTCAACACCTCGGCTAGCGAAGACTATATAAGGTACTTCCTAATGATATGACTAATTATTTGAGAACTTAACATTTAAAATGTAAAGAATATACATTCAATTGGGCACATCTGAACAATTACTCTGTAAACCCAGATTGTGTTCCATTTAATTAAAAGAACTCAAAATATTTTATCAAAATGAGATGTGATGTTGGTTTCGTTTCATTCAAATTCATATTAAAATTGAAACCATGAAAAATTTCTAAATTTCCTAAATTCTTGCTGTATTTTAAGAACATTCAAACTTTAAAAGTGAAGGACAAATTCCATTATATATATCAGATTTTCGAGGAACTATAAATAAGAACCTTCTACATCAGTATTCAGGTTTCGTTAAATATGATAACAATGAATAATATAAATGTAAAATTTTGCTTAACACATGATGAGTGGAATCTGCACTATACAGACAGAAGAATTTATTTTACGATATGTTTTTATAACCCCTGTTCTTGAAAAGGTTTTTGCAATGCTCGGAAAGGATCAGAATTTTGGCAGTAATTTGCCGGAAATAAACGCACCGGTTAAATTGTACTTTAGGATAAATTATATGCTTGACAAAAGTTATTTAAACAATTATTGATCAGAGCACTAGAGAACTTTTCAATCTTCCAACTACCACCGTGACAGACTCTATTCGATACTACAATCATTTATCATTTTCTCCTTTCAAAATTTGATCATTTCATTCATACACGATGACCTGAAATCGCGTGCTGCCAATCAAATTTGACTACCAATATATTCATTTGATTTAAATGTTGATTTCTTTTATTATGATTGCAGATAATTGGAGAAATTAAAATATAATTCTTCAAGGGAATGCCGAATCTGACTACTGACATTTGACCTCTGGACGGGTAGATCCAGTTTCCGCAGTATCCGTCCGACTCCGGTTCTAATAGTAGACATTTTATATTGCCTTCTTGTCCATCGATCATTTTCTGGTACTTTTAATAGATGAATTACATTGTGTTTGAAAATTTGTTTAATAACTCTTATCAAGAAAAAAGTGTATGACTTAATCTGACAATCAAGGTATTACAATTAAGTATCTAATTCTAATCGGCTGTGTGTAGTATAATTTTATTCATTAATATCGCTATATATCAACTAATTAAGTATAAAAACAGCACTTGCTACTCGAGCTTAAACCTGTCATTGTGTTTACCTAATATGTTGCTAAGATATGTATCATTCTGACAAATAGCATTATAAAAGAAGACATTAAGAAAATCCAGAAACTTGGCCGCCAGTGTTGGCATTTAGCACAAAAATAGTTAATGCTGCTATGTAGCACAAACTAGAAAAATACTGTCATTCAGCAAAAAAATAGCTTAATACAGTAATTGCTATTTAGCACAAAAATAGATTAATGCTGCATTTAGCAAGAAAATAAATTAATATACTGCTACTGAGCGTAAAAATTGATTTATAGTGCTATTTAGCCTAAAAATTATAGGTTAATAGTGCTATTTAGCAGAAAAAAGTAAATACAATGTACTACTAATTAGCACAATTATAGGCAATAACTAAAATGTAGCATACACAAAACAAAATATTTGATATTGCTACTGTGTACAGGAAAACTTTTTGCCCCGTTTTATTTCGCCCTCGTCACGACTGGGCGAATTTAAAATGGGGTAACTCAAACAAGCATTATCTTTCAACACAAATTTTTCAGGACGAATTTTAAATTTTTAACATGTTTAAAATGACAAAAATTACCCAATATACAGTATATAACACAGAAAAAGGCTTCTATGCTTTCTTTTAGCAGAAAATGTTATTTCTGCTATTTAGCACAAAAATATATGTTAGCGATGCTATTAGTATTTAACACATTAAAAACGGTAAAAACTGCGATTTAAGAATACTTTCATTATAATGTTGTATTTTTTTTAGCCCAGTAAATTCAAAATTTAGAACGTGCTATTAGCTCACAAAGTTTGTATTGCTAATTAGGATCTAAAGTAACTACAACACTTAAATACTGCTACATAGCATTGAAATTGATTAGAACTTCCGTCTTTGATATACTATAGTACATGTACTAAAAGAAATCGGTCATTACAGCTGGATATAGCAGAAACGTTGGTTTGTCTGGCCATTTTGCACAAATATCTTTTAATTTATATTATTAAACACAAAAAAATGCTGTTGTTTATGGCGTGTAAAACGTTGTTATATTCGGTAATCTTTGATGTATATCAATATGTTGTCATATAATAAATTCAATATCTTGTGATGTATATTCAAAATCTTGTGATGTATACATTCAATATCTTGTGATGTATGTTTGGTAATCTTGTGATGTAATGTTGCTTCACTTACATATATAACAAAATTTATAAATTTGTTCTAAATTTTGTTTGTTCTTATATTTCTTTTTCATATAGCATGTATAGTACAGATATCAATTCAGAAATCGTTCTGGTGTTGATTTTTAAAATTTTGCAATGACTTTGCAAAGCATCAAGCCCTGCCTTTGCATGCCAATGCAGAATTTCAGAGAAGAGAGAGTCTTGAAGAAGGTGATCTTATTTGATATAAAAGATATTAACTGCCTAGGTGTGAAATATTAACTGCCTAGGTGTGAAATCAGCAATGTTATAAAGAATGCAATTGCTTCCATGAAAAAGGACCCATTGCAGTTGTCGACAATTTGAGAATTTGTCATTAAAGGATTTCAAAGCAGGTCGAATCTCAATGTTAATGTTTTTAAGTTTATACATATACTTTTTGAAAAAGCATGAGGTGTATTATTTAAATTTAGTGTCTTTTGCAGCTATTTATCAGGGATTGGTCTCAAAGAATATGGGTCGCACATAAATATTTGTCGCTTTTAATGTATTCAAGTTCTTGATATAAATTGCTAGACCTTAAACAATTAAACAAGCGTATTTAACCGCGCATCTTTCAGTTGAATGAACTGGAAAACTGCAAATAATGTGTAAGAAACTCGGTTGGACACCAGATACTTTGGATAGTTGACATAGGCCATGGGTTCCCATCACCTTCAGGGGTCGCCGACATGACCCTGATTTTAGACGGGACAGAAAGGGTGTGCGTAATTATAGGGCGTCAACGGGCACCTTCCCCATTCGGCGTTGAGTTTCAAGGCTCATATCTCGGTGATATTTTATGCTGAAGTAAATATTTACCTGAAACTTCAGCTCTCCTCATATCAAGTTTCAATTTTGTTTGGAAATGGAAAGTAACGAAACTTAAGTAAACAGTGGTACAGGATTGAAATTTTTAAAATACATGGTAATAGCTTAAACAGCGGGAGGGTAGTTAGAAGACGATTGCTGGACTCTCAGTGTTAATTTCTCAATTATACCCCGACGGTGCGCTTACGAAATTTTTAATTCGCTCCCAAACAGAAGATGAGTGGCGCACATCGCGAGTCACAGTTCAATTGACATTTTTGTATTGATCTATCGATTAATAAACTCACGTTTATTGCTTTTGACTCATAAAAACCTGTAATCAAAGACTTTCTCCCGACTGGGTGTTAATTAAAGCACTTTGAAGTCTCCCTATTGAGTGATAGCTCTGTCATACCGGGAAGAGGGTTTAATACATTACACAAAGACATCAAATGTATTTTCTCATCAGAATTATAAAACAAAAATGCTCAGTCTCTTTAATTTTTACTGAAATATTTATGACGTTTATATTTGCTCTATGTATTTTTGATCAGTGTATTCATATACTAATTGTAAAAACTGTGCTTCTGATAATGGGCCAAGTTTCCAGTAATAGTAAACACTCAATAATGTTAAAGAGGAACTATTCAATGTTATGATCTCCTATTGGGCATTGTTTATTTATTCATTTATTTCAATGGTTTCTATATTGTGTGTTCGTTCGTTGTTTGTTTTCATTTTGTTATTAAAATTTTCATTTGATCGGTTTATGTTTTATTTTTTTGGTTGTTGTTTGTTTTTATTATGCTTTTTTGTGTTTGTTCCTTGTTTTGTTTTTTGTTTTCTGTTTTGTTTTGTTTTTGTTTTTTGTTTTGTTTTGTTTTGTTTTGTCTTTTTTTTTTTTTGGTGTGTTTTTTATTATTATTTTCTCCCCATATCTGCTTTCTCACTTCTGAACATATATATAATCTGTTATCTGATTAGAAAATATGATTATCTATACATTTAAAATCTGAGGTTCAAGATGACATAATACAGATGGAAAGATTTGACATTATTTTTAACGTGATGGTAGAGTGAGCTATTTCACATATTCAGGGTGATATTTTCCTGATATATCCCAGGTAATCCTTTGATTATATTACAGGTTTAAATCGCTTCTTCTTCGGCTCGTCTGTCGGAATGTTCTGGCTTTTTCCATGTCACATAGATAATTATAAATGGTGTGTTATTTACTTGTTCCTCTATAATAACTCCAGACTGCTGAGCTTCGAGCTTCTAATGGTCTAATATCTTGAAAAAAGTCACCTTTCTGTCCCTTGAATACTTCTGTGCAATGCATTTATCTTTTCTCTATCACCCGACCCAGTTTCCGGATTTCGGGCCATTTTTTCTGTCGACAGAGAGATTTGTTTGTTGTAGTGCCTTATGACTGTCTAAATTTATATTTGTTCGTCTTTAAGTTGTCCAGTTATTAAATCCTGGCCACTTACAGCGGGCGTACCTCCTGAAGGATTTTTTTTTAAATTTTTTTTTTTAAATGTAAATAATTCTTTTAACATATTTAAAATGAAACGCAACTTCAACCCGTCTGCAGTTTAAAGAAAGGTGACTCCGATCCGCATTCAAAAGCTTTTGGTAATTTTTTTTTTGCAAATCTTAAATATAGCTGAAAGAATGCTGTATTAAATCTGTTTCTTATAGATTCTGTGAATCTCATCATGCAGTAGAAAAGTACCAGAATTGTCGCTGTAACTTGCATGCTTATTATGGCAGTGAGCCGTGTCATAGTATGAACATTATGACTTGGAATTTATGTCATTTAATATCGAAATAACTATGAAAAAATATGTTCAACTTGTTCAACTTATACATGTAAATTTGCATTTTAATTTTAGCATTGAGACAATTTAGATGACATAACTTGTCCAATAAATGCAGGAAATAAGACCGCCGAATTTTTTGCAGAATGATGTAAAGTTACATAAATAAAGAAATGCAACATTTTACCCCCACACCAAATAGACATACAATATTTATATAACAGAATTTTACTTTGCATTCTAATTCTTCTTTAGAAATAATATTTTTACTGATGCTAAAACATTTGTCGATAGGTACCATCTTAGGCGGTGCCTATGAACTGTTTTCGCGTTAATGGAAGGGATTAGATTTATAATATATGGAGGAAATGCACCCACTGCAACATAAAAGCTTCCATTTGATCCGATCTCAAATCAACAATTAATATAAATTACACGCTTCACAGCTTTTAGCTTTTATACAAATACTGAATATTTTTTTTTTATTTCTCTTGGGATATTTTGCCACCGATGTGCCCCCGAGAAAAACATAAAATGACAATATTACACATAAAATTCACCAGTGATCACAGGTAGATCTGCAATCAGTAAAAAACTTACACAAGAAAAATCATTACTTGGTTCTATTTTATCTAGCTTATTGCTTGATGGAGCCAATAACACACAAACCACACACATTTTACAGAGAATTACAGGCGAAAAGAAGGGGAGATCAAAAGATGCGGAAAAGATTCTTGATTTCAGTTTGAAGCTGGGGTAGTTCACCAAACGCATACTTTAAATTGTTTCTTGCAGAAAATGTGTGTTATATTTTCAGATTGCATGCCTTTTAGTGAAAACATGCACGTCACTGGGTGTATCAGGTGAAATTCAGTAGGTTTCACTGTCGAGGCTTCCCTGGGAATCGTAAGCTGGCAGCTCATATTTTCACCTCGTTAATTCGCTCTCAAAACCTCAGTTTAAAGACTTAAGTATAAAAGTAAGATACAGTTTCAATAAAAATAACAAAAAAAGTTGGTATTGCAAAGTAAGAAACCCAAGAAGCTGAAACTTGAGAAAACGTCAACAAAAAAGTCGCCAGCATTTTCTTGTAACTTATAAGCTGTTGGTGTAGAAATAGGACACCATCATTCTTTGACTTTTGGAAAGCTGAAGACATTTTGGAATAGTTTCGTGATTAAGAGAAAATTTTGCTGATAGCATCAGAAATTGTTGGGTATTTCCTGCAGTCAAGATTTTGAAACGAATGAATATATAATCGACTTTATCAGGCCACTACCCCCTAAAAGTCACGCTGTGCCTCGAGGAGGTGAAGCTACTTTATGATTAAAAGCCATGTTTATTAATACCAAAATATGCATTACATGTGAATGTCCTCTTTACTCGAGCAAAGTTTATCCATGAGAAGAAAATATGGATGTAGAATATCTCTCGGTGTCTCCTGCATGAGTTTTCATTTTCGGTAAATCGTCGTACTAATGTCCATTTTTCGGTAGTAGTCGTGAAAGTTTTCATTTTCAGTTTACACCTCAGTGTTTGTAAACTTCACATTTATATGACATAAATAATGTCGTATCTATTTGGAAATATAAGGCTCCTTTTAGATATTAAATCCCCATTTATAAGAAATGAATATGCGTTACGCCGACTGTGACAACTATCAGAGGTAATTTGGACTGACAGTAGTAATTGATGGGGTATTACATTCTCTTACTTTGGGTATCTTGTCCAGGGACTTGACAAATCGGATCAAGACTCGAAATCGTGGGTAATGGTGATAGTATTGTACTGCAAAATGATCCTCTCTCATATCATTATATTGTGAAATATACATGTACAGTTTTCCAAAGTAAATGTAGAAAAATTGATGACACAGATACTTGAGAAACCACTGAGATATAAAGTTAGAGTATAAAGGTTTAAAGTTTCGGGTTCGTATTTCGGTCTTACTTTCATATGATGGTAATTGTATATTAAGAATTTCTGGAAAAAACATTTCGTACATGGGAAATTAAGTTTTAAACTATTACTAATGTTGGGAATTTCAAAATTGGCACAAAAAAATAAGAATTATGATTATTGTTTTTTTTTTTCTGTTGAGTATACACAACGAGATGATAGGAACTTTATTAATACATGTAGAAAAAATAGCAGGGACTTCGATCTAACTAATCTTATTTTTATGACTTTTTTCTGTCATATTTTGGTGCAAAAATACATTCAACATATTTTAAATTTTTGCATACTGTCCCAGAATTTAGACTAAATCGTTCTTAGGTTGAGTGCCAAACTGAGATACATGACCGACTTCTTTCATTTACGGCATTGGCACAAAAATTGGTTGACTTCGGATAAAAAGTCTTTTTAACTTATTCAAAAAGTCTGATTTATCACATCAATGTAAGGTAGTAATGCATTACGGGTTCTCAAATATGGCTACAGATAACATATGCATGCCTTAAATAAATAAAAATTAGGAAGGCCTATAGAAGAATATCTACAAGAGATTTACACCTACTCGGCGTCAAAAGCCGACATTGTTGTCACTTTGTGCACCATGAAAAACATTTAATATTTGGGCATAAACCGATCGTACTTGAACTATGAAATACCTTTTGTTCAGCAATTGATAAAATAAACTTCATCCCACTTTTATTCGGAGGTTTGAGTTGTTAATTTACTGTACTGTACAGAAACATAAATGAAAATGACCTTGTAAATAGACTTGGTAAAAAAACAAAAAAATCCTTACGTAGTATCTCCCCAAGCGTTGGTCTTCGAACAAATAAAGTGCTAGCTTTCATGACCTAACTGATGTAATTTCTCAAATAGTTTGTTTTACTGAATAAATCTTGTCATATTTTACAGTTTCGATACTCTGGGCCTCAAGGTCAAATAGATACGAAGCTTTGGCAAAGTAGAACTCTACTGGAGATAAGATACGGTTCATTTTTATAACAAATAATAATATTCACATGCGATTGTCTTGAGTTTAAATTCTGATTATTAAAAAAAATTTCATTATTTTTACATTTCTCTGACATTATACGATCACACTTTTACTAACAGAAATGCCCGAGACATTCAACATATCTGATTTTTGTTTTAAAAAAAATTAAATAATATTATTTTTCAGTTTTACATATATAAAATCACTACTTCTTATAAACTAACTTAGGTTCTCCCTCTCTCTCTCTCTCTCTCCCTCTCTCTAAACAAATAAGAATATGTGAACTATTATGAACGTCTCTAATATTAATTTTGGTGTGAGATTTCTATTTCTATACAGAAACAGTTATACTTTTAAGTAATCAACTAAAATTAAAGTTTTTTTTTTTTTTTTTTAAATCTCAGTTTTTACCTTATCATGATAGTGTGTCCCCCGTCCTGTAAAGATCTATAAAGGGCCAGACGGGGGAATTGCAGTATTACAAATCACATTCATTATAAGAGCAGATCTATAGCAGAGGATTGTCAGCCTAAAACGCAGCACGGGAAATATGTTCTTCATCCAATCAACCACCTGCTTAGCTATTCGGTCAAAAACTATCTAGAACACATTTCAGGGCTTATGAAAAAAAAAAATGGAAAATGGTTAAAAGTGTAATGGTGGTAAAATTCAGTGCTAAATTATATCGTTAAGTGAATTTCATGTCTTTACTGGTTATTCTATTGACTACTCGCTTAGATCTGTATATGCCAAAAATTTAGCCTACGTTCTGCAAAATATATTTTACTCTTTAAAGCGTGAAAGTACGTATAAGCGGGGGGGGGGGGGGGGGGGTTGAAAATAAAATGACAGGGACCTATATATACTAACTGTTAGTATATAAATGTAGGACCCTAATAATGATAAGCAATTATAGACGCGATATAAAACGTGCATCAGAAATGGAGAATTTAGTTAGGTCGACGGCCATTTTGAAAAGGAACCTACTGTAATATGAAAAGTGCCTTCTTGTACTATAAACAGTACGTTTTTACTACGTCATTCTTTAATCTATACATATTAATATCGTACATGATAAAGGTATCATAAATTTAAAATTTACGACGAAAGCTATAGAATAACAAAGGGTCGGCTACGAGAGATGAATGGCACATTTATTCCCGGTTTCACTTTTATGATGTAAACACGCTTTCAAAATATTAATTATTTACGTTTTATGAGTATGGTCAATTTCTAAATGTTAGAAGTTTGAAGAACAATTTTACTTAATATGCAATAAATGACAGCATTAGCCATGTCAAGGCTTTAGAGTATAATATACGAGTGCAGGTGACTTGTGTTGACAGACCAAATTAAAAAATAAAAATAAAAACAAAGCAGAACTCTACCTGGGAATTTGAATAGACCTTTTTAAAGTCTACTCCATCGGAGACAGAGCAGTTTTGAATTTGAAGTATAATATTCAAACGCATGCAAGAGATATTGATCAATTTCAATAAGTAAGAAAAAAAGTATTTTTTTATTATTTTTATTAAATAGTCTGTCGCACGATTGATATTTTAAAATATAAAATAACTTTCAGAGAGCTCTATCTGGCAAAGATGTTACGTACAATGAACCGGAATCATTGCCTCATAAATTCATCCTCCATTTTTTGTCATTCTAATCGTTACCTGTCCAAAGGGAAAACAGATCATCTGATGCCCAATTACCCCCTTTATGACAGATATTCTATCCTCCAATATTTCGGAGAATAACACCCTAATTATTTTCTAATTTATCCAGAAACCCTGTAATGATTCGTGAGGACCGAGGGCACCCGGACCTTTGATCCCAGAGCAAATTATTACCACACCTGGGTCAAATTGTAACCGAAATACTAGAGAACCATATATAGATTTCTCAATAGGAAATGGGAGAAAAAAATTAAGTGGTAATGTATGTATAATTTCCTCATTTGAAAACCAAGAAGTTATAATTTAAGAAATGGATGCTTTATTGTACCGTGACAATGTGCGGTAACGTTGACATTGTCATCACCAAATGAAAAACACAGCTCAAGATGGAACGAAGTATCATTGACCCCATTACTGTCTGAAAGTTTGAGCAATGTACCCCGATGGACTATTTTCTCTGCAAAATAATGTCCACATTATTTTTTGATATACTAGTAGTTCATATGCATCATTTTTTGCCAGTTAACAAAATCACTGGAGCTTATCATGCTTCAATAATATCCCTGATAAAAGATTTTCTTCGTCCATGTACACCCCCCCCCCCCAGATTTTCATTTAAAAAAAAAGAAGATTTCTTTCTTCTTTTATTGAATAAAAAATGCTCTTCAAGATGAAGAAGATACATTTAATTCATTTCCAAATACTTTAACTTAGAAGCAATTTTATTTCGTAATTTGTTACCAATATTCTCACATTTAATAATTATTTTTATATCGAGCCCATTAATGAAATAATTAAAACAGCAGAGACAGACAACACAGTTTGGAGAAATTGTAAAATAATTCTAGAACTGTTGAGGTTTCAGAAAAGATTGATCCCCACTGCTCCGTAATTTCTCTCTCCTGTCTCACAATTCCCCTGGAGTTGCTTTGGTAGACTCTTCGTCGTATGTGATTGCCAGATATATATTTACAGTTCTATCCAAATCGAGATATATTACATTTCCGCTTTCTTCAAATCTCTCCGATTGCCAGATATTTTATTTTACAGTTCCATACCTTTTCGTCAAATGTATCCGATTGCAAGATATTTTATCGTTCTTTTTCGTCATACATGTATCTGTCCGATTGCCAGATATTTTTGATTTCCCTTTTCGTCATATCTATCCGATTGCCAGATATTTTTGATTTTCCTTTTCGTCATATCTATCCGATTGCCAGATATTTTTGATTTTCCTTTTTCGTCATATCTATCCCATTGCCAGATATTTTTGATTTTCCTTTTCGTCATATCTATCCGATTGCCAGATATTTTTGATTTTCCTTTTCGTCATTTCTATTCCTTTGCCAGATATTTTAGAGCTAATTGTACACGTAATATTCTTACTTTATGACCTTAATTAGCGGGCATCTGCCAGTAGGTCGCTGTCCCTTAAGATGAGTAGAGATCTGACAGAAAAGTAATAAAAATATTTCCAGACTATGACCTTGAACTAATTACAAGTACCATCATTATTTAGGTCATCAACTACGTAAACTAATTAGACGTGTCTCCTTTACTAAAATTATTTAATTGTTACATTTGTAATTTGTCATTTCAAGCATTCAAAATATATTTTGCGAAGAGATCGATGGAAGTAAAATATAAGCGTTCCTTCAACTATTCATCAAATTCATATTAACTTTTCCAATCTTTGCGTCAGAATATAAAACCATCATATTCAGCGGAACTGGTTCAGAATATGACATCCATTGTGAACACATTAATATTAACCATAAAAATCAAATTAAAGAATCAGCTATTTTTCTCCTTTTCAATAATGGGTTTCCATATATAGAAAAGAATCTCATTTCTCATATTATCAGTTATAAAGTACATAACGCTAAGATGTAAACAAAAACCTGTTTGAAATTTGAAGAATACACAAATTATCTCTATAAATTATTATGGCGTGTGGGAGGCTATCGTGAACTCCCATCCATTAAGGGTGGTAAATAAAACAGGTGTTAAATTCCAGATTAAATAAGAGTTCGAGAACCCGACAACAGATATTAGACAAGGAAAGACAAGCTTTTAAGATTGTAGTCAATTATTTTGTTCATTATTTTTATGCTTTCAGGACTATCAGTATTGTTGCTTGATTTTTTTGTTGTTGACATTCAATCAAAATATTCTGAATTCAAAATGAGAAGTAATAATTTTGTTCTTAAACATATTTTGGTTGAAAGTACATGTACTCGTATATATGTACAATTATTACGAGTATATCTCTTTTGAAACCCTCCTTTGAAACCACAGCTTTTCACCTTCTTTCCCATGCTTAATTTGCGCCGTTTATTATAGGTACAGTCGAAAATGTGCGGTGTGCGCATTTCAATTCTAACTTTAGATTTATACGTTTCCTCTCCAGGCCCGTAGGAAGCAATTTCAGTGGTGGTGGTTGGGGGGGGGGGCACAACCATACGTTTACAGTTGGGGGGCACTATCAACTACCAAAAATTCCTTGACAAGCAAAAAGAAAAAGAAAAAAAATTAAAAAAGAAAAGAAAAGAAAAAAAGAGGTCATCAGACGTTATTATTGAGCAGCAGTAGCTATTTTTTTTCCTATAGTATTCTATATATCGGCAAAATTATTGGGGGTGCCCCCGTGCCCCCCCCCCCCCCCCCCGGTTCCTACGGCCATGCTCTCAGAGTTATACTAAATTACAGAAAGAGGAACCAACTTCCGACTAAATTGAAATTTTGCCCTTGACAAATTTGACAAAAATGCAAATGACAAATATCAACAGCACGCAATGCAACATGAAACTAAACTGCGTGCATTCGCGCCACCTTTGTCTTAAAAAAAACTGCATAATGGTAATGTACGAGTATATATACATCATCGTACGTATGTACTTCAGAAAATATCCATGAGTGATGGATACAAGACGAAGTTAATAGTTACATATAGATATTTCATATTCAGTGTGCGAAAGCATGAAATTGTTTTAATTTGTTATTTTTAGTATGATTTATTTAAATCAAAATAAAGTGTTTTTTTTCTTGGTGTATTAATTGTGGCATGAAATTCATAAAAAAGAGATAAAGTGTGCTCATAAATCAAACTACCTGTTCAGAACTGATACAGGGCAAATAGCCAACGAACTTTACATATGTCAGATATTCGTGTCAAAGAATGGCTTCAACAAATTTAGCGGTTACAAATGAAGTAGTTATAATAAGTTGGAACCACACGGTGTGAAATGGACTCTTTTGATTTGGGGACTATTTTTCTTTTTTCCCATTACATTATTGCATAAATGAATGAAATGTATCAAAGCACGTGACAAAATTCGGAGAGAGAGAAAAAACATGGGGATTTCGAGAAAATTTAAAAGATATAAAGGGATCAGATAGATAGATAATCTAAACGATCTAGTAAAATTTGCATATAATTGAGTTAATTCAGCACAATGTCATAGCAACCCCATTTTAAAAGATAATCCACTCTCCAAACGATATCTGAAATCAAAGGTGATTTTTAACGCATTTGGGGCATAGCAACATTAGATACAGCGATTCAGATCATCAAAATAAACCTTATGACAGAAGGACGTATGTCCTTTATCAAAACATTTTTTATTCTGCATCAAAACGCGCAAAAGGACTATTTAACTATAATTTTTTAAAGAAAAAAAAAGTAAGAAAAAAAAATGAAATATTGCGTTTGATGGATGTTTATGTAGGAAATACTAAGGGCAAAAGATGCTAATTTGGAATAACTAATGAATCATATACAAGTAACAAAAATATGAAAGAAAATGTTGTTACTGTTGCATCAAAAAATAGCGGTTTCGGTTAAAGAGATGCCATTAACAAGAAAATGAACCAAAAGTAACAAAAGATGCTAGAGTTAAAGATGAAAAAAAAATCTCGTCAGTTCCGGTGCGTCAAAGAAAGGCGTGGCTTTCCTAATCCATCAATAATATCGGGAATTGATCACGTAGATCCAAAAATACATCTTATTCAACCGAGTAACAGTGTCACTTCATTTGTTTTCTTTTTCATCCAAAGCTGGGAAAATGGTAAACAGAAATATTGTACTTTTATATGGAAATTATAGGGAAATTCAGTGAATCATATAGGAGTGACAGTCATATTTTATCTGTTTTCAAAGAGAAGGTAGGGTGCAGTCAGGAAAATGATTGACCAAAACAAAGGGAGAGGATCGAACAAACTCGAAAAACATTCATGCCGGGGGGGGGGGGGGGGCACAATCATACTACAACGAAAAGTGGTGGTGTTGGTGGTTGGGGGGGGGGGGGGGGGGGAGTAACCGAACTTTCAGTGTGAAGAATAAAAATGTCCTTATACTTTACAAACTTAATAACAAAAAGTTTTATCAAAAAGGGTCAGACCTCCCTCCCTTGCACAATGAGCCTGAGTGATACACATTTTGTAGTGAAGAATTAATGATTTTTTTTAATTTTAATAGCAAGGACGTATAGAAGTCCCTGATTTTAGGTGCGAAAATCGCTGGAGTTTCATTTGGGCGTCTTTCCTATTTCAGTTTTGAAATGAATATGCCAAGGGATTTTCATGAAGGTGTTTTTTGTATAAAATACAAAAAAAAATGCATACAATTCTTCCAGCTTTGAGAAGTCTTCCCATGGTTTAACTAACAAACATATAAATTGTGCGTGTATGTTAGCCAAATACATGTACTGTATCTTTTATAAATTCTAATCAAAATAAGTGTTCTCGAGCTTGTCATATATTTTCTCAAAATACAAAAAATATTATACTATGTAAATACAACAAGTCGAATGGACTTCATTTCTTCAGTGTCAAGGATAGTCAGCTGATAAATTAAGAATATTGTTTACTGGGTCAATCGATTCACGGAAAAAATAAATCAAAAATAAATTTATAAATTACTTAAAAAGTTATAATTCATAGGGTAAGATTATCAATCATGCAGCTTCAACATAAAAAGTAATAAACAAACCAATAAATATGAAATGGCACACCTTTTATATAAATCAAATTTTACTGACGATTTTTTTTTGTTTAAAAAATACGCATATTTAAATAAAAATACTTTTGAGTAACATATTGCGACGGCAAATCCAGCAAATGGATCAGGGGGTCCTGACTCTCCTCTCCCTTTCCAATGTTTTATTATTGTATATGTTTTCCCTTAGATAGCGCTATTTGAACAAGTCGTTTTTACACCTGTGTAAAAACAGGTTCGTCATGTGACCATAAATTGATTGTTTAGTCATAAACGATCTACGTAATTTCATAGTGACGTCATAAGTGATCGACACGCTCAACATATTCAATTTATACCGTTGAAGTTTGAAAAAAATATTCAATGGATTGAAAACTGAAGGACCCAACTATTTGTAATAAACCAGTCAACCCAATAATATAAGTAATAGGGTATCATTTTTAAACTTTTATCGGGATATAAATACGGGTTGGCACGTGATCATCGCTACCATAAAGCCCTTCGGGCTTTATGAAATTTGATCACATGACCAACCCGTATTTACATCCCGATAAAAGTTTAAAAATGATACCTTATTTCTTAAAAAAAAAGACAGCCCTTAGAAAATAATTTTAAACACATGCACCCAGTATCCCTGCCCTCACGCCAAACAATAAACCCCCAAAACATATATGATATATATAAGTGGGAATGAGTTTGAAATAACAACCCCCTTCCTTCCAAAAATATATGTTCATGTATACTATGTATGTAGACAGCAATTTTTTCGTGTTTACCATTTTACCTCTTATACTTTTCATGGACCGGAAGTCTCTGATGAGACTGTAACTTTACTGGTATGTACTTATAACAAAGCACTTGGACTTGAAATTATGACAACAGTAATAAACAAAATAATGATTCCTTAGTTTCTTTGTATAGCAAGATTATTGCCATCTGAGTAACTGTAGAAGGAGTAGCTTTTTGAAAGAATTTCACAGAATTTTTTTTTTTTTATTTATAGTACCCATCGCAAAGCAAAAAAACGCTGAATAGAATTATGTATAGTCTACCTCTTTAAAGAAAAATTATTTTAAATCGGACCAGAACTGTACAATAAGTAGCATTTTGAAAGCATTTCACAGAAATTTCTACTCTTAGTAACTATGGCATTTCATCGAAATTAAAAACCGATAGACAGAATTATGTATCTCAGTCAGTGTAATCTGTGTACCAAGTTATATTGAAATCAGACCAAAATTGTAGGAGGAGTAGCATTTTGAAAGAATTTCACAAAAAAGTCTACTTATTGTAACCATGGCAACATTGTTCATCGAAAATAAAAACCGATAAATAGAATCATATATCTTCGTGTAAGCTACTTGTAGACAGTTTTATTGTAAATATATCAAAATTGTAAGAGAAGTAGTGTTTTGAAAAAAATTAACAGAAAATTTCTATTTTTAATAACCTTGGCATAACTTTTATTTGAAATGAAAACTGATAAATGGAATTATGTACATGTATCTTAGTGTAGTCTGATTACCAAATTATACAGAAATCGGCACAAAACTACATGTATAGGAGGATATCACATTTTTGAAAAATTGTGAACAGACAGCTAGACAGACAAACAGACTGACAGACGGGCGACGGACACTCACTATCGCATGAACTCTTCTGGTTCTCTGGTCAGTAGAGGTAAAAATTGAGTTTGATTTCTTTAACTATGGAAGTTATGGAACTTCCCCTACCCCAAACTCGGATGAAAAAAAGACTTGTATCTAAAAACTTAACGTTTAAAATACATATCACAGGTGTTCTTAGCTAGTTCATAAGAAGGCATTTTTTATCTTTATCTCATAAATCTAATTGCAATTTCTTATTTTGTACACCTACAAATAGAAAAGTTTTTCAGAGTAAATTAATAATTTGTATGCACGGATTGATGTTAAAATTGTCAAACGAAAAAACTCTGTCAAAATGCTCCCTTTGTATTCATTTTACGTCTAGTTAAAATCTTACTGAAATAGTAAAAGCAGTTTGAATGATAATTTTTTGTGGTTGAAGTTTCCTTGACCCAGGATCAACATGATAGGAGTTTTGCTGGATCTGACTTGTAATTTCGTTTTTAAAAAAATCTGAATTGTAATTTAGTTTTTAAAAAAATCCACACAACTGTGGACCTCAGCCTTACAAGTGTAAAAAGAAAATATTCAGTAAATATAATATCAAAGGTTTAGAAAATTGCATTAATCATGACCTTGACCTAATTCAATCTGTTAGGTGCTGAATCTGACATTGCATCAAGGAATTTTTCCACAAACGTAAAACCCATGCCTCCAAAACATGAAAAATTGATCTAAAATTAGAAAATCTTAAACCAAAAAGATTAATGTTTTCCTATATGAACATAACCTTGATACTTTTAAAGAAGTTACAGTACCAAATGTGAAAGTCAAAACTCAGAAACTCCAAAAGTTATTCAAAAGTCTTCCAACTATCTTTTGGAATTCCCATGGGTACCAATTGTGCAGATTATTAGCAGACCTATTCCTGTATTCATATGAAGGAGAATTTATTCAAAAATTTCTATATGAGAAGAAGAAAACACTTGCTGTAGCCCTCAACTCGACATTTCGATATATCGACGACATATTATCAATTAACAATTATTATAGTTACTTCCATTTATATGTCGACTCGATATATCCCAGTGTGCTTGAAATAAAAGATACCATATTTAGATATTTTACTAGAAAAAGATGTTAATAGTAACCTAACAACAAAGCTTCATGATAAACGTAATGACTTCAACTTTTCAATGGTCAACTTCCCTTACTTATGTAGCAATATACCCTTGTCACCTGCATATGGGGTTTACGTCTCTCAGTTGATTCGATACGCAAGAGCATGCTCTAAGTTTGAACAAATTCTAAAACGAGGCAAGCTATTGACAAACAAGTTGATGAAACAAGGATATCAACAGTCTCGTCTGAAGCGATCATTTTGCAAGTTTTATGGTCGATACAATGACCTTGTCAGCACATACAACCTATCATTGAGTCAAATGCTGACTGACGTTTTTCATACTAATTGTTAGGCCATAATTAAGACACTGAACTTCTACGGATTTTTTCGGGTTTTTTCATGATCATGACAAGAAGCACACAGCGGGTGTGACCGGTCGGCAGGGGATGCTCACTCCTCCATGGCACCTGATCCCACCTCTAAATTTTGAAGTCCCTGTTTGCTCTGCTCCAAATGTGTATCGTTTTATTGGACTTTCGAGATTGAATATTGTTCGTTATCTTCATATTTTATTCAATATCATTAAAACTTCGTTCCAAAAGTAAAAGTTTTCCATGTTTAATTCCATGTTTAATCCCTCGATCAAAAATATAATAAAGACTATCTGTCATCAATGATGTCACTATTAACAAGGGTTTAAGCTCTTCTATTTGTCCAGGCAAACAAAAAGTGACTCGATGCCAATTGTTTAACAAGTTTAAGGTTCATTGACCCTCTGATAAGAGAGATAACTCTCACTGAAATAAATAATTATTATTCCTTCATGAAAATTGTCATATTTAGGGCAATTTCTGTCAAATATGCACTGCAACATATGCTGAATTTGTCTGTATTTTAAATATAATTCAGACTTACTGAGTGAAGCAAAATTATTTATTTGAATGAGCAAAGGGATAAAGAACCTTAAGTAGATGACATGCAGTGGGACATTTTTCTTATTGAATGAAAATCAAGCACTTTCAAAGTCATTTTAAAAAATAACAAACATTAGATGGAATATTTTTCATATAAATCATTTAAATATGAATTTTTAGAATGCCTAATTGAATAAGATGCATTTGATTAATATACATATAAACAAGTCTAAGACACTTTCTACAGGTGTTTAAAATTTTTATCTTAAAATCAGAGGAACATAAATTTAATTACATAACCTTATTCTGCAAATCAAAAATAATGAGTTCCTCATGATTAGCATTGCTACAAATAGGAATGGTATTTAAGATAACATATGACTAAAAAAAAAATCCTGATGCACCGTTTGATGGTGTCCTTGTCAAGGTGGACAAAAAAATCTGATAAAATACACCTGAATGGCATATCAAAGACCTGTTAGCTAAGTGCTCTAATCTCTTAATGGCTTTGATGGTAGTCATATTTCAGAAAGATCCCTTGTATATATTAACAATATAATCATAAATATCACAAAGCTATTTCGAGGCTTAAGTGCTTTCTTAAACATATGCATATTGTAGAAGTATAATAATATTAGCATTTCTAACATTAGGAAAAAAAATATGCAAATTGCAGATATTGAATTGTACTTGAGGAACTTTGGTAATTTATCTAGCACTCTTCTCTGATAAAGCTATAAAACTTCTGACAAATTTACTGCCCTCATAAATTGAAGATCTTCCAATCTTTCAGCGTAGGTATGCTGCATTTTCACATTACAAAGTATAATGATATAAATAATTAATTATCATTCATTACAATTCCCAGTAACCACCCACCTAGTACTTGGAATGAAAAACACATAAACAAAACCAGTTTTTAGCATTTTCACAAATTTTAAGTTCTTCTCTGTAAATTCTCCTCCCTCCATCCATCTCTCAAAGATGCGTACCTTGTGTAAGGGTATTCAACCAACTTTCACGTCTTGTGAGGTTATTTGTATGTGGTTAGGGTAATTAGTCTAAATAACTGATTAAATTTTCACAACACTGTCAACATGACAATTTTGCTGGTTAAAATGATGTTAATTTTAATTTCAAATACTGACAAATGAAGCCCAAATCTCTTAAGTTTAACTAAATAGCATCAAATGACAAGGGGCACCTGCTAATCTATACAAATGGACAAGGTCTATTCACCTTCCACAGAGTAAGTCTCTCGCTCTCTGCTACCATATCTATACATCCTCAGTGCACTGTAATCATTTTTCATTAAAGTATAGTACTCGCATGACAGTCAGGTGTGAGAAGTGCTACTTTTCAAGGTCAGATTTTAAAATTTTCCAAATAGGAGGATGACAAATTTCCTCATAGTGTATCTTTTTGCATTCAGTGATATTTTTTTCTCTCTACCATTGAAATAGGTGGGATTAAATTTAATTCATTATGCCCCCGTATCGAAGATTCGGGGGTATATAGTTTTTGCCCTGTCTGTCTGTCCGTCTGTCTGTCTAGCTGTTTGTTTGTCCGCAAAAACTTTAACCTTGCCCATAACTTTTGATTGGTTAGAGCTATGGCTTTCATATTTCACGTGTGTATTCCTTGTGACAAGACCTTTCTTTGGTTACCACAATATTTGACCTTTTGACCTTGACCTTGGAGTTTGACCCAGTTTTGCAAAATTTTACCAAACTTTAACCTTGGCCATAACAGTTGGTGCTAGGGCTTTCATACTTCAAATGTGTAATCCTTTTGACAAGATCTTCCTTTGGATACCAACAACCTTGACCTTTTGACCTTGACCTAGGAGTTTGACCTACTTTTGAAAAACTTTAACCTTGGCCATAACTTTTGAACGGTTGGTGCTAGGGCTTCCATACGTCATATGTGTAATTCTTGTGACAAGACCTTTCTTCGGATGTAAACAACTTTGACCTTTTGACCTTGACCTAGGAGTTTGACCTACTTTTGAAAAACTTTAACCTTGGCCATATTTCTGAACGGTTGGTGCTGGGGCTTCCATACTTCACATGTGTAATCCTTGTGACAAGACCCTCCTTTGAATACCAACAACTCTGACCCTTTGACCTTGGAGTTTGACCTACTTTTGAAAAACTTAAACCTTGGCCATAACGTTTGAGCGGTTGGTGCAAGAGCTTTCATATTTCACATGTGTAATCCTTGTGACAAGACCTTTCTCTGAATACCAACAACTTTGTCCCTTTAACCTTGGAGTTTGATCTGATTTTGGAAATCTTTAACCTTGGCCATAACTTTTGAACGGTTGGTGCTTCTGCTTTCATATTTCACCTGTGTATTTCTTGTGAGAAGGCCTTTCCTTGGGCACCATTGATTTTGACCATTTGACCTCAACCTTGATGTTTGACATACTTTTGTTAAAAACTTTAACCTTTTCCATATCTATTCAATGGTTGCGTCTAGGGCTTTCATATTTCACAGGTATATTCCTCGAGACAAGACCTTACTTTGGGCACCAACATATTTGATTTGTATTTGACAAAGTTTAACCTTTGCTATAAGTTGCCTTACGGGGGCATCAGTGTTTCACAAACACATCTTGTTTTATATGTAATAATCTTTCTTTTTCCCCAAGACATCTCAATTACTTTTTAACATATCAAAGAAATTGTACGCAAAGGTATACCTTCTGGCGCAGAAAAATCGACTTTTTAAGGTATATATTTACACAAGCATGGAACATAGGGGTTTTTAAGCCCTCATAATCAGGAATTCGAGGGCATATAGTTTTTAGTCTGTCCGTTTGTCGGTTAATCTGTTTGTCTAAAAAAAACTTTCACATTGCCAATAACTTTTGAACGCTTGGTGATAGGGCTTTCAGATTTCTTTGGGTAGCAAGATATTTGACCTCATGACCTTGACCTTTGAGTTTGATCTATTTTTGTAAAACATTTACCAATTTTAATTTTGGCCATACCTTTTGAATGATTGATGCCACGTCTTTCATATATCAGGTGTATTACTTGTGACAAAACCTTTCTTTGGGAACCATATTTTTGACCTTGAAGTTTGACCTACTTTGTAAAATGTTAACTTTGGCCATAAATTCTGAATGGTTGTTGCAAAGGCTTCCGTACATCAGGAGTATTCCTTGTGACAAAACCTTTCTTTGGGTACCAGCAATTTTGACCTCATGACCTTGACCTTGGTATTTGACCTACTTTTGAAAAACATTAACCTTGTCTATATCTTCTGAATAGTTGGTGCTAAGGCTTTCATATTTCACAAGTTTGTTCCGTGTGGCAAGATCTTTCTGTGGGTACGATATTGACCTGATGACCTTGACTTAGCATTTGGCCTACTTTTGAAAAACATTAACCTTGACCATGCGCTGCCATATGGGGGCATCATTATTTCACAATCTTTGTCATTGATACTTTTGCAATAAATGGTAATTTGGTGATATTTTAACTGTGTGTCCTTCATTTTTTGTGTCCGTAAATTTCATTATAAAGTTGGAGCTTGAAATATTTTTGAAAAAAAAAATCCCACAACCCTGGATTCAGAGGTCCTGACATCAAAATATTGTAGACCATTTGCATTACTCCTCCTTATTTCAAATGAGTAATAATTAAAATCAAAATGAAAACAAAAGGCAGGAAATATACTAAAAGACTTGATTTTATTTCAAACCAGTCCCTTACCATATTAATTAAAGCAATGGTTTCTTTTTCCAGTATCATTTTTTTTAGTTTCTTTTTCCAGTATCAATTTTTTTTTGCATGGTAAATACATTTTTTATCTGCTATTCAGGTTACCAACAAAAAGAAAAGATAATTTTAAAAAAAGGTGTCCAGAACATTGAATGTTCATCCCAAACTTTAGTACAATCAACTTCTCTTGCATATCTTTTTTTCAGTTCACTGCTCTGAATTCTATATCTGCTATGAGTCAAGGAAAAACAGGAGTTAAATATCAATGCAATGAAATTAACAAAAATAATAATACAATATTTACAAATAATCATATGTACTGTACATGTAACAAAATGAGCAGAATTTTAATGACATGAAATCAAGCACCACAATAATTTCATCACATACACAATACTCAAACACAGTTACTTGTACATTGTAAACACTTTCATACATCTGACCTTTGTTAAATCACCCTCAATTAAAGTGCCACTCCAAGAAATATTTTGTTGAATAATGCATACCAATTTTAGTTGGAAATCTTAAAATTATTTTAACTATGAATTATGAAAAAAAAACAGGGGAGGGGATCAATTTTTTTTAATCATATGACAGGCATAAACATCCATTGCTAATCTTAAATACGCATGAATTGCTTGTACGTGGGGGTATGGCACAATCCTTTCTTGGAAAATCCAATAAATTGTTACAAAAGGAAGAATTCTATATGACCTTGGAATTGTTTCAGATAAAACCCAACAAAATTTCCAGGGACACAAACATTCAAAACTCCTTAATGCATAATTTTCAGTGAAGTATGTATTATGAATTAAAATAGAGGAGGTAACTCTGCAAACAATTTTTCCGCCTACATGTGGGTTACATGTATAGACAGGTCTAGAATGAAACCAAAGAAAGACAACCCACTTAGTTTACAAAATTTATGGATGAGGGAGGCACTGTTGAAAATTAACACATAGAACCAGCGTAGTGCTAGCTGGTTGTGTCAGTAGTGGGCGTGTCCTTCTGTTCTTGGGCAAACTTCTGTAATCTCCGCCGTCGGATTTCATGCATTTCATCTGCGAATTCTTCTTTGGCTGGATCCTCCCATTCTGGCATTTCTTCCTCCTTTGGGGGGCTGTATCCCGTGGCTCCCTCCAGATCCTCGTAATCTGTCAATCAAAGGTCACTAATTTATAACCAAGTAAATTAAAGATAAGTTAAGATAAATAAATTTAATTCTAACTTTATTTTCTTTTACAGATTTTTTTGTTTCTCCATTAACATTCACCATGTATTTAGACCATGTCAGACTCTCTACTAAGAGTATTTCAATATTTTATGTATTCTTACAATTGAACTTACTAAGATCTGTCCCAGAGGGTTCTGTTTTTATTTCCTCTTTGGTTTTTATGACTTCACTCTTTGACTGTTCCTCCTTACTTCTATTTGCTGAGGATACATTTGTATTTATAACTGGAGTGCTGTAAGAAAAATCAACTACAAGGTAATTGTAAATGATTGATTGATTGTATGTAGTTTTACATCCCATTCGAGAATTTTTCACTCATATAGAGACGTCACCATATACTGGTGAAGGGCTTCAAATTTTGACCTTTACTCAGCACTGAGGGCCATCGAGCAGTGAGGAATCTTTATCGTGCCAACGCCTGCCGTGATACAGGGCCTCGGTTTTTAAGGTCTCATCCGAAGGACCCGCAACTTTCACTTCAAAGTGCCTACTGCATGGCGAAGGAACAGTTGCTACCCATTTTTATCGACTTAGTCGCGGCCGAGAGTCGAACTCACGACATCCTGATCACGGAGCGAGCACTCTACCAACTGAGCTACCGTGAACGGTGGGTAATTGTAAAAAAAAAGTACTTGTAATTTCAACAAACTTTAAACTGCATGCTGATACACGATACTTTAGATTCCTAAACATATGTGAGGAATTCACTAGTATTATCACCTTATTTTGCAAGAAGCCCCAATCATGAAATAAAACTGTTTGCATTTATTTCTTATTACATCATTACCTCATGGTGTAATATAAAACTACTCATGATCATCTCTTAATAATAGAGTACCTTAATTGAGCTGCTACTGTGTTGTACTGATTGATCATCACCATGGCTCCATCCATTAATGCCTGGATATCCCTCAACCACTGAATCCTGGCCTCTACGTTCTCCCTCTCTTGTCCCTCAATCTTCCTCAGATCCTCCGTAGAAAGCTCAGAAAGATTGCTAGGAGGACGAGGCATGCCTGTAAATAGGTAAAAAATGCACATACAAAAAAGAGGCCCAAATGACAACAATGCTCACCTGGGTCATCATTCTTTTCCTGACAAATGAATATGCACATTCTGATTAATAAAACCCTTTTTTTAGTGAAGTCCATTATTTCAACATAAGCAGTAACTGACAAGGTTTGAAGATGCCAGCTTTATAAATTATGGCCTTTTTGTTCTTGTGAATGTCATGGCTTTCAAGCTAGTTTTGATCAATAGATCATTTTTATGCCCTGTATCAAAGATTCGGGGGTATATAGTTTTTGCCCTGTCCATCCGTCTGTCTGTCTGTCTGTTTGTCCGCAAAAACTTTAACATTGCCCATAACTTTTGTTTGGTTGAAGCTATGGCTTTCATATTTCACAGGTGTATTCCTTGTGACAAGACCTTTCTTTGGGTACCATCATATTTGACCTTTTGACCTTGACCTTGGAGTTTGACCCAATTTTGCAGTTTAACCTTGGCCATAACTTTTGAACGGTTGGTGCTAGCAGGGCTTTCATACTTCACATATGTAATTCTTGTGACAAGACCTTCGTTTGGATACCTACAACTTTGACCCTTTGACCTTGACCTTGGAGTTTGACCCAGTTTTGCAAAAACTTTAACACTGGCCATAACTTTTGAATGGTTGGTGCTAGGGCTTTTATACTTATGTAATCCTTGTGAAAAGATCTTCCTTTTGATGCCAATAACTTTGACACTTTGACCTTGACCTTGGAGTTTGACCTACTTTTGAAAAACTTTAACATTGGCTATAACTATTGAACGATTTGTGCTACAGCTTTCATATTTCACATGTGTAGTTCCTGTTAGAAGGCCTTTCCTTAGGCACCATTAATTTTGACCATTTGACCTTGACCTTGATATTTACTTTCTTTTGAAAAACATTAACCTTTTCCATATCTATTCAATGGTTGCTGCTAGGGCTTTCATATTTCACAGGTATATTTCTTGAGACGAGACCTTACTTTGGGTAGCAACATATTTGTGTCGCATTTGAGAAAGTTTAACCTTTGCTTTAAGTTGCCATATGGGGGCATCAGTGTTTCACAAACACATTTTGTTTCCAAAATTTTTTGCTTTGAAGGGAACAATGAATTTCCAAATTTTGGGAGAGGGTTCAATGCTTATTACAATCACGCCAACAGTTTAACTGCTTGATGTCCACGAGATATAGAAGATATTTTAAAGATTGCATTAATGGATGATTTTAGCTTCAGCCCTCAGGCCCCAAGGGGGGCATTGGCAAGGCAGGGTTAACCAAAGGAAAAGGTTTAATAAATGTGCCCCTGCTGAAAATATTTGAGTGTACATCTCTCATGTAGAATTTTCTATGCAGTAAAACCAATAAAGTGAATGTTACTGAGGTAAACAAGAAACCAATATACTCATTTGTATGGGTGGAATCATCATTATAACAAGAAAGAAATTCAGTGAGTTGTTGAAGGCTGTGGTCAGGGAACAGAAAGTCAACAGATTGATATTGACCACAGCTATGCTGGGAAGGACAAAGATGTGACAGATACTGATAACAGTGGTCTAGATCATGTGAAGGAAGCATAGTAATTACCAACAACCTCCCCAAAAAGTGTCATATTTTGGAGAACTTGTTTTCCAACAAAGTAAATGGTATAATAAAAACAGTCAAGTAACTGAAAAAATTTTCATTTCTCTTTTATTTACCACTGATTGTAAATTGTAATAATGATGATGATGACAATAATGATGGATATAATTGGAAATGACTCTAAAAAAAATAAAAGTGCATGTATATCTGTGTCTTGTATCTATATTTGCAGTTTCTGCAGAAAAAAATTGATGTCAGAAAATGGGGATAAAATAATGTGCATAATTGAAACATAAGGGTTTTGGAGAAATCTTCGATGTGGTGAAAAATTCTGCATGTTCATTTCATCAACATTTTACATGATTGTGTATATTGAAAATGAATTGAAAATTGTAAAAACTTTCAATTGGCTAAATCTGTAAGGCTTGGTGGGTTTAAGGGTACCAGAATATTACCTGTTTAGTACCATTACATAAAATATTTCCATTTGTCTCTCTGATAACTCTTTGAAAGTTATTTGAGTTGATTTCTTGGTCATTCTATCGGAATGCAAATTTTGCCAAGCAAAGGTCAGGAGCTAAGAAGGCATAATATGCATGTATTTCTCGTGCGGCTGTCTTTGTGTCTGACGCCAAGGAGGCCTTAAATGCACGTAATTTTCATGCGGCTGTCTTTGTGTTTGATGTCAGTGGGCGGGGACTATTGAAATTGACATGTGAGGCCTCGTGTAATTTAAATCTATTAGTCTACATATTTAAAAACAAATTTACAATTTTTATTTCACAATGAAATAGAAATATAAGGAATCACTGTCTAGTTAGTAGAGTATGCCAGGGCATCAACGATAGTTGGAAACGTGGGATAATTTATCCCATGTTTCCAACTATCGTTGATGCCCTGGCATACTCTACTAACTAGTAGAGTATGCCAGGGACATCAACGATAGTTGGAAACGTGGGATAATTTATCCCATGTTTCCAACTAGCGTTGATGCCCTGGCATACTCTACTAACTAGACAGTGATTCCTTAAATATCTCTATGAGGGCCTGGAACATTGCGGCTTTGCCAATGTTTAAATCCCCACTATAGACCAGGAAGTAAAAACACCTGACAGGTAGATATATGTGCGACACTGGTAAGTAGGACACATGATCAGAGTGCTTAGACAGGGTGGCCGCCATTTCTGAAATCAGGTAATAAACATGAGAAGAGCATTTTTGTAAATTTGAAAGTTGTTTTAAAAATCTAAGAAAATTCATACTGTAAGCTTTAACCATGGGAACAAAATTTCTTTTACACAAAGATTTAATGAATTTTGTATATATACAGCTATATGACTTTATTATCTACAAGTGTATACATGCATATCCAAGACTTGTCAGCGTAATGGCCTCTGACATACTTTTTAGTACAGTGTGGTTCTCTGGTCTAACAGAACTTTTGTTACCCTCAAAACCAGTCAATATATGTATAATCATTAATGTTGAACTTTTCATGCTTCAGACACAAAATCTAATGATGGACCCCCGTACCAGTGCCCAGGATGTGATGCGATGTGACCTGTGTGAGACCGCTGTGGTACAGATGCACTGTGATACATGTCTTATCAACCTGTGTAAGGCCTGTGTGGGAGAACACATCTCAAAAGGTGAATCCAATGTTCACAAAGTTGTCAAATTTCAGGACAGGAAATTGACTACCCTCTATATAGCATGTACAACTCATGATAAAGAACGATGTAAAATGTACTGTAAACAATGTGATATTCCTGTCTGCATCAGCTGCATTTCATCTAATCAACATTTAGGTCATGAATTATCTAAAATCTTGCAAGTTCTGGATGAAAAGAAAGACACATTTACAAAAGAAAGAAATGAATTAAATGATACCGTTTATCCAACCTACCAGGACATTGCCTCTGATGTACAAAACAGAATAAGTCAGTTAGAAAAGGAATATGGAGATCTCTCAACAGCCATATCAAAACATGGAGAGGACTGGCACAGAGAAATTGACAAACTTGTCAAGAAACTTAAAGCTGAAGTTGATGAGATGAAAAACACACAGTTACAAACTCTACAGAAACATCTGGATGAAATAAACAAGACAATGTCTGACATCAAGGATGAAATCAATTCAGTTGAAATAGCTATAGACACTAATGACATGTCAAAACTATTTAGTGTCACATCCAATGTACACACATACAGAAATCTTCCACACAAAATAATGCCGACTTTACCCAAATTCATTCCAGGAAAAATCCAAGGAGAAGAACTTAGTAAACTGTATGGAGCCTTATCATCAAGTTCTCTAACATCAGATAAACATGGCTACAGCATGAAGACAACACAGAAATCACCAGAAGCTGGATCCTCTCCTCCAGTCAAACAGCTGCTTGATCAACCAGAGACTGTCACCACCATAGACAACACTGGGTATGAATACCTTTACAATGTGGCCTGTCTGAGTGATGAAGAAATCTGGACAGGTGGGAATGACAGCACCATGAAACTCTTCAGCATCAATCGGGGATCACTACTTAAGTCAATCAGAACCAAGTCAGGGAAAATACCGTCTAACATAGCAGTGACAAAAAGTGGAGATCTAGTTTATACTGATTACTGGCATAGAACTGTGAACATTGTGAAGAATGAGAAGATAGAGGAGGTGATCAGACTACAGAACTGGAAACCTAAAGGTGTCTGTAGTACCTCCTCTGGTGATCTCCTGGTTATCATGGACAGTAAAGATAAAAAACAAACAAAAGTTGTCTGTTACTCTGGCTCCACAGAGAAAAAAACCATTCAGTTTGATGATAAAGGTAAACCTCTCTATTCATTTGATACTACATGTACATACATAACTGAGAACAAGAACCGTGATATCTGTGTGTCTGACAATGCAGTAGTGGTGGTTAATCAGGCCGGGAAACTGAGATTCAGGTACACTGGACATACTCCTGCTCCAAAGAATGAACCATTCAATCCACGAGGAATCACGACAGACAGTCAGAGTCACATCCTTAGAGCTGATTGTAACAATCACTGTGTCCACATCATAGACCAGGATGGACAGTTCCTCTGTTACATAGACTGTGGACTGAGTGTACCCTGGGGACTGTGTGCAGATGCAAATGACAATCTGTTTATTGCTCAGTGTCATTGGTTAAAAAGACAAGTGAAGAAAATCAGATATCTGCAGTGATATGCATTAATGTGTTGTATTCTATATAGGTAATTCAATAAAAGAGGAATGCAATATTACTGATATATAAGTATGCTGCTCTATGGAAACTTGCAATAATATTTAAATTCTTTTGAATGAACTGAAAAACATTATATATATTTGTCAATACAAAGTCTGGGCTTTTAAAAATTTGAATTGAAGACGTGAATTTATCCCTTTGAAGAGGCTGATTTAGAATTATTTCCAATAGTCTACTATTCTGATCATTAAAATGCTGATAAAATTCCCTCTTGCTGCCTCTTTTTGAAAACAGAGTAAATTTCTCATATAATGCCAGAAATAAACACAGGGATTTATCAGTACCCTCTCAGGGGCCGAAATTCGGCCCCATTCCCAATCGAAAATGAGTGCAGTTTTTCCCAATTTGGCAGTATTTTTTCCCAATTGGTGAAGAATGCTTTTATATTTAATTATCTTGGAAAAACACAAAGTAAGATTGTCAGATTGTCTGTAATTTTCATTTATTTACCTCATTTAGCAAAGCTACAGTCATAAGAAATGTTTAAAAAGACTAAAAACATCGCCAACTTTTAATCTGAATTTCCTCCATTTTTCCTGAAAATGGTGATATTGTGTAATTTTATTGATTTATTAAGTTATTTTCACCTACTCAATTGATCTACGAGTGGATGGTAAGGACTGTAGGCATTACTTCAATTAGAAAAATATATTTTCAATGCATTAATACATATTAAAAGAGGACTTTGAGAAAATGTGTACTTAGTATAATATTTTGCAGGAGTTTATAATCCAGAAACAAATTCTATAATGACCTAAATTGGAATCTCATACACACATGTACTACCCTAAGTTGTATAAATACTTTATACTCATCGAAGTCAATTTTACTTTTATTAGTTTATTACTCAAGTATTCATAACGGATCTTGTACATTGTATGATGAAGTAAGATGATATTTTATTGTCTGTTTGATTGCCCAAATCAGAGTTCATGCTGAAATGTTAAATTAATTCCACCTGAATACATGATTTAAGCAACATTTTTAATTTTTCCCAATTTCATCAAATAGCCGATAATTTTTTCCCAATTCCCCAAAAATGGCGTTTCCCAAAATAGGCTGATAAATCCCTGAAATAAAAATAAATATAAATAAAATAAAAACCCATGGGCCCTACAGCTCATCTGAGTATTCTTGGACTTTTGAAAAATTGCTAGGCCCTACTTTTCAATCCTATGAATATTTTGACCCCAAATTGTGGCTCCAGCTCAAAGGTATAAGACTCAATCAAACTTGAACCCACATTATATGGGAATGCTTCAAAATCATAACCAAAATGGTCTTGCTGTTCTGAAGATGAATGAATTTTTTCCCCTTGTATATATGCATTATGTAGAATTTGATTCCGAATTTTAGCCTTACCATAAATCCAGTTTGTATCTTAAAAACAAGAAGCCCATGGCCACAACACTCAACTGACCCTGGGGTCCCATCAAATTCCAGATAACAAGGTTTGACTGAACATTTCAATGTAAAACTCTCTCTATTGTGGCCCCACTTTACTCTAAGGCCATGATTTGAACAATTTAAAATCTAAATTAAGTCAGCAAACATTCACATCATTTTTTTCAGATCTACTGATTCTTGAAAAGAAGATTTTTAAAGATTTGTCCCAATATATATACAATGTAATGTATAACTTTCTTCCCATATTGTGGCCCCACATTTCCCATGGGGGTTATTATTTGAACAAACTTGTCAGGAAGCATTACACACATGTTTCATCTTCACTGGCCCAGTGGTTTTTGAGAAGAAGATTTTGAAAGATGCCATTCAATTTTCATACATCATTAGTTATCTCTCTTAAAAAGACAGTATTGTACTTTATTTGAACAAACTTGAATCCCTTTTCCCAAGGATGCTTTAATTGTGCCAAGTATGGCTGAAATTGGCCCTGTGGTTCAGGAGAAGAAAATAGTGGAAATTTTACAATGTTGATGATGCTGCTGACAACAAGACAGACAAAAGACAAGTTTCAATCAAAAATGATCACTTCAACCTTTGGTTCAGGTGAGCTATAAGGATGCCTGGTCACCTGACTGGTGGAAGGACAAGGCATGCCTGTAAGGATAAGGCAAGCCTGTAAAGAGTTCAAAGGCAGGTACAAAATCAGAAGCCTGTCCACATTTGATTAAAATAGGCTCCCTTGATCCTTGGGCTCTCATGAAATAACTTTGTAATATAAAGATAAAAATAAGAAATACTAACCAAAAGGCATCATGAGAGGTGGAAACATAGGCATCATTGGTGGTGGCATTCCTGTAGGAAGACCACCCATTCCTGCTGGCATGCCTGTAGGTAGACCACCCATTCCTGCTGGTAAGCCTGTAGATGTGGACACTGATGGCTGGGTAAACGTGGAGGAGACAGTGGCAGTAGAGGTGGTGGATTGTGGTGTCTGGGTGCCACCTATGGAAAGGAAATATGATTTATTTTATTGATCCCGCTTTTGTACCTTAAATTCCTTCCATTCTTTCAGATTTCATTCAGAGAGTAAATTGTAAAACTAAACATGGATATACTATAAAATATGCAGATGCTTAATATTGCATGAAAAGTTTATTTAAAACCCTATTGTTAGGATTTTTTCATTGTTTGTAGTATATTGCTCTAACCTGGTGGAGCTGGGTTTGGCTGCTGGGGAGGAACAGGGGGCTGTTGCCACATCTGAGGAGGAATACCAGGCATACCAGCCATACCCCCAAACACTGAAAATAGGAGACAATTTTACCTGTTTAAGGCAATGAGGTTAAAATTTTGCTTAAACTTTTATGATTTTCCAAAACAATCCAATGTATCATTAATATGTTCCAAGTAGGCTGCAGTGCAAAATTGGACAAAAATAATAACATTTCAAGTTGAAAATTTTATCAAGAAATAATAGTCATTTGACTCATTATCCCAATAACACTTATCTCTTAACTGAGGGCCATTGAACTTTAAATTTAATAATGTAAATCACTTTTTATTCCAGAGAACTTTATTTTTACATAATCATACTAAACTGTCTGCTTGCAAAAATTTTATCCTCCCGTATATTTTTATTATTAAGATTATTACATACAACAACAACCCGAATTCATGAAAATTTTGTCTTGCTTAAAAATACCCTCTGAATTTCTCATGAAAATAAGGTGTCACGAAAATCTGGTGATCTACAGATGTAATATTTTATATATGTCACATACTGTTTTGAGGGGGTTGTGGTTGCGCTGGTTGAGGAGGGGGTGGAGCTTGTGTTTGGGTGGGTGTCGTCCTCAGTACATCCCGCCTACATGTGGGACAGGTCTGCTGTCTCTGGAACCATGACCGCAGACAGCTGGTGTGGAAGATGTGGTTACATGGTAACTTTTTAGCAGCTGTTGTCATGGTTTCCCGACAGATGATACAGACATCGTCCACTTGAAGCTCTTCCTCAGTGGCATCAGGATAACTATAAATAAAACAAAATTGGGTTCTCCTTGAGATAATTTAACCAAACACTATTTAAGAATAAATTGTAAATAAACAAAAATTACAAAGTCTAATTTCTACTGACATAAAGCATAGACTTGATTCTGAATATCACCAAATATGAAATTTTTATGTGTTTTAGTTCAAAGGTTGTGGGTTTATGGTTAAACAAGAGGCCCATGGGCCACAGCGCTCACCTGAGTAACTTTGGCCTTGCTGTTTTTCACCTGATTTCTCCCCCCCCCCTCCCCCCCGTAGTACTTATTGTGGCCCTGCCCTACACCCAGGGGTCATTATTTGAACGATTTAGAATCTACACTACCCCAGGATGCTTCAACATAAGTTTCAGCTTTTCTGGCCCAGTGGTGACTGAGAAGAAGATTTTTAAAGATTTTTCCTATATATTTCAATGTTAAACTTGGATTCCCTATTGTGGCCCCACCCTACCCCCGGGGGTCATGATTGAAACAATTTAGAATCTACACTATCCCAAGATGCTTCAACATAAGTTTCAGCTTTTCTGGCCCAGTGGTGCCTAAGAAGAAGATTTTTAAAGATTTTTCCTATATATTTCAATGTTAAACTTGGATTCCCTATTGTGGCCCCGCCCTACCCCCGGGGGTCATGATTGAAACAATTTAGAATCTACACTATCCCAAGATGCTTCAAAGTTTCAGCTTTTCTGGCCCAGTGATGCCTGAGAAGAAGATTTTTTAATGACCCCACCCAATTTTTGTATTTTCTTGATTATCTCCCTTTTGAAGGGGACTTGGCCCTTTATTTTAACAACTGAAAATCCCCTTCACCCAAGGATGCTTTGTATTAAGTTTGGTTAAAATTGGCCTAGTGGTTCTTGAGAAGAAGTCGAAAATGTGAAAAGTTTACAGACGGACGGACGGATGACGGACAACGGGTGATCAGAAAAGCTCACTTGAGCTTTCAGCTCAGGTGAGCTAAAAAAAGTTATAAATGAACAAAAACAAACAGTATGCCCCTTAAATGTAATCTTAAGGCCAATGGATTAAAATAACCACCTAAATTTCCATTTCTCTGACAGGATCAAAACCCTTAATGTAGCCCATAATACACTAAAGGCTATTGTTTTGAACTATTTTGTTTAATAAACTATACATGTTATAGATTTCAGTTTTCACTAATCACAGCTTTGATCTCAATTTGTTTGTACCCTTCTTTGTTCAAAAACTGAACGTTTGATCAGTCCTACTGAAATTCCATAGAAGAGTTTTAAAATGGTCCTATCCCTATAAATCTATGTTTTCATTCAAACAGTTTTTTTTTTTTCAAACCTTTGATCAAATGTTGAAATGCCCTCACAATAAATTGGTTTGATGTAAATTTGGCTCACACCAAGACTCTCTGTGTTCAAAAGAGCTCACGTCAATCTTTGGCTCAGATTAGCTAAACAAGAAGTCTGTGATCCAATGCTCACTAATAATACCCCTGATGTAAGTGCACAAGTTCAGTTATGGACAGACAGAGTGATTATTCAGGAAGTTGACATTGGATTTGTACAAAAATATCTCCCAACATATGGCATGCCTAAACAAAGAGTGTGCTAAAATTTCAAGCATCTGCAATGAGTAGTTGCTGAGAAAACTGTGACCAAAATTTTGTTATGTATGGTACAGACAGATGCACGGATAAACAGGAAGTTGATATCAGATTCATGTAAAAATGAATCCCACCATATGACAGGCCTAAACAAAGAGTGTGCTAAAATTTCAAGCATCTGCAATATGTAGTTGCTGAGAAAACTGCGACCAAAATTTGTTACAGACAGACAGACAAACACAAAGGGTAAAACAGTATACCCCCTCTCCTTCGGAGCAGGAGTATAATATTTACAAAATAATAACACAAAACTTAGTTAGACCACAAGCATGACACGAAAAAAACACTTACTAGGTGTTCATGTTTCTGATAGCTCTCCTAGACATAATGACATCATGTAAGGCTTTCTTGAATCCCCTGAAAGATAATGCGAAACAATAAACTCAAAAGAAATGTTAAACTTTATTGAAAAGGACACTAGTTTCAGAATTTAATGAAAAAGTAGAGCAAGACTCGATCACTTACCTCATTGAGAGATACATGGGTCTGATGGCAAACAGTGGGAATGTGTGGACTTTGATCATGATTACCATGAACGCCATGTATAACACAACCTTCACAGCACCTGTAATATCATTATGTAATAATAAACCATAAAACTACATGATTCTCCCAGAGAAAATGAATTATTCAAACATACCATGGTAATGTTATTAGAATACCATGGAAATGTTATTAGAATACATGTATTTTGTCACAACATTAGGAAAATTCAAAGAAATAGGTCATAAAATCTCATTAGTTTCTAATTTGTTCTTTTATTTACATTAATATTTGAAAAAATAAACATTACCTAGAACAAAGTGTACTGCAAGTACAGTTTTACTTACCTGGAACCAAGTGTACACTAGGTATTTACCTAGAACTAACACTATGTACTGTAAGTACAGTATTTACCAGGTACTAACTCTGTGTACTGTAGGTATTTACCTAGTACTAACTCTGTGTACAGATTTACCTAGTAGTAACTCTGTGTACAGTATTTACCTAGTACTAACTCTGTGTACTGTAGGTATTTACCTACATATGTAGTACTAACTCCGTGTACAGATTTACCTAGTACTAACTCTGTGTACAGTATTTACCTAGTACTAACTCTGTGTACAATATTTACCTAGTACTAACTCTGTGTACAGTATTTACCTAGTACTAACTCTGTGTACTGTATTTACCTAGTACTAACTGTGTACAGTATTTACCTAGGTGTACAGTATTTACCTAGTACTAACTCTGTGTACAGTAGGTACACTGCCTTGTTTTCCCACGGATTCTCATTCTGTAAGTCTATAGAGTGTAGGATATACTTCATAAATGTCATAGCCACAATGGTCATCAAGATGGCATACTGAAAACAGGAAAGATGAAAGCATTTTATCTTTTCATCCTGGTAGCCTTAATATAATTTGTCAGAAAATCATGACTATTCTTAACACAGGGCTTAACTGACCCTTTTTGGTACAGGTTCCTATTCCCTTTCAATTGGGAATTTTTTTATAGAAAAATAAGAAACAAAATTTGGAAATACTGATGAAATATTATCAGTTTTACTGTAAAATAAAAACAATTATATTCAGACATTTTAGATTTATCCTCTATCATTTTTATATAATCTCAGAATTAATATTGTTGACAAAAAGCCCAAGAAATTCAATATGCTTGTCACTTGGGAATTTTTACTTTAATTTTGGGGGAAAAAAGAGAGTCAATTTTCAATAAATAGAGGGTCCTTTTACTGGACCTATATGCAAGGGATATTAAGCCCTGGACATAGAGTAAAACTTGTTTAATCTGGGCACCACATTTTCCATAGAAATTTACCAAGTAGACAACATTTTAAACAATAGAATTTACTGAAAGGAACTATATGTTTTACTTTACGTTTTTCACTAGAGATATGAGGAAATTTAAATTGCATATTTACTCAACTAGGTATTTTCAACCTACAGAACAGTTTAATTAAATAACCAGAGAAATATGAAAGAGTATACTGTATACATGTATGTGTAGTTTGTGTACATGTACTATGTTTGGAAAAAATAAATGATTTACCTCAAACCCAAACACCAGCTGTACTGATGCCCCTTTGGTGAGTGTACTGTAGTAAGCATGGTTTATAAAGTAGATATCTAGGACACCCAGTAATGCTATCAGTGCTAAAAAAAGAGAGAAAATATAGGTTAACTAAATGGCTTATTTAATGCTCTGCAAAAGTATTTTCGTCAAATCATAAATGTAGAAATATATTTCAAATCCTTACCATCTTACATATACTAGGTAGATGATTCAAATTAACATTAACATGCACGTCATCTTCCCTAACAAAGGGTTTTTGATCTGTTACTCTCTTCACAAACCCTTGGTCTATCGTGCTATCTCAAGTCGGGATTTTTTTTCTGGAGTTTACTAATATTGTTCAACCAATCAGCAAGTGCTGTTGTAAATAATGATATCTCCTTTCAAGATATATCCTGACTCTATAGTCTCGGGAATGAAAAACACAGGTAAACAATGATTCGTAACATGCACACATAACATGCCATTCAAATGATTCAATAAATATATATGTGGCATCATCCAACTTTAAGTTGATGTGCACATAATGTGATCTGGAATCTATATCACAGGTATAAATCTGCCCCCTATATAACAACTAAAAATTGCTCTATTCCTGTTTGATAATTCTTCTTTTTAAAAACACTATTTATTTCTTTCAATGACGTAAGTTGTGTGTAAGCTGAGGTAAGATTCAAGATCATCTGATGCAAACCTGACTTTTGATGGCATGATTGGCCAAGGGTTTGTGAGTAGATTAGCGGATCAGAACTTGGCTAACATAGATGCATGCACTTGGTATCAGGTTCGTTCGCCCTATCTATCTGTTCGCATGAGTCAGTTTGCCATTATTCTTGTTTGCCCTATATCTCGTTCGCCATATATCTCATTCGCCCCATTATATATACAGTATTTAGTAAATATCAACATTTATTATTAATTTCATTCAATATTTTACGACTTGCTGTTTTTTTTTCAAATGTTGCCACCAATTTTTTTTTATTTACTGTAATCTTAATTAAATATTTCAAATTTGATATTTACAGGGACCTATATACTAATATACACTAGTATAAAGGTCCCTGATATTTATGCTCTTTACATGCTTAATTGATTTAAATTATACTTAATAATGTCAATGTAATTTAGGGGATCATACAATCTGCGTTATGTTTTGAAAACAATTAAAGGACTGAGACGTTAATTTCTGTTGGTCTGCCGGGTCTTTGATAGGACAGGTATTTATAGTGTGACCACATGCATACGTCTGCTGTCTCCCGTGTGCAATTTATGTACCAATGTACATATAATTTATTTAAAAAATCCATTGGTTAATTATTCAATTTTCTGCAATATAAATAAGGTGAACGGACCCTGTGTGAACAAGTTTTAGGGCGAACGGGAATGAGGGCAAACGGCGTCAAGGGCAAACAAGTTTTAGGGCAAACGAACATACAACCCATGCACTTTGTAATTTGTGGATGTAAAATAAAAATGATGATAGTACTACACTTACTTAATGCCCTAATGTGAAATAATACTGATATGACAGGACTTCTCTCCATCTGCAAAGGTATACAAAACAAGCTGATTAAAAATCATTATTACAGAAACAGAAAGTTGTGTATCATAATGTCATTGTGTCCCTAAGAACTTAACTGAATTGTGTCATTCTACTCCTAGAAGTAAGAACCTTAGTTATTGTCCCTACAATCTTTTATATTACTTTGTTATATATTGCCATGTCAAAAGTAGCTAGCTGTAATCTATTACATCTAATTTTGATTAATTAGCTTTTTCTGATCCTCTAGAATGCTGGAATAAGTGTCATTCATCCAAAGTAGTGCACAGGCACTTGGGGCTGGACCCCCTCCCCCCTTTCCATTTTTTTTTTTAATTTGGGGTTGAAACACCTTTTTCCTATTTTTGTATTAATTCTAATAATGTGCTACCTGATATTGATAATGTAACCCTTTTGTCTCAATAAGTTGTTTTTATTAAATATATCGTTTTTGACTGATACATCTCTTTTTATGTATCAGTTGAAAATAATATATATTTAAAAACAGCTTACTGAGACAAAAGGGTTACATTATCAATATCAGGTAGCGCATTATAAGAATTAATACAAAAATAGGGAAAAGGTGTTTCAACCCCAAATTAAAAAAAAAATGGAAAGGGGGGGGGGGGGGGTCCAGCCCCCAAGTGCCTGTGAATTAGTGAAGAAAATAATAATCATATCTTTAATTTTTTTCAAATCTTCACTTACATAATCAATTCTGTCCTCGGCCAACCAGTGAAAACACTTCAGAAACAACAGAAGAGTGAAGAGAGCTACGAATTTTGGACTGAAGTCATCTCGAAATACTGTAAACGCTAAGCAGGTCTCTGTCACTGCATACCATGATCTCTCTATTAAATGCTGAAAGAATAAAAACCATATGTTAATACAAAACACTGGACCAAAATCAGACAGTGACTTATTTTCATGGGGGTTTTACTTTTGTTTTTGTGGTATAAAGAGACCCTCATATTCATATCCTCTAAGAATTGTTTAAATTTCATACTGCAGTATTATGTTTCTCATTTCAGGACCCTCTATTCACCAATGAAATATGTTTTTTTTTAGGCTCTGAGAAAATAATATCATATAAAGATATAAATATGGAGTATATCTATTTAATTTTCAACATAGGGTACCTGCCATTTATCCCCAGGAAAAATATTCAAAGACAATGAATTGTTGGTGAACTGAATTAAATCACTGTTGCTTACTTAAATGGCAAAAATATGTGCAAATAAGGCATTCTGTTAATTCAACTAGACCAAATGAAATGTTTAGAATGTTTGAATTGATTACAAATTGAATAATAAATAATAAATTTAGATTTCAATTTATTTCATTTTAGATCTAAGGGCAGATCACTCTAACTGCATAAAAATACCAGTGCAGTGTATTGAGGGTTCTTAACCACGAAATTAAATCCTTTTGAACCAGTAATTTTTTCTCTAACCACGAAATGTTGACCCTATGAAAATAAGTGATTTTACAGTAACTGCTAACCTCTAATACTCAGGAATAAACATTACTGGTACGTACTTACAAGAACCCTAAATGAAAGTTTTCATTATAAAAAGTACCTAAAACATAGGAAAATGTTTGACATATTTATTTTGGTAAGTTTATCCTTAGTTCAAAAACACTGATATTTTAGTAGGTGTTAACTGCCTTGTTGAAAAGTTAGATGGTTTCAATTTCTTGCTCAGGAGGCATATAAATATGGTTGTAAGGAATGTTTTGTTGTGGAAGTTAGTAAAAGAATGTGTTAGGGATGTATGGGTTCATAATATTTTGAGATGGCTTATTCCTTAAAAATATACTGAAATATAAATCTAGAAATATGCACTCTTTTTTGTGCAAAATACACACTTTTTTTCAATAGGTGGATCCATCTCTCTGGTCGTCCATCCCAGTTTTATACAGATTTATCACAATACTGAAAGCCAATGTTTCTTGTACAACTTCCTTCTATTACAGTTTTGTCATTCAAACATATACACACAACAGTTTTTCTTTCATGCAGGGTTTTTTTTCCCTTATATAAGTGGTACCAATAAAAGGTACCATTTCAAATGCCAAAAAGCATTAATTTTTCCCAATTTTGAGACTAAAAATTCCCAATTCAACTGCCAAGCAACAGACATGCATTGTATTTCTTTTTATTTATGAAACATTGTACAAGTTGATTGATTGTTTCACCTCTGCTTAAATCGAAAATAGAGATTAGTCGTTATATGATGGGACCTGTGGTGCAGACAGCGTAGTGTCATACATTTTGACAAATTGGAAGCATTAAAATGCGAAAACAAGGGACATTGATATGAAAAACAATAGTAAATACTTGTTGTTTATTCTTTAAAACATGGAGTAATAGTATTGAGGTTGGAATAAATGCAAAATATCTTTTATTTCTTTAAATGACAGAAAATTTTCCTTTGTTCTACTTCGATGCTATTTTTCCCATTTGAACCAGTACCGGACTCTTTCCCAATGGGTAGAAAAAATCGCTGTCATGTAACAAACTTTCCAGTTTAATTTAAAGGAAAGATGCATTTTGCATTACCCTTTCTAAAACCTCTCTTAGTTGATCACTTTCTACAAAGGCTTTTAAAATAATGCAAATAGTTCAGTGTTAGATCTAACCATACGTTCACTAATCAAATCTGGGGAGTATTAGGGGTTGGATACCTCACTTTTGTCCTTCTATAAAGGGAAGAATTGAGTTTCAACCAACATGAGAGACACAACATTTACATGACCTAAGAAAAAATGATTTTTTTTTTAACTACAGGGAATTATCCTGATGTAGTTTATTTGGATGGAAGTCCTAATGTATAAATCAATAAATTATGTATTTCAGTTTATAGCTTATCATTTTCAGTGGTTATGTAATATTCAGGTAGGTTCAAAGTTTTGATACAATCATTTCATTAATTTCAGCGAGATTTATTGAGACTAAAAATTTTGGACAGAGGTCTCTCGGAAGAGACCTCTGTCCAAAATTTTTAGTCTT
This sequence comes from Saccostrea echinata, assembly GCF_033153115.1. Classification (NCBI taxonomy): domain Eukaryota; kingdom Metazoa; phylum Mollusca; class Bivalvia; order Ostreida; family Ostreidae; genus Saccostrea; species Saccostrea echinata. The sequence continues at coordinate 20,990,596 of NW_026889751.1, read as the reverse complement.
GAAGAATCTCGCTGAGATAATCATTATCGTTTCATTACCTCTACTTCTGCAGGTCGAAGAGTCCCAAAAAATATTTTTCTCATTAGTTTTCCCATGAGAATGATGAAAACAAAGGCTTGAATGTACAGCATCTGAAAACACAGGATGATGTTTAATTTTTTATTTAAAACTTAAAAATCAATTTCTGCATAACATTCTTTGACACTCTAAAACTATATTATTGACCATGATTGTTACTTTCATACTTAAAACGATACTGAATACAGTTCAAATCTCATTTTATGTTTGCTTAAATATAGTTTGCGTGCCTTTGAAAAATAGAAAGTCGGATACAGATACAAGTTTGTAACACGTCATCATAACCAATAATCTTTCTTACCGCCATACTGGGATTGGATTTCGTGATATAGACCACTGATGGATAAAACTGCTTCTTCTGATAGTATGCATTTCCAATCACAAACCCGCTTAACACAAAACTAAGCCCTGTTACAAGAAACGTCTTCATAACTTCTGTCACACAATATCAATATGGCGTTCCAATATTATGCTTCTAAAAATAGATGTACAGGGGGTTTTCCTCACCTGGTTTTGTCACTTCGATCCAAGAATATTCGAATTCTGATCAGAGATTGTGAATTTTTATAAAAAGCTAGTTTTATGTTATGTTTTGGATTTTTCATTTGAAATACTTCGTGAATGTGTCATAGAAAAATATTTTGTTTAAAAAAAAAAAAAGGCAAAGAACCCTTGAGGTACGGAACACGGGGGTGGGGGGGGGGGATCCCGTCCCCAGGCACCTGTAGTCACAAAAGGTCGGACCGAGTATCCAGAACATATAGGGAGTGAGGTACAGCAGTGTCAAAGTATGTAATTACCTGTACCTCCTCCTAGAAGTGGGGGGGGGGGGTTGCACAGGGTTCAAGCTCTTCCCTTTACACCTTGGTTTTTTCATCTGTAAGGGACTGTTGACAAACATTGGGATATATATGTTACACTTTTTAAAAAAGCAACTTTTAAATTGTTTTCTTTATATTTTAAACCCTATTCAGATCTCAGCTAAAAAAAAAAAAAATAAAAAAAAAAAAAAAAAAATTCCAACATATAACGTACATTTTGTATTTTTTTTTTCCTTTGGACAAAACATATAAGAAATGTTTCAAAGATTTCTAGTTTATTTCATTACATCATAATTCAAATATCACAGAAACAGCTTCAGTCAAAGTTCATAATTCATGATGAAAATATAAAGGGAAAGCAAGGATAGAGAAAAGAAGAAATATTCCATATATACAGGACACACATTACTCCTCAGCCACGGGCCAGTCTGTACTGCTACTTGGAAGATTCTTCTTTAATGCTGAAACAGACCAAAAAAACCCCAATAATTTCCATAATTTTAAAAATATTTATGATAACACCAAGGATGTGATAAATGAGAAAATATTTCAATATTCATTCAATGACTATTTCGTGGATTTCACATTATGGAAAAATTCCATTATTTTACTTTAGAAGTGCTACCAACGTCATTTATATTTTCAATATTATGTATGTATATTATATATGTTTAATTATCTGTTGTTGCATGCCCTTCCATTCACGTGAAACTTCAAACAAATCTTTAAAATAATCGATTAAATCACTTTTTATTCGATAGGCCATAGTATCGACGACGGATTAATCGAATATTTATTGATATCCTTACATTAAAAATGTATATATATATATATATATTATCTTACGTTTCATATCAAATCTGGAGTCTTCCTGGGAGTTGTCGAAGATGTCGTCACCAGAAAAAATCCATTCGTCCCTGTCAGGACTGGCCGAGTCGTACTGACTGTCGAAGGGTTCACACGCTCGGCACCGGCGGGGACTGGCGTTTGGACCGCGGGGATATCCGTCATCCCCCTCAGAGTCATGCACGTAACTCCTGATGGCACCACTGTGGTGCAGGGGGCGGCTTCTTTTCCAACACACGTGGTCAGGATAGATGTCCATAATCTTTCAAAAGAAGTTTATTTTAATTAATTAAAATTGGCATATTTTGAAAAATCAAAATCTATATTCTTTACGCCGGTACAAGATTTGTAAACATGCATACGTATTCTTAAAACAGGCATAACCTGTTACATGCAGGCCCTTACAACTTATTATGACTCAGACTGGAAAACATTTCGTTTTTGAGATTGATAAAATCATACCAACCTCTTCGCAACAGCGCCGACTGACAACAGCCCGGTACGATATTCTAGCCCAGAACAAATCCTTCTTCCTGAGAAAACGCGGGAATCTGTCCTTCCATTTTTTACCCAAAGCCCAAGGGAAAATCTCGTATTTATAGTCTTCTTCGTCTTCCTCCATGTCATTGGCGAGGTAACTGTGTCAGGAAAATTGTTTTACAGGTAATATATGTATTAAAAGAATATGAATGAAGTTAATGAACCCAAAAATCACCCCCTTCCCCCCAAAGTGGTGCAAATCTATTCCCTGAATCTAATCCCGATATAATGCAAAAAGCCTCTCTCTCTCTTTCTTTCTCTCTCTCTACTTACAGAGCAAGGAAGAAGTTCATTCTGGTATAATCCCGTGTTTTCATTTGTGCTCTTTTAAAGTATGCAAACACCATTGCCAATAGATACTGAAAAAATATGAAAAATACTTGTATGAATATAGCATTAAATCTAAATTTAAACTTTCAGGTTACTGAAATGTGCACATATATTTTTTTTTTCGGGTGTACCTTATCGGAGATCCTTTTGCAACTGTCTCTCAGTAGAAAATCGTGAATAACATCATCTTCTGTATGTAAAATCACAAGGGTAACGTTAAATATAAGATCATAATAAAAATCTAAAAAAAAAAAAAAAAAACCGAGATAAGGCCACCTGACCTGGGAACCCCAAAGACTTTATTTAAACTGATTAGTGACGGGCAAATAAAAAGGGTTAAACTCCGGTGCTTTTCCTTGTATTAGTGTGGGTATTTTTTTTTTTTAATACAAAAGCACACTGACTAATAATATTCAATTATTTATTAGTCCCCTACCGGTGAAACCGGAGGGGACTATAGGTTTCCTCTGAGTCTGTCCGTCCGTCTGTCTGTCTGTCTGTCTGTCCCTCTGTCTGTCTGTCAGTCTGTCCCACTTGGTTTTCCGCACTTTTTTCCTAAACGCTTGCAGATATTGAGCTGATTTTTGGTATGTGAGTGTATATTGATGAGTTACAGATCAAGTTTGCATTTCGTTCCGCTTCATTGATTTTTGACGGAATTACGGCCTTCTCAGTTTTTAAGGGTTTTCCGCAATTTTCTTCTAAAAGCTTGTAGATATTGAGCTGGTTTTTGGTATGTAGCTTTACCTTGATTAGTTATAGATCAAGTTTGCATTTCGTCCCGCTTTATTAATTTTTGACGGAATTATGGCATTTTCAATTCTTAACGGAAACCAGATTACACTTGCCGGTAGGGGACTAGTATTGCTAATGCAATACTCTCAGAATGCTTGTTATTTTTATTTTATTTTATTTTCAACGCATCCTGAATGGGACTTCACTAGTTCACACGTATCGTTACTCCAACAAACTTTTAGATCCATCAATGTTCATGGCAATATATATGATTAATAAACAGACATAAAGAATATTACCATTATAGTTTTTATGTACTTGCCCAGAAGTCTGAAGTATGCCCGCATTTCCGTCCTCTTTACAGCAAAATGATGTCGATTGGATACACAATGTTCCGTATAAAATCCCGCTCCTGTAAATCTGTAGACTGGAATTCTCTCGTCATCACGAAGAGCTAGCCGTGGTCTCTTCACCCTGTGCTCTTCACTGGATTCGTCAAAATCCTTGTAGCAAAAACTGTCAACCAAACTTAAAAAGTCCTGGTGGGTATCACGACCTTTTACGACCTGTACTTTGCAGCTGTCATTTGCATCTAGTCCAACCAAAGGAATACTTTGAAGTTTTCTACTTTCTTCATTCTTAAATGTCTTTTTGGTAGTCCTAAAAGGTATCATGAGTATGGAATCGCAGTACTTTCTTAAGTATTCTGTCTGTCTGCAAACAACACACACAAACAGCTGATCGGGATATTCCGTGTCGTCTGCTTGTTTTGGTTGTCGTACTTTTGGAAGGTGTTCCGAACGGGTTTAATATGACGTCATATTCTAAAAGTGAAAGTACGTTCCTGCTTTGACATGTTTTGACGTGCTCAAACCTGATCTCCAAGCTTTGGTAAAAATTTATTGATAGTACATAAGATTTTTTCTTTTCCACTAAATAAATGATTTTCTAAACGAAATCTTATTTATATAACTAAATTGAACGCAATTTCAGCATACCTTTGACGGGTGTTGCTAAAACGCGGAACGGAAAACGGAACGGAAAACGGAAAGTATGATTCCAGGTTAAATCCCTTAAAATATAAAAATAATACCAGAAACAGTATACATCATATATTTTTTTTCATATTTAATCCTTAATTATTAAAATACGAGTTGATTTAGTCATGATCATTCTCTTATTTATGAAGATGTCTGAACATAGACAAAGCATACGGAAAACGGAACAGAAAATGCCTTACATATATACATGTAACATGATTTGAGCGAAAATTTCCATAATTTGCAATGAATATGTACCCATGCACCTTAGGTGTGGATAACGTACATCTCTGTAACCCCCCTCCCCCCCCCCTACTAAAATATAAATAACAACTCTATATTTTCTCGAAAATATGTCATTTCCCCACCAATTTCATCTTGAGGTTATTCTGCGCAATCAGTTTGTACTGTTTTGCACAATTTGGCCATATAGATGTATGTTCTCTTTCTTCAATCCCCGTTTCAGGTCCCTGTGGATTGCATCAACACTCCTGTAGTTGTAATAAACTTTTTTAAAAATTGTTTCCTTAATGCCAGTGATCGTTGTCTCTAACTCAAACGTATAATACTTTGTCTTTCTCCTTCGCCTGTTTCAAAACAACATTGCCCCTTTTATAATCAATAATGATGATTTTGTCTTTGACGAATAAGCCATTTTTTAAATTCAGATTTGGATGAGTGATAAGTGCAGGCACGGATCCAGGAATTTTTCCGGGGGGGGGGGGGGTGTCCACCCCAGTCAAAAAAAAAAATTCCAACCTAGAAAATTCTTGACAAGCAAAAAAACAAAACACACACACACACACACACAAAAACACACACACACACACACACACACACAAAAAACAAAAACAAAACAACCCCCCCCCGTAAAGTCCTTTCCCAAACGTGAAAAACCTATTTAGGTAGGGGGGAGGGGGGGTAGTCGTTGACTTCTAAAGCTCAATACTTATGACTTTTCGTACCAACTTTATACAGATCCGCGTTTTCTAGGGGGAGGGGGTGGTCCAAGTTCACTTTTAGCTGGTTTAGTATATACATTTCATATCTCTACAAATTTCAGGGGAGGGGAGGTCCGGACCCCCCGACCCCCCCCCCCCCTCTAGATCCGCGCATGAAGTGAGACATTCTGATAGATGATGGGATGTGAGTCTAATTAATGTGTATTTTATTGACCATTGCATGTATATATGCCACATGTTTTGAGGAAAAAAATCATGAATAAATCACATTGTTACGATAACTTTTAATTAGATATGATTTACATCTATTAGATAAAGAATATTGCTTCCTAAGTCTGAATTATACCTGTGCTTAGTGAAAACTTGACATCTGAAATTTTCCGTTTTCCGTTCCGTTCCGTTTTCCGTTCCGCGTTTTAGCAACACCCACCTTGACAGACTTGACTATACACGTAATGTCTGAACGGCGCGACTCGATTAACCTGCAGAAGCCTAAAAATATGAATAGCTCACTAATTCCATGCATATTATGTACATTTTCTCCTTAATTTCTTATGACTAACTGAAGCAACAACCAAATTAAAGCAATTTATGAATGTGTAAAAGGTCAACTATTTCGTACAGATCTATGATACAATATTTTTCGTTCTTTCACCAAGTTTATGTGAATCATAAAGCACGTACATCTACCAACAATAACATCATTCATGTAAACGGGAAAGACTGCAGAAAAAAAATTACATTTTTATAACCTTTTAAAACTCGCTTATGCGGTTAATGTATTTGTTCTGGGGCAATGTTGCGACTGTTCAAGTCAATTTAAATGTATTATGGAATTCGATATGCCGTGCATATAGTCCGCATAGAGTCTTTATCAAATTCTGAATCAAGGCGCCAATGTAAAGATTCGGATTAGAATTACTTGCATTAGGAGAAAAAAACACTTATAAATGAATGACCTGGCACTCAATCTCTTCAATTACATGTATATGTGGCATAGTTAAGTTTGAACCCATTGAAATTCAACGGACGTCAGTATGTGCCAATATTTCTATTGCATACATAGGTTTCTGAAATAAGGTTTACACTACACAGTATTGAAAATGAGATTAACTATTCAAAACTTTAGCATGTAATGTAAAGACACAGTCACAAAATATACATTCTAAAGCACATTTGACTTTATAATGATGAATTCCAGAAAAAAATCCGAGTTTCAGGAATTTTTGCCGAATACTGACATGACATTCCTTTTCTGTGTCTTTTGAGGTTATGGTTTATTATTTGACTATATTAAATACATTGTATAAGTTTGGATTAGTATAGAACACTCAACAGAATACTAATTTCTAATTATGAGCCAAAAATAGACAAATATGAAATGAGTTCAATAATAAGGAAAAGACGGTGAACCGGAAAAGACATAGGTCAATGGATGGTGTGTTCCCGTTTTGCACACATTTGATAATTAGGTATAGAACAATAGGTGTGAAATATGTTTTGATAGCAATTATAGTCTGATCTTCGTCTGGGATTTACCTGGAATTACCTGTATTTTACCAATGCATCAAAAATATTTAAGGGAATACATTATGAGAATTTTACTTATCCAGTTATTATTATTATTATGAAGTTGGTAGTTTAGACATATATCCCTATCGCATTTCACCATGTTTCTTTATTTCATAAAGATAAAATGAATAAGTAAATGAATTCAATCTTAATTAATAAAAAAAATTTACCTGTCTAGTTAGTATCATGTGAATATAATTATAGTTTTGTGTTATTTCTTTATGTTTTAAAATGATTTTTTCAAGAATTAAATCAAAATATCAAGTGCAAAATTAACACATGATTTTTCTTCCTATTCTTTCCGTAGAATCTCTTTCTCCAAATTCACAACTATGATATAAACTATAGCAATTAAGTAATTATCTTACCTGGACAAATTCCCGTTTTGCACACATTTTTCCGGTTTATTCCCTGAACGTCTACTCATTAAAACAACTACTTAATTATCACACTCAATTAAGAGGCCCTCTAAGGGGTCCAGGTAGATTTTACCTCTGTTACCTTGATTTAACAAAGTAGTCAAAATGAAACAATTCAATATTTACTGATAAAATTGTGCCTTAAAACACAGATTTATTGATTAAATACTTGCTATAATTGAAGGCCCTGAACAAATATTTTTTCATATACATGTAATAAATATTTTTATTTAAAATACATTCAAAATTCGAAAAAAGATACATAACTGCACAAGACATGTAAATTAACAGATAATATGTTTATGAATTATTTTTAAACATTACTTTTTTAACATAACACTTGGCACTTGAAGCATTACTTACATCACGTCTTAAGCTTTGTTTAATCTATATCAAATATGGGAAACTTTTTTCACATTGCATTTGCAGACCCATAGAACGAAGGGGGGGGGGGCATTTTTCTGAGTATAGACTTTTCCTGGTGTATATATATATTTTTTTCTAGATTTAATATGTAAATTTTCATTAGATGCTGCCCCCTTACTTTCTGTTGCTGTAAGGTCGAGCGCTGGCGAATTCCAACACTTGAATAAAAATCTACAAACAGTTAGAGTCCACCCCTACCATATACAAACATACAAAATAGGATTTTTAATGTTTTTTTATTATTATTTTAATTTTGCTTGTCATATTTCTTTGGGGGGTCGACCTTTCCCCCACTGTTTAAATCATAGTTACCTCTTTGTTTGGAAGCAATATCTAAAGTTAGCACCGTTTTGTTTACATCAAATTCAGACACGTAGTATCGTTTTTGAAAGAAGAAGGGGGGGGGGGGAGGGCAGAAATTTTTTGACAACTTACTTTTAAAAATATTGTCCAAAACCCAATTTTCTTTTGGGGGTGTTAAAATTCAAAATAAAGTTTTTTTTTCTTTCAAAAAATCGTATCTTACGCTTCTTGATAAATTTGTACCAAAATAATTTATAACTTATAAAATAATTAATTGAGATTTGAGTTTTATGATGCAAACTAACAAAGATTTTGAAATTATTCATTGTTATAGTATTTAAAATTTATGCTCTGAAACAGTGATTAAAACTAAATTAAAAAGTATCTAAAGCAAAATTCATTTAACTCTTAATAAGATATATTGAAAAGAAAAATGACATATGATCGAAAGATTTTTCCTGTTATAGAAAGAATGGTACTTACATGTTTACCGATATTTTATTTAACCGATCTTTAAGACATCTCCTCTGAAATATGGCTTAAGTATGGAAAGATTGATATTAACTTTAATTTTTATTATTTTTTTTTGGGGGGGGGGGGGTTGGGGGGTTGAAGATAATTAAGTGATACTGCCTTCAATATGCATGAGTGTGATTAAATATAATACTTTATCAATAAATAAGTTTTGTCTATCATTTTCTTTTATCATTTTCCTTTAATTTAAATACACGATACCCCCAAAAAGAAAAATTCACAAATACCAAGAAATGCAAAATGGGTTCTAACGCTTACTGCAGCAGATTTCAAGTTTGAATTGCCATAATTGCAATCTGTTAAATCTAAATATATTAGTCTAACAATCCTTGAACCTTGATGCCAATTTTTGTCTTTTAAATTTTTTGTTCATACTAGTATTACTTTCTTTAAAATCGTTTCACTGTATGAAGACGGACGTATAATGTACCTTCGCAGGCAAGTAGTATTGGGGAGGGGGGAGCCCCTCCCCCCACTATTTTCAAACATAACCTTTTACTGTTGAAGACTGGTAACCCCCCCCCCCCCTTTACTTTTTGTTGCAGTATAGTGAAAATAACGATAAACGTGGTTTTGTATTTAGGAAATTTGGTTGTGAAACATCCCCTCCCCCTTCCCACAAAATAGGACTTTCGATTTTTTTTTTTAAATTAATCAATTTATTTATTTATTTTTGCTTGTCAAAGTTTATTTCAGTTGAATTATCCCCCCCCCCCCTTTCAAAAGCGATACTACATGCCTGTTTTGCCGTTTCACACATCTAACATCTGAGCCTTAGCGTACCATGCAGTTAGGCAGAAGGAGAATGAATTATTGTGTTTTGTTTGTTTGTTTGTTTTTTTTTTTCAGTCCAATCAAATTTATGTATCACGAATATTTTTTTCCATAAATGGGTTCTTTTTTACATACCATTTCGATTCTGTGTTATCTTACATACTGTATGCGTAATTGCCTTAATTTTCACTATTATAGCACCCACATTTGCAGTGTTTGGCACTTGTTGGCTTCCGTATTGAATATTAAAAGGGAAGAATTTTATCTAAGCTATAGCTACTGGTGTGTAAAATTACCTTCAAAGGCTTACATTACCTTCCTGTACAGTAAAGTTAATATTCGCTTTTTGTGCTGAGGCACAGACTTTTGGGAAATACTTGTGGAATCATGGAAATTGCAGAAATGAATTTTGACCAAAGCTATTTAAGATCTAGTCTGATCACCAGAGCACCGTATACAACGCTGACTAAACTTCTACAAAAGTGGGCCACTGTACAGCCAAAACACGAAGCATGTGTCTTCTACACCTTTAGCAAACCAAGAATTTCTATCACCTATGAAAAACTATACCAGGATGCAGTAATGCTGGCAAAAGGGCTTCTAAAGCTTGGGATACACAAGGGCGACATAATAGGAATAGGTGGAAACAACAGTTTAGAATGGCTGGTGAGTACATTAGGTACACAGCTCGCTGGAGCACGCCCCTTGCACTTCAACTTTCACGACAAATCTGGAGAGAGCTTACAAAGAGTTATCAGCCAAGTCGGAGGATGTAAAATGCTCATTTTTGATCCGGGAGATAAAGACGTTCATTGGGAAATATGTCAGAAATTCCTGCAAGTTGATTCAAAAACTGGTGTTGTCGATTCCGACAAACTATCAGTAAAATGGGTCGCATTACAAACGCCCCTAGAATCCTCTAAGGTATGTTTTACAATTGAAGACGTATTCAGCAAAGAGAATATCAAGCTACCGGAAGTAGACCCAGATGACACAGGTGCTATTATTCTGACATCCGGGAGTACAGGGTTTCCAAAAGCTGTAGAGTATAGTCATTATCGTTTAATTGAAACTGCATATAATTTCTTGCATGTAGTCGGCTGGGATGACAAAAAAGATGGGCATCTTTCGTTGTACAGTGATCGGCCATTTTACTGGTTAGGGGGGTATCCTTTTATAGCCGTTGCGGTAGGAGGAACACATATAACCCAGGCCAACACACTTGCTTTTCCAAATATAGCAGAATCTATGAAATACACTTCAAGTATTATAGAGAAAGCAAAGCCTAAAATCGCCGTTATTCTTGTTCCTTTCCTTTTGGAGTTACTGATGTCAAAAGATTATTCTTGGAAAATTCGAACAGTGATCACAGGGGGTCAGCCTGTTCCAGCTTCATGCCTGGAAGCCATCGGGAAAAGGTACGATACCCTTTCAGTTATCTACGGCTCGACAGAAGCAGCTTTTATAGCTGGGAGGATGTATAGTTCGCCTAATGACAAATATATTGGTCTATCGCCGTTCCCTGGGGTGGAACTGAAAATTGTAGGGAAGGATGGAATGATGGTTCCAATTGGAACGAAAGGCGAGCTGCTATCGCGCACTTGTTTACCATTTCCAGGTTACATCAATGAAGCAGAAAAAACCGCGGCTGTTATCACTCCTTCTGGTTGGTATAAAACAGACGATTTCGGGCATATTAATTCTGCTGGTTGCCTTGAAGTATTCGGCAGAGTGTCTGACGTGATGGAAATCTCCGGAGCTAAGGTTCTACCATCCTATCTCGAAGAAATTATCAAAAGAAATCCCAATGTTAAGGAAGTGGTGGTCTTCTCCATAAAAGATGAAATACACTGTGACGACATTCCCTGTGCAGCTGTCGTTAAAAAGGACGGGGTTACCTTGACTGAGGAATCCCTCAAGGATTTTATCAAACAAGAGCTCAATCTTTCTGAGGAGGCCAGGTTCATGGAACATATTTATGTTCCGAAGTACATTGTGTTTCAAGAGAAGCTACCAAAAACTACCACAGGAAAGAGTGATAGGAAGATGACAAAGAGCGTTTCTCTACCATTCATCAAACAAGCCTGAATTTATTATGCAGAGTTTGTTTAAAAATATGCCAATCTTGGTATATCCAAAATAATGGAATATAATTTACCCCGCAATTGGATTTAAAATGTAAATATAAATGAGATCTATAACAAGAAGAACACTGGGAATATCCTAATGTATGTCTTATTTACTTATAATCAGACCTGTCAAAACAATTATTAAATTATTAATCAAATCAATATTTTCAAAATGTGAAAAGAAAGGAAAATTGTGCTTACCTAGCTCTCAAATCTGTACAAATTTATACATGTATACGTACAAGTGTATATAGTGATATTCCACTATCATTTGTAAATGCATATAGTATTTTGGTCTCCCAACCGATTCCATACGCAAGAGCATGCTCTGAGTTCAATGAAATCAACTGACAAATAAGCTGACGTTACAGGGATTTTAACAACTACACTGTACTTTTAAAGTCAGAATTTTGCAAATTATATGGTTACTATATTGCAAATCGTTGAATTGTATTCATACAAACTTGTGTTAGGGTTTTAGACAAGGAGGAGTGCTTTTGGTATTTTCATATTGTGTATTTATCATGCAATGAATTGTTAGATTTACTTGAACGTACAGAACACAATTTTTATAATGTTAAATCAACAAATCCAACACTAGCTGAGTGCAAGTTCGAGTGCAAGTACTACTGGTGTACAAAAAATGCTGGCAAAATATCTCATCACATCAGCAGAACTGAATTTTATTAATGGAACTCAACGTCATGTCTATGGCGTTTCTGTTTTAATGCTAAAAGATCCAGTATCGTCATATTTGGTCGTCACAGCACATGTACAGCAACCCTGGGATACGAAGAAATGAATTTATTCCTTTGAATGATAATTACAAATCTCAATTTAAATCTTTATAGAGAGGACATTGACAAGCTGTTACAAAGTGATATAGAATTTTTTGTATTATTTTCATTTTTACCTTAATAATTTAATATCACTGATTATTTCTATTTTTATCACTATTTTGTACTACACGTATGTGTTTGTGGTTTAAGTGCAGAGTTAGGCTGTAGATTAATTGGTTCAATTGTAAAGAAGGTCAACATGACATGTATTCCTTTTGTTTATAAACTGTAACACATAGATCAGGCACGGTAACCATAAACACATTAAATCATTCGGACATATGAGATATTCGTATCAAACGAATATAGCCGGTTGAGGCATAAAGAATTAGATATGTCAGTTGAGATTTTAATTAATTTACTCATAAAACAATGGTCGCGTGTTGTCCGAATGAATCCTTATCACATGGGTGCTGGAATTAGGTCGACAAGTTGTGAAAATGTCATGGAAACCGGTTCTGGGGTATAAAACGGCAGTGCGCGCCCTGACAACCTCAGTTGCGGTTTCTTGTTAATAAAATATCTAAACTTTTTATACAACTTGTCTTCCTTTAAGGTACGTATGTTTTATTGTATAAATATATATCTAAGTATATTCATCATTTTAGAATCGGTGTAATGCTAATAAATTGTTTACTTGAAACTGCTTTGTAAAATTATTAGAAACAGAATTCTGTAAAAAAGAGAAAAATTTTAAATGTTCATAATAGTTACTTATTAATATTTTTATTTTCAGAATGTTTTGTTAAATTATTACTTTGATTTTTATTTGAGTTGCGGTTTCTTGTTAATAAAATATCTAAACTTTTTATACAACTTGTCTTCCTTTAAGGCCAGCATACAGAGGCTGAACACAAGTTGCTCATATTTGGACCCTCACTAGCCAAGCGAGGACAATATAAATCAAACACAGCAGTTAAGACTATAACAATCTGCAGGAAATCATATTTCGGTTTTCGAAGTGACTTGTCAAACAACTCAAAACCACTAACTCTTTCCATGCAGCCATTCAAAATTTTAGATAACCTGTTCCGATTTGTGCGAAAACATGGTTGGAACGTACGGATCCCATCTCCGCAGAAATTGATCAAAGCAAGCTCCTGTTTTTTGGTAAACTGTGTGACCTTATGGATTGGACGTTTTATCATGTTCAGAATATGTGACTTTATAACGAACGAAGGAAAACATATCTGGTTTTATCCCATTTGGCAAACGTTAGAATGTACAATCTCTTAAACTATGCCTGCAAATATTTCTAAAAGCAAGGTTGCGTGGTAGAAATGCCTTGAAGAACATAGTACGCCAAATCAGTTCATCACTATCAAAACTTATCCTGGACAACCAGAACCGAAACAAAGAATTTGTAATGTTCAAGGATATACACACCAGCATAGCTCCAGCAAGAATAAATAAATTCAATTTTTTTTTCTTGATGAAACTAGTCTGATAAAATTTGTTGTAAAATTATAGACTGTTAACCCACTGAACGTGTACTCTCTGAGATCCCTTCCGTTATATACAGTATCTCAAACACTAATATCTTGAATAACATGGATATGTTGGAGTGATTTGAAAGTCCCAATCCCTTTTTCATTATATATTTTAATTTCGATATCTTGAATCCTCGAATATCTCGAAGTGTCTTCTGGGTCCCATTGAGTTCGAAATAACTAGGTTTTACTGTATATTATGTCGTATTGTGGTGTTCTACCACAGAGAATATCAGGAACTCCTTTTTTCTGATTGTATAGTGAACGAATTTGATGTTTGTTTATAGGTAGAATTAATTCATGTGTGATTATGACTTGTATTTTACGTTATTAGATGGCCTTCCAACAATAACAATGGAAGGCAAGCATGATCAAAAAGAATCTATTCCTTGTTGTGCGAAGTTAATCTGCAATGCCTCTGCCTATTTGAGCAAGGCTTCGATCCAATTAAACAAAATTTTCTCCCATTCATTACTGATCTTGTAAATAAGTTTGTATATCCTTCTTTTTCCTTTTTAATGTCATTTATATACAATTTGATGTTCCTAACATAACATATTAATATGAATTGTATGCATTGTAAAATCTCTGAAAAGAGGAAATAAAGATGGAATATAACGATCTTTTTAATTTGTTGTTGTCTAAAAATTGATTCACGCATTAATTCTCCTGACAAAATTGCTGTGAAATAATTAAAAATACCTTCAATATAAAATTAAAGAGTGCAACAAACCACTTATCAGTCATTCTACCATAAAGGACCAATTCAGGGTGTAAAACATAAAAAATAATTGTTTCAAATAGCAAAATCAAATTTATAATTCTCTAAAACATATCGGTGAACTTAAAAAAAAAAAATTGTCCACAAATCTGCTATCGTTAACTTTTTATAATATTAATATACCGTTGATTTAAATGTAATGTTACGGAAGTTAATGCTTGAACAATTCTTATTATTTTTTTAAATAAAGCTGAATTTGACCAATTTTTGTTTTCTGATTTTCAGTATAGAATGCTTAAGTATGATTAATGAATGAAGTCTCGCATGAATCCGACAATAAGTTAAATTTCGTGAAAAATATCATTACGGAAGTTAATCGTTAAGGAAGTTAATTTCCAGCAATAAAAGTTAAAAAGTTTGTTTTAAGATGTTAATAAAAAAAAGAAGCATTTCGCTTCCCCAAAAAATATTTTAAAAATAAACCCTTAATGCGAAAAATTTGCTGAATTACCGTTACGGAAGTTAGATTTTTAAGAGAGACAACTGTTTTTGTCTAATTAATTTTGTTATGTCGAAAATGTTATGATCTAAAATAGTTGACTCGCAACTAGAATCGATAATAGGTTTTTGAAATGTGCATTCTGTGGGTGCAATTTAAAACAAAATCGTTACGGAAGTTAAATGATTTTCAGCGACCATGTCATGACTTCGTATGAAAGAAAATCCATGCATTTCTTTGCAAGAAGTGGTTTGTTTTCTTTTTATATAGAAAAAAAGTTTCTTTAACATTCATTGAAATCTATTTGGAACGCATATACGGCTGAAAATTTCATCTTGAAATTTGTAAATGAATGAAGCGACATTAAGATTTGCAGTGGAATACGTTTTTCAAACATTTCATTGTGTTATATAGCTGGTCCCACCCACAGTACTAGTGTAACGCAAGTGGTCCAATATCTGGTCGACAAGTCGAATATCTCACTCTCCGGTCTAACATTGATTTTTTGGGGATCACTCAGTAAAACATTGGAACTTTTATCCATATAAATGTATACATAGGCCTACAGAAAACATTTTTAAAGGTATGATGTTCTATATATTATACTGAATGTTTTATTCAAATATAACGGTGAACCGTGTGCATATCATGTTGACTGTTGCTGCGATATATCCCCCTGGTCCCAGGATCATGAAACAGACTTAGACTTAAGTCAAATTTTTAATCACCTGTTAAATGTTTTTTAATTGTTGAATGAATCTCTAAATTTGGAGATAACAACACTTTTGTGAAGCAATATTGACAAATAGTTTAATTTTTGTCTGCTTGACTTAATCAAAATTTTAATACGACATGAATATTTTGACTTAAGCTTAAGATGTTTCATGATCCCGGAGCCTGGAGGGCGTGGTTTCAACATTCAGTTTTTTTTTAAACAAATGATTATCGACAAATCAAATTAAACTCATTTACATGAAGTATAATTTACAAATTCATCCAAATTTCTGTCTCTCCTAATAGAAGGAAACATCTGGCTTTGGCATGGTTGTCTGAATCTATCTGATCTGAACCGTAACTATTGAACCCTTTATTATACTGTCAATATCATGTCGTCAAGGACCTATAGTGATGATATCAGAAGGAGAAAAAGGGAGAGGTTCGTCCATTTTCTTTATATATGAAATCACCTTGTTTTTTTTAAATCTTCTACAATAACGATATATGCGTTAAGGTTGATCTTTTGACTTAAGAATAAAATTTTCATTCTTTGGTAAACACCTATTCCGTCATTTATTTAAACAATAAATGTTTTCTTTCGTTATTGGTATGGGAATTAATGTTGCAGCTGTTGTAAAATAAATAAATAAATAAATACAAAACCCGCTAGCGGACAAAGAATGACATTTTGTTTATATTTATGTCTGTATAAATAATCATATAAAGTAAGATTAAGCACGTTGAATGTTGTATAATTGATAATGTTGTGTATGTTTTGTATTGTATGTTGTAAAGTGATTCCAATTTACCACCACCACCCCCCAAACTTTGTTGCAGGGGTATAAAAACATGCATCTTTGGTTATTCCTCAGATCTTTTTTCTGATATCTGTTTCTTTACTTTGAGTTCTCTTCTTGATTCTCCAATAAGTAGATTTTATTCTTTTGATAAAATAATGGGAAAATAAGTTTGATGCAATCTAACATATACTACTTTGATTCTAAACTAAATCAATAAATACTAATATTCTAATTTACTTTTAAGATGTAAATAATAAATTTCAGGTTCAAAATACAAATTTGAAAAATTTAGATATATATACGTTAGTTAACAACTAATGAACATTGATTTTTAAAAGTGACTTTTTCCGGGAAATTGTTCTCTCTTATAGGACAATTCTTTTCAAATAGTGAATACATCCTTTATTACAAATCAGTTTTTTCTTCAAAGTTTGTTTTAAAGTTTTATTTCAAAGCATTTCAATTTTTCATGAATTCAATTTTCCCCACCAAACAATGTGGAAGCACATGCTTTCAGGCTTCAATGCTACGCCGCCCTACTTAAACTCGGCTAATGTATTTTTTCTGCGGCAAATGGCGACCGTTTTTTCCGCGTTCTTCAAGTTAAAACACAGACATATTTTGCGATTTGCTTGCATACAATCCGTATAAACACTGATAGAAGAGTCTTTATCAAATTCTAAACTAAGAAGCCACTGTAAAGAGTCGGGATAGAATTACTTTCATTAGGAGAAAAAAAATGCATGACCTGACATTCAATATGTGGCATAGTTAAGTATGAACCCATTAAAATTCAACGGAAGTCTGTAAGTGCCAAATTCTATTTATGCATATAGGTTTCTGAAAAAAGATTTAAACAACACACTCTGAATGTTGAAACCACGCCCTACAGGGGGATAGAACGCAGCAACAGTCAATATGAAGATTGAATTTTCAAAACTTGAGCATGTAATTTAAAGGCACAGTCAAAAAATATATATTATAAAGCACATTTGACTGTATAATGATGGGTTCCAGAAAAAAATCCGAGTTTCAGGAAATTTTGCCGAATGGATACAGACATGACATTGTAGAATTCTTATTGACAAGTCAGTTTTCGATCCCCATTGATTGTCCTTTGAGGTTCTGGTTTATTATTTGATTATTTAATACATTGTATAAGTTTGGATTGGTATAGAACAGAATATTTATTTTTAATCATGAACCCAATATAGACAAAATTAATACTAAATGATTATATAATAAGGAAAAGACAGGCCAAAGGAAAGTATATTAGCATTGCAAAGGAAGATAATCAGATTTATCCCTAAAAGATAAATACAGTTATTGAGAATGACGCTTATTGCTTTCTATTTTGAAATTACGTATTGCTTACAAAGAGCAACCCGTTTTCCGGAATTATATGGTCCTATCATGACGATTCTATGGTTAATAATACATCAGTATTAATGAGCATGCGCTAGGTCTTTTCAACTCCCCATCTTGTTCAGAGCAGACGAAATCATCGGTGTTCAAAAATAAATCAAGTATCATCGGTTAAGTATTGTATCAATCGAAGAAATTTAAGTATGAAAATCGCATAAGACGAACATATTAATTCATATTTAAGGAATTTGTTTAAAATTTATTGACTTATTTGTTAGAAAATAGTAATGTAAAACAACAGAATTTTATTTTCATTGCTTGATTAAATAGAACACATGTTGGAATATTAATAATTGGGAGTAAGAAAATCTTTGACGGTTTTATTCATTATTTGCAAGAAAATGAGCACTGGATTGTTGAGAGTGGGATCTACAAGGAGATCCAAGACAAAATCGCCTTATGCCAGACGCCCTGCACGTGCTTCCGGCCCCTCGGCGCGCCCGGTGCAACCAACACAAGAGTCCTCACAAATACAGCATGCGGGAAGTGGTAGCCAAGTGATTTATGCTCCTACCTGTGGCCTACAAGACACATCCGAGGTCAGACCCGTGAATGCCACACTGCCAGTGAACATCACAGGTGACCAGCCTCAGCTGCAACAGACCTTTAGTGTAGCCGCATCTCAAAATATTCCAGATGTGCAGCCTCTGCTTCAAGACACCTCTATGACTACAGCAACAAAAAATGTTGTGTATCAGCCAGGTATGCATGTTAATCCCCTAGTCAGTATTACATCAGATCTTGGGGCTAATATACCATTGACAACACAGGAAAAAATTTGGAATAATGAGTATATAGATCTTGCTAGGTTATTGCATTTAGATCCAGCTGCTGAAATTCAGCAACTGCTTGTGTTTGAAGATGGAGAAATTAAAATAAAAAATAAATCTAAGGATAGAAAAATTGCAAACATTTCGGAATGGACTGATTCCTTTTTGATTTATGCTGCCATCTACTTAAAAAAGTTTCCACAGCACATTCAGGGCATAATAAAGTATATCAGTTCAATAAGGCTAGGGGCTTCTCGGTCTACTACACTAGGGTGGAGGGATTATGACATTCAGTTTAGACTTAGGCGCTCAAAAAATAGTATGATCAGTTGGGAAAACATTGATGCAGAATTATGGTTGATTTACATGGGTCAGGCAGCAGTCGCTGAACGCAAGCCTACTTCTAATTTGCACCAGCACAAGCGTTGTTATGATTTCAACTTGAAGGGTTCATGTCTTAAAAAAGATTGTAGATTTTCACACTCTTGTCTTAAGTGCGGCAAAAACCATCCCTCCATCAACTGTTACAGTAATCAAACCAGCCATAGTACATCAAAAGGGGCTACTCACAATGTCGGTCGTCAAAACATCAATCCCAATGTGACCCAATCAAGATTTTCAAGGCCATTTCGGCAATAAAGATCCATGCCTTTGGGATCTAGGTTTTACACCGATCAATGTAACCACTTTAAACATTTTGTTACAAGATTATCCAGAAAAAACTGAGGCAAATCAACTTTTACATGGGTTTACATTTGGTTTCTCATTGAACTATGAGGGTCCGCGGGATCCAGTATCTTGTAAAAATATGGTTTCAGCATTAGAGCATAAAGATGAATTGTTAGCTAAACTGAACAAAGAAATTGACCTAGGTCGCATAATGGGTCCATTTGATGCCCCCCCATTTCAAAATTTTCATTGCAGCCCAATAGGAGTTTTACCTAAAAAACAGGGTGGTTGGAGGTTAATCACCAATTTATCTGCTCCACATGGAAAGAGTATTAACGAATTCATTAATCCTGAAATTTGTTCAGTTAATTATTCATCTTTTGATCAAGCTGTTAGCATGGTACAAAAACTGGGGACAAATGCACAATTAAGGAAAATGGATATTTCAAATGCATTTAGGTTGTTACCAATTAGACCCGAAGATTTTAGTCTGCTTGGTTTTAAGTTTCTTGATAAATATTATGTAGACAAATGTTTACCTATGGGTTGTGCCATATCGTGTGCTTTGTTTGAAAAATTTTCCAGTTTTTTACAATGGGTGGTAGAGTATAACACCAACTTGAAAAATATTGTTCATTACTTAGATGATTTTTTATTTGCTGGAGCTCATGGAACAAACAATTGTAAATATATGATGGATTCTTTTCAAAATATCTGTAAAAGATTAGGTGTTCCTCTTTCAGAGGAAAAAACTGAAGGTCCAACAACATATATAGTGTTCTTAGGTTTAGGTATAGACTCAGTTAATCAGTCAATTTTCATTCCAAAGGATAAAGTAGAATCTTTACAAAAAGAAATACTTGAAATTCAAGGGAAATCTAAGATTACATTAAGGCAGCTTCAGTCTTTAGCTGGCTCATTAGCTTTTATTACAAAGGCCTTGCCAGCAGGTAGAGCATTTACATGCCGCTTATATGGTTTAATGTCTGGTGTTTCTAAGCCACATCACTTTGTACGACTTTCCAAAGAAATACATAGTGACCTCCAAATGTGGTTAACATTTCTTGATGAATTTAATGGAACAACAAAATTTCCAGAATTGGAATGGGAATCTGACAAAAATGTACAATTTTATTCAGATAGCTCAGGTTCAGTGGGTTGTGGTGTGGTTTTTGGTACTTCCTGGTCTTATCTCTGTTGGCCACAGGAGTGGAATGTTGATATAAGAAAAGACATCACTTTTTTAGAGTTTGTTCCTATAGTTTTAGGATTTTACTTGTGGTCAGACAAATTACAAAATAAGAAATTAATATTGCATGCTGACAATATAGCTTTGGTTGAAATCTTGAATCGGAAAACATCTAAGAATACAAGGGTAATGATTTTGATGAGAGAATTAGTATTGCTTTCTTTGAAGTTTAATATTCCGTTTAAAGCAGTTCATGTAAGAGGTTGTATAAATGAGATAGCAGATTCAATTTCTCGATTGCAGTGGAACAGATTCAGGCAGTTAGCACCATGGGCAGATTGCCATCCTTATCAAGTACCTATTCAATTTTGGAACCTTTTGAAGGGCATGTCAATCATTTAATAGAAGCTAGCCTCTCCAACAACACAAAAATTGCATATGACAAAGCCATGGTTGTATTTAATGACTTCAGATTACAATTTAATTTGCCTCTATCTTGGCCACCTCCAGTAGATCATGTAATCAATTTTGTGGCTTTTCTAGCATCAAAAAATCTTTCTCATTCTACAGCTAATGTATATTTATCAGCCCTGAGTCACAGTTTGCAAGTGCACGGATTGGACAATCCAGTCAAATCTTTCATTGTGCAAAAAATGTTAACAGGTTTAAGAAGATCTAAGCCTACAAAGGACATCAGAAGTCCTGTAACATATCAGCTTTTACTAAAAATTTTGGATGTTTTACCTATGGTTACACATTCAAAATATGAGCACTTCTTATTTGGGTCTACATTTGCAACTGCATTTTTTGGTCTTCTTAGAATAAGTGAAATGGCAGTAGCATCAAATAAGAGTCGAAGAAATGTACTTCACCTTTCAGATTTACAGTTAAGTAATGAAAATATCAAATTAAAGTTGCGTTTTTCTAAAACAGATCAGAGTGGAAAAGGTTTAGTCATTACTATCAGCAAATCAGTAGAGTCAACAGTGTGTTTTAATTTATTAGAAACTTTCTTGCAATTCAGATCTCTGGTGGATGGCCCTCTATTTTGTCATATCAATGGTACACCATTATCGGCATACCAGTTTTCAAGTGTATTACACAAAGCATTGAGATTTTTAGGTATTGAAACAAAAACTTTCAAAACGCACTCTTTTAGAATAGGAGCTGCTACTCACATGTATTTGTCGGGCATATCTGAACAAGAAATTCAAAGAAAGGGAAGATGGGTGTCAGATGCATATAAGCATTATCTCAGACCTAAGTTGATTACATTTTAGATGCAAATAATGCTATTATGATGGTTACATCATTGTCATATTGTTGTTAACCTGATATCAAAATTATAATTGGAGTTGGATTCATTTGATTGCTGTTTTCAAGTGCATAATTATGTAGATTGTAATCATTGCTTATGTATTGTTCATAAATCTTGTAGATTCAATCTGGATTGTGGGATCATCCCTTATTAAAAGAGCAGAACAATTTTCTTTGAGTTCTCCGGAATTTGGCACAGACCTTTCTTTACCAGGGGTAAAAATGTTATGGAAGGGAATACCAGGGTTGAGTTTTGCCAAATTCTCTGAGGTCATTTCTGACCTGTCCTCTACAAAGCCACATCCGAGGTTTCTTGTTATCCATGTAGGTGGTAGTGACATTGCCAAACTTAATAACCCATTACGAAGACAACAAAAATTTATGAAAACTGTTATCAACAAGTTGAGTTTGGTTATGCCTTTGACATGCATTGTCTGGTCACATATTTTGCCCAGGGTATATTGGCGTCATTCAATTTCAAATGTTGCTGCAGAGAAATCAAGATCTAGGATTAATAGTTCTATTGCTAGCTTTGTTTTAAAGTCAGGTGGTGCTTCAATTAAGTACCCTGACATCAGTATTGTTCAAAGTAAACTCTTTCTTAATGATGGAGTTCACTTATCTCCCTTAGGTAATTATGTCTTTTTGTCAACAATGCAGGCTGCTCTTAGGCAATTTTGCTCTGGTAATGGTTTTGTTTATCCATCAAAGTGAACAGTGCATTATTTTGGAATTGGAACTGTTGTGGCTTTATGAAGATGTTATGAAATAATTTGTGTGTAATTTGTGAATGGTATATTTTACCTGTGGTCAAAATTCAGCCGCTTTGATGGCGGTTGGATTTCATTATGCTTGAAATCCAATTGGCGCAATTTTGACAAGTAACCATTTGCTGAGGGATACTGTTGTCTCCAGGTCCCCCAGCTCTGATATGGTTTGTTTAATATTTGTGAATGCTATGCTGCCAAAAGCTTACAAGTGGTAAGATCGGCGCATAGGGCATGAACATGCGAGTGGCATGTTAACTGTGAATGTAATTTGTAATAAAAAGCCATGACAGTTCCGCCAATATGAGTTGTATTATTCTTCCAAATTCTACAAGGTACATTTATGAAGTGTCTTGCATAAGAAAAATTCAAAAGCTGAGGTTATCAACCTTTAATAAAGTGTTCTTATTAGTGTTAGGAATTTCGAAATAATCAGATTTATCCCTAAAAGATAAATACAGTTATTGAGAATGACGCTTATTGCTTTCTATTTTGAAATTACGTATTGCTTACAAAGAGCAACCCGTTTTCCGGAATTATATGGTCCTATCATGACGATTCTATGGTTAATAATACATCAGTATTAATGAGCATGCGCTAGGTCTTTTCAACTCCCCATCTTGTTCAGAGCAGACGAAATCCCCTCCCTTCCCTCCCTTAAATATTATGGTTGGTTTGAGTTTTTAAATTTATTAAATAAATGTTTTTGGTTCCTTTTCTGCTGTGTGCTTTCTTTCAATTTCAGAAATCGTCATGGCTTATATACTGATGAAGAATACTGTGGACTTCGCTGTGAATGTGATAATCCTGACTGTTTTGTGTTAGCGCAATTTTGACAAGTAACCATTTGCTGAGGGATACTGTTGTCTCCAGGTCCCCCAGCTCTGATATGGTTTGTTTAATATTTGTGAATGCTATGCTGCCAAAAGCTTACAAGTGGTAAGATCGGCGCATAGGGCATGAACATGCGAGTGGCATGTTAACTGTGAATGTAATTTGTAATAAAAAGCCATGACAGTTCCGCCAATATGAGTTGTATTATTCTTCCAAATTCTACAAGGTACATTTATGAAGTGTCTTGCATAAGAAAAATTCAAAAGCTGAGGTTATCAACCTTTAATAAAGTGTTCTTATTAGTGTTAGGAATTTCGAAATAATGCCTATTTAACAGATGGCAAAGGGAGAGTGACTCTAATTTTTCAGAATTTTTGTAAAAATTCATAGATAAGCAATAAAATGAGTTCAAACCATAACATCAAAAATCATTCTTTTAATTTTATAAAAAACATTAAGGGATACAGCCTTCAATATGCACGAATGCATGTGATTAGATATACATTTACTTTACTTATACATAAGTTTTGTCTATCATTTTATTGTTTTCATTTAACTTGAAATAAACACAAGATTTAAAAAAAGGAAATTCACAATTACTATGTAAATACCAAGAAATCCAAAATGGTTCTAAAGCCTGCTGCAGCAATTCTGCAAATTTAAATTGCCATTACTGCAATCTGTCAAATAAATAAACTAAGAGTCCTTGAACCTTGATGCCAATTTTTGCCCCCCTCCCGCCCCCCCCCCCCCCCTCTTGTTTCCAAACATAACCTTTTACTGTTGAAGACTGGTCCCCCCCCCCCCCCCCGCACACACACACACACACACACACACTTTTTGTTGCAGTATAGTGAAAATAATGTGGTTATGTATTTAGAAAATTTAGTTGTGAAAGAAGGTGGTACATCTATCACCCCCCCCCCCCCCCCAACAAGAAATAGGATTTTCTGATTTTTTTTCTTTTTTGGTCAAAGAATTTTTTCTGGCCAATCCCCCTCCCCTTTCAAAAGCGATACTACGTTCCTGTTTTGCCATGTCACACATCTAACATCTTAGCTTTTGTGTTCCATGCAGTCACGGAGGCAGAAGGATAATGAATTAATTTGTTTTCTCAGTCTGTAAACAGATTTATGTATCACGAATAATTCTTTTCTTCATAATTGGGTTCTTTTTTGTATTACATTTAGATTTTGTGTTATCTTACATTCAGTATACGTAATTGCCTTAATTTTCACTATAATAGCGCCCACATTTGCAGTGTTTGGCACTTGTTGGCTTCCGTATTGATTATTAAAAGGAAGAATTTTGTCTAAGCTACTGATGTGTAAAAGGCTTAGATTACCTTCCAGTACAGTAAAGTTAGTATTCTCTATTTGTGCTGAGGCACAGACGTTTGGGAAATACTTGTAAGATCATGGAAATGGCAGAAATGAATTTTGACCAAAGCTATTTAAGATCTAGCCTGATCACCAGAGCACCGTATACAACGCTGTCTAAACTTCTACAAAAGTGGGCAACCATAAAACCAAAACACGAAGCATGTGTTTTCTACACCTTTGGCAAACCAATAACTTCCATCACCTATGAAAAACTGTACCAGGATGCAGTAATGCTGGCAAAAGGGCTTCTTAAGCTTGGGATACACAAGGGCGACATAATAGGAATAGGTGGAAACAATACTATAGAATGGCTGGTGAGTACCTTTGGTGCACAACTCGCTGGGGCACGTCCCGTACACTTCAACTTTCACGACAAATCTGGAGAGAGCTTGAAAAGAATTATCAGCCAAGTCGGAGGATGTAAAATGCTCATTTTTGATCCGGGAGATAACGACGTTCATTGGGAAATATGTCAGAAATTCCTGCAAGTTGATTCAAAAACTGGTGTTGTTGTCGATTCCGACACACCATCAGTAAAATGGGTCGCATTACAAACGCCTCTGGAATCCTCTAAGGTATGTTTTACAATTGAAGACGTATTCAGCAAAGAGAATATCAAGCTACCGGAAGTAGACCCAGATGACACAGGTGTTATTATTCTGACATCCGGGAGTACAGGGTTTCCAAAAGCTGTAGAATATAGTCATTATCGTTTAATTGAAACTGCATATAATTTCCTGCATGTAGTTGGCTGGGATGTCAAAGAAGATGAGCAGTTTTCGTTCTACGATGATCGGCCATTTTACTGGATAGGGGGGTACCCGTTTTATGCCCTTGTAATAGGAGGGAAACGTATAACCCTAGCCAACACACTTGCTTTCCCAACTATAGCAGAAACTATGAAATACACTTCAAGTATTATAGAGAAAGCAAAGCCCAAAATCGCCCTTATTCTTGTTCCTTTCCTTTTGGAGTTACTGATGTCAAAAGATTATTCTTGGAAAATTCGAACAGTGATCACAGGGGGTCAGCCTGTTCCAGCTTCGTGCCTGGAAGCCATCGGGAAAAGGTACGATACCCTTTCAGTTCTGTACGGCTCGACAGAAGCAGCTTTTATAGGTGGGAGGATGTATAGTTCGCCTAATGACAAATATATTGGTCTATCGCCGTTCCCTGGGGTGGAACTGAAAATTGTAGGGAAGGATGGAATGATGGTTCCAATTGGAACGAAAGGCGAGCTGCTATCGCGCACTTGTTTACCATTTCCAGGTTACATCAATGAAGCAGAAAAAACCGCGGCTGTTATCACTCCTTCTGGTTGGTATAAAACAGACGATTTCGGACATATTAATTCTGCTGGTTGCCTTGAAATATTTGGCAGAGTGTCTGACGTGATGGAAATCTCTGGAGCTAAGGTTCTACCATCCTATCTCGAAGAAATTATCAAAAGAAATTCCAATGTTAAGGAAGTGGTGGTCTTTTCCATAAAAGATGAAATACACTGTGACGACATTCCCTGTGCAGCTGTTGTTAAAAAGGACGGGGTGACCTTGACTGAGGAATCCCTAAAGGATTTTATCAAACAAGAGTTCAATCTTTCTGAGGAGGCCAGGTTCATGGAACATATTTATGTTCCGAAGTACATTGTGTTTCAAGAGAAGCTACCAAAAACTGCCACAGGAAAAAGCGATAGGAAGATGACGAAGAATGTTTCTCTACCATTCATCAAACAAGCCTGAATGTATTATGCAGAGTTTGTTAAAAAATATGTCAACTTTCGTATTTTAACAAAGTAATGGGATATAATTTATCTGGCAATTGCTTTTAACACGTTAATATGTATGATATCTATAACAAGAAGAACACTGGGAATACCCTACATGTTTGTCTTATTTACTTATAATCAGACCTGTCAAAAAATTATTAAAGTTGATAATCAATTTCAAAATGTGAAAAGAAAGGAAAATTGTATTTACCTAGCTCTCGTATCTGTACAAATTTATAAATGTATACGTAAATAGTAATATTCCACTGTCATCTTATATGCATTAATAGTTTTTTTTTCTCCAAACCGATTCCATAGGCAATAGCATGCTCTGAGTTCAATGAAATCTACTGACAAATAAGCTGATGTTACAGGACTTTCAACAACCACTTTTGCAGTCAGAATTTTGCAAATTATATGGTCATTATAATGCAAATCGTTGGGTCGTATTCTACAAACTTGTGTTAGGTTTTTAGACAAGAAGGTGTTCTTTTCGTATTTCTATTTTGTGTATTTATCATGCAATGAATTGTTAAATTTAAAGTACTGAACACAATTTTTATAATGTAAAATCAACAAATCTAACACTAACTGAGTGCAAATTCGAGCTACTGCTTTACAAAAAAAAATGTTAGATTGTGCCTATGTCTATGCCATGCTTATTGCGTTTCTGTTTTAATGTTAAACAATCCAGTATCGTCATATTTGGTCTCCACAGCACATGTTCAGGAATCCTGGGATACTATAGGAAATGAATTTATTCCTTTGAATGATAATTACAAATCTCAATTTAAATCTTTATAGAGAGGACATTGACAAGATGTAACAAAGGCAGGAAATCAGATTTCGGTTTTCGAAGTGACTTGTCAAACAACTCAAAACCACTAACTCTTGCCAGTCATTACAAAAAAAAAAACAACAAGTAATTCATCCCTGCTTTACAGATGTGAACTTTGGAACAAGTTAAACAGCAGATCTACAAAACTAATGAATCGATTTCAATACTTTGTTGTGGAAGACAATCACAATTTTATAGATAACCTGTTGTGCGATTTGTGGAAAAACATGGTTGGAACGTACCCCATCTCCGTAGAAATTGATCGACGCAATCGCTGTTTTTTGGTAAACTGTGTGATCTTATGGATTGGACGTTTTATTTAAACACGTTTTCATGTTCAGACTGTGTGACTTTGTAACGAATGAAGGTAAACAGAAATCTGGGTTTGTACGAGACATTTGGCAAATGTTAGAAATGTCCACTCAAACATAATTTTCCCCCATGTATTACTGATCTTGTAAATAAGTCTGTGTGTATATTTTTTTCCTTTTTAATGTCATTTACATTTTGATGTTCCTAACGTAGCATAATATAATAAATTGTATGCATTGTAAAATATCTGATAAGAGGAAATAAAGATTGATTGGAACGATGTCTTATTTGATTGCTGTTGTCTATAAATTGATGTATTAAACATTAATTCTCCTAACAAAATTGTTGTGAAATAATTAAAAATACCTTTAATAAAATTAAAGAGTGCAACAATCCATTTATACCGACATTTGTAAGGAATAATTCCACCAAGTTGTTGAGCTCAGCATTTGAATTATCAATGCACGCATCGAATCAATTGTTGCGCGTATCAATTCATTTGATGTACAAATTAATGGGAGCAATAATTAATTTGACGTGCACATCGCAATAATTGAATTAATATCAAATAATTATATTTGAGTTTATGTTAATTTAACACTCAGAAGAGAGTGATTTATTTTTCTGGGATCTTTAGGTCACCTGAGTCACTCAGGTGACCTATTGCTATCTGTTTTCGTCCGCCGTCCGTCGTGTGTTAACATTTGAACATTTTCAGCTTAATTCTTCTCTGAAACCGCCGAACCAATTTCAGCCAATTTTAGCATATGGCATCTATGTGTGAAGGAGAACAAAATTTATGAATTTCATGGTCCCTGTCCCCCTGGGGCCTGAGGGGTGGGGCTAAAACCATCAAAATTAATGCAATCTTTAAAAATCTTCTTCTTTACCCCTGAACATCAAGCAGTCAAACTGTTGGCATCATTGTAATAAGCATTGAGCCCTCTACCAAAATTGTGAGATTCATGGCCCCAGGGGCAGGGGTTCTGGTGCTAGATCGGGGCTATATAGATCATTTTGTGAAAGTGCATTATTTCTTTGAAAATCTTCTCTACTCCTGGGTATTATTTAAACAAATTAAATACATAGTTATGATAAGCAAGGATGCCTCTTCTAAAATTGTGAATTTCATGGCCCCTGGATCAGGGGTTCTTGTGTTAGGGTGGGGCTCTATTTATTATATAGTGAAAATGCATTAATGCTTTAAAAATCTTCTTCTTTGCTCCTGGGTATTATTTTAAAAAACTGAGTACATTGGTATGATAAGCAGCGATGCCTCTTCCAAAATTGTGAAATTCATGGCCCCAGGGACGAGGGTTCTGGTGCTAGGGCGGGGCTATATAGTCTAAGATCCTATAGTGAAGTTGAATTATTTCTTTGAAAATCTTCTTCTCTGCCCCTGTTTATTATTTTAACAAACTAAGTACATTGTTCCTGTTTATTATTTTAACAAACTAAGTACATTGTTATGATACACAATGATACCTCTTCCAAAATTGTGAATTTCATGGCCCCAGGGTAAAGGGTTCTTGTGAAAAGGGGGGGGGGGCTCTATTGATTATATAGTAAAAAAGAAAAATTTCTTTAAAAATATTCTTTTCTGCTTCTGGTTAAAAAGCAAAGAAGCTAAGTGTATAGTAATGATGAGCAAGAGTGCTTCTTCCAGAGTAGTGAATTGCATGACCTCTGGGTCAGATGTGCTGGTGTAAGGGTGGGGCTCTTGATAATATAGTGAAAATGCATTAATTCTATTAAATAATCCTGTCTGCTCCTTAGTGTTAAGCAGATAAACAAAGTGATTACTTATGATGAGCAAACTTCTGGTCCCAGGGTGAGAGGCTCTGGTGTTTCTTGGTGGGGAGGGGGTGCCTCTATTGATAATACAGTGAATCTGTAGTAAAAAAATGCATTATTTCTTTAAAGATCTTCTCTGTACCTGGGCATATCAGAGGCAAAACGAGTAAATTTTAATAAGGAAGTGTAATTTTACCAGATTTTTGAATATCTGGACCATTTGGTCAAGTGTTCTGGTCCTGGCCAGGGCTCTATTATACATTTATTGACTGGGTTCGAGGGCAACATGCGTTTTGTCAGACCCAAAATCCAAACTGTTTGCCTGAGGCCGTTAGGCAGAAGGCAAACAGTTTGGTTCGAGGGGTCGACAAAACGCATTTTGCCCGAGAACACAGTCACTAAATGTTTTGTTATACCTTTTATTTATTTATTTTATTTTATTTTATTATTTTTATATATATATATACATGTATGTCGAACACCACCGAATGCATGATGAGATTTAGCTGACCCCGCCCATTATGTCACGTAAGCGGTCCAACATCTCATCGATAGGTCCAATATCTCACTCCGCGGTCAAACATCGATTTTTTTTTATGCCCGCTCAGTAAAACATTTGAAATGTTAGACTTTTATTAGTAATGAGCTATATAGGAACAATTTTTTAAAGGTATAACAATAATTTGTATTCTACTGAGAGGAGTTATTCCCCTTTGTTATTTACTTTTAAATTAATCACTGTAAATAATGTACTTGAAAGGTTACATGTAATAGAATAAGAGAATTATGCAAGAATTTTTATTGCATACATGTAATACAAAAAGTACTTTGAATTCATAGTTTTAATGATAAGGTAGACTTTGTAATAGATAAATAAAAATGAGACAAAAATAACTTGTCTTATTAAATGTTCATCAAAGACCAAGAGAGGCCAATGTAAGAGATTTCAACAAGGAATTAAAATAGTACAGAAGCACTGATAGTTTGTTAATATACTGTATGGTGATAGTGATAAATGGGGAACAGATTAGAACCTAATTTATGAACTATTAATGAATATTAGACTAATTATTTTGTTGATTTTGATCATCCTATTTTTCTTGCTTTTGGGCAACAAAGCTTCACCTTTCCGTTCATTTTATAAATACTCTATGGATCCTCTAAATTATTGTATTATACTCAGGTGACCGTTAAGGCCCTTGGGCCTCTTGTATTATTACTAAGCTTATCTCCTCATCAGAGACATCATATAAATACTGCATGTAGCTGAGGATAACATTAATATGTATTTATTATTGACTGGGTTCGAGGGGAACACGCGTTTTGTCGGACCCAAGAAACAAACTGTTTACCAGCTGAGGCCGTTAAGCCCGAAGGCAAACAGTTTGGTTCGAGGGGTCGACAAAACGCACTTTGCCCGATAATACAGTCAATAAATGTTTTGTTATACCTTTTTTTATTTATTTATTTATTTAATTTTTTGTTATACATGTATTTTTGCCGCTGACTTCCATGCCAACGAATGCAAATAAGATTTAGCTAATCTCACCCACAGTGTGTAAGCGGTCCAATATCTCGTCCGCAGGACCATGCAATATCTCACTCTGCGGTCAAACATCGATTTTTTTTATGACCGCTCAGTAAAACATTAGAAGTGTTAGACTTTTTTAGTACCGATTTACTTAGGAACTTATTTTTAAAGGTATAACAATATATTATACTGAATGTTTTATTCAAATACAAATAACAGTGAACCGTGCGCGCAGAAATTCCGCGCAGTCAACATTTTTCGGAAGATCAACTGTCGTCATGTGGACTGTTACTGCATGCGTTCTATCCCCCTGGAGGGCGTGGTTTTATCATTCAGAGGGTGACAGAGGGTGACATTATTTTTAAAATAAATGATTATCGACAAATCAAATTCAGCTCATTTACATGAATTATTTATAAATTTATCCAAAATTCTGTCTCTCCTGATAGAAGGAAACATACTAGCTGGCTTTGGCATGGTTGTCTGAATCAATCTATCTAACACTAATCATTTCTGAACCGGAACTCTTGAACCCTTTATTATGCTGTCAATGTCATGTCGTCAAGGACCTATTGTGAGGATATCAGAATGAGAAAAGGGGAGAGGTTCGTCCATTTTCTTTACATATAAAATCGACTTGTATTTTTTTTTAAAGCATCTTCTGTTCTTTTCGAGTTCGTATCTTTTGGTCTACAATCACGATATGTGCCTTAAGGTTGACCTTTTGACTTAAGAATAAAATGTCCATACCTTGGTAAATACCTATTCGGTCATTTATCAAAAAACAATAAAATGTTTTCTTTCATTGTTAGTATTGGAATTAATGTTGCAGCTGTTGCAAAAAAATACAAAACCCGCTTAAGCGGACAAACAAAGAATGACATTTTGTTTATATTTATGTCTGTATAAAAAGGTGATTCAAATTTACCACCACCACCCCATCCACGCCAAACTTTGTTGCAGAGGTATAAAACATGCATCTTTGGTTAATACTAATACATACAGGGTGTCCCAAAATAGATGATACCATTTGAAATACCTGCCACAAACATCCCTTGGCCAATTTCTTTGATATATGTCTCTAAAAATATTTGAATAAGTACAAGTTTTAGCAACAAAATATTCCAAAAAAATTCACACACTTATGAAATTGCAACGCTACAAATTTATGTGAAACTTTTGCAAAAAACTGCAATTTCAATCAAATTTGATTATGAAAAAAGCTAGTTAGCCTCATTTTGAAACCGTAATCATCAATCCTAGTCTTAGGTTACTGCTGCTAAACCCAAACCAGAAACCTTAACATATCTGAAAGGTTACCTTTGATGAAAATCCAGAAGTTACTACCGAGACAGGTACCGTTGTTTCAAGTTAAGGAATTTTGTGCAATGGCTAGACATTACACAGATAGAACATCATTTAAAAACCATAGCATTTTTCAAAGTGAACCCATTTTGTTGTTTACCTTTTAATGACTGTCAAATTATGTGAATAAAATGGGACAGTATATACAATGTTTATAATGCATTTGTTGTAATTCAATATTCATTACATTAGGTTTTACAGAATCTTGAAATGGTATCATATCTTATGGGACACCCTGTACTAATAATTTTTATAATAAATACTACAAAGCTCACCTCTACGAATGTTATCTATGAGTATAAGGCAGTCTCAAGCAAATATTCTGGTAGTGTGTGTATCCCTAGATGCAAATCTATATTCAAGTTTGGTGTGCATGGGTAAAACTTCCCAGATACTTGGCAGTGAACCTGCTCCAAAAATTTTACTGTTAAATCACCCAGAAAAGGTCGGTTAGATCCAATATCTGAAGCAGGTCTATAGTAGTGTGCATCCCTGGATGCAACACTTATGCAATTTTAATCACTAAATTGGCTTATAGTTACATGTATTTGGGAAAGAACAAGCTCCAAGAACTTTAACTTGGTCACTCTTCAGAAAAATGTACATCAGATCCAGCATCTGAAGCAAGTCTTGTATAGTGTACATATCCCTAGATACATCATTTAAGCAAGCTTAGTCATCATAGGGTTATATATAGTTACTTGGGAATGGACCTGCTCCAAAAATTTGTTTTGAATATATTTTATCGTATAATTAACACAAAGGGATTGGTTACAAGTTCTAACAACTTAGGACTTTAACCTTCCGATATTCAATCATCCAGAAAATGCAGGTTTTATCCAGCATGCAAAGCAAGTCTTGTAGTGTGTATCCATCAATATATTATCCATGCAAGTTTTATCACCTTAGTGCTTTGGAATGAACCAGCTCCAAAAACTTAAACCTATTTACTAATCCAGAAAATATTGGTTACATCCAGCAAAGTAAGTCTAGTAGTGCGTATCCGCAAATGCATCATCTACCATTTACAAGTTTAGTCACCATAGGACTTGCTTACGAATGGACATTTTTGGTCACCATAGGGCTTATATTTACTTGGGAATGAATCTGCTCCAAAAACTTTATCTTGTCATTCATCTGGAAAATGTACATTGAATATATTGAATCCAGCATCCGAAACAAGTATGGTATAGAGTGCATCCCTACATGCATCATCTATATGTTTGGACCTTGGGAATGGACCTTCTTCAAAATATTAACCTGTTCACTCATCCACAAATGTACATCAGATTCAGCATCCAAAGAAAGTCTAGTACTGTGCATCTCTAGATGCATCATTCATGCAAGGTTAGTCTCCATATGACTTAAATTGTAGCTATTTTGGAATGAGATCCAGCTGCTTCGAAAACTTAACCTCCTCCAAAAACATTAACCTGCTCCAAAAACATTAACTTGGTCATTCTTCTAGAACATATTGGCTGAAAATGCAGCATATCTGAAACGTAAATAATAAATGTACAATGAAACATTTTAGATGCATCATCCATTCAACTCTGATCTATATAGATCATATAAAGTGACTAATAGATAGAAATCTGCTCCAAAAACGCTAGGATGGGATGCCAATAAAGACAATATAGCAAAAGCTCTCCCTGACTTCTAGTAGTTGTAGCCGGAAATAAGTTTTAAAAAGGGGGGGCAAGTTCTCAAAAAAATATGACAAGCAAAAAAAAAAAAAAACAAACAAACAAACAAACAAACAAAACAAAACAAATCAAAACAAACAACAAAACAAACAAACCTTATTAACCGTCCAAATTCTTGAATTTCCCTCTGTTAGATCTTACAGCAACAAAGGGGGGGGGGGGGCAACCACCATCTAAAGAAAAAATTTACTATAGCAAAATACTATATTAAGAAAAGGGGGGCACTTCTGTGGTTCTATGGGCCTGGAAATAAGTATATATGATATTTAGTCTTGAAATAAATATTGTCTACAGATGTGAAACTCAATGAGGGATAACATATTATATTCAAAATAGGATGCACTCATGAAAAAAATGTAAATATAAATGAGCAAAATATTTATCCAAGTTGGACAATTATAATGTCATTCCCAAAATTCCAGGAGGCATCTATATATTTGTAGATTTAATTTTTAAAGAAAGAAATATATTTCCATTACTTTTACGTCAAACTTAAAAAATCTTTAACATGTTTAACAGTTTGAAAAAAGCCTGATGTTGTACAGATGTAATAATAAGCAGATAAAAAGAAAATATTGTAGATACATGTAATGGGATAATGTAAATACAACTTTTATTGTAAATACAATGTCCCACAGTCTGATCACAGATACTTGGGTCAGGCGCGGATCTAGGATTTTTTCCGGGGGGGGGGGGGAGGGGTTCCACCCCAGTTAAAAAAAAATGTCCAACCCCAGAATTTCTTGACAAGCAAAAAAAAAAAAAAACAAAGCAAAACAAAACAAACAAAAAAAAAAACAACTAAGGACCCCCCCCCCCCATCTAGATCCGCGCATGTGGGTCTTGGTTTTTATTTTAAATATGTACATGTATACCTTATTGTCAATATTGATATGTTCACTCTTTATACAAATCAATAAGAAATTATAAATATTTATAGTACAGATCTGCGAGTTTGATTAGGACTTGGGCAAGTCCATTTTCTTTCATTATTTTCTTGTAACCGGAATTCGCCGCATTGGTTCCTAAATTAGTTTAGACATTATAGAATTAGAACCAGGAACGGACCATGAAAATGTAAATATTGGGACTTCAATGCATCATAAATGCTTTAAATTTGTTTTAAATGAGAACCTTGATAACTAACGTTATACATAGTAACATATATATATTTTTTTTCTTTACAGGTGCGTGTCTTACCTTTAAGTGTGATGTACACGTGAGATTATTCAGCCCAGGATAATGATGTACTAGGCGGATCTTTCTTGTTAACCGACTGTGACAGAGCTCGCTATTCCACGTAGTCTCACCACAGATTATCTTTGTAGCAATGTGATGTTGATTCCTTCCTAACAAATTTGGTTCTAACAATTTTACGTCAAAACGCAATGATTGTTAAGAAATGGTATGGAATGTCAACAGTTTATTCACGACCCAGGATAGAGTCATGGCTGGATTGTTTAGAAGGACTATGTGGGTTCAACTCTTTGTTTTAATCTTTCCTGTGTACCTGTTTAGTAATATACAGTGTGTGAATGTGAAACCACAAAAAGAAATCTATGTGCCAAATTACAGGTTCTACCATAATTTAAATCTTATCGAGGAAGAAGTCAAACTTCTGTCCAAATTTCCAAATTATGTGAAGGTGTACACACAGTACAAGTCTAGAAAAAACAGACCCCAGCATCTTTTACACATATCAAATTTTAGCGAATCAAAAGAACTTGAAAGATTTAAAGACTCGGATAGCCTGAAAAATAAACCGAGATTACTTTTCTCCTATGGAGAACATGCAAGGGAATTCCTCCCAGTTGAGAGTGCAATACGTTTTATTAAAAACATAACAGGTGGTTTACTGTCTTCCTCAGATGTATTTTCTAGAAAGTTTACACAGCAAATTCTGTCACAAGCAGATATATACATTATACTAATGGCTAACCCAGATGGACGGCATTATGTTGAACAAATGAAGAATTACTGCTGGAGAGGAACCAGTACAGGGGTGGATCTAGACAGAAACTTTGGGTGGGAGTTTGGAGGGATGGGAAGTTCTGATGACCCAAATGACGAGGAATTCAGAGGAAAGAAACCATTCTCAGGTGCCTCAATGGGAGATATATCCTATTACAGTGAAAATTGTCTCATCCTGATGTTCTGTGTTTCAAAATCTTCATATATGATGTAACATTTAAGTCCCTTTTGATAAATTTAATTCTTTAAAATGTTGTCTAATCCAGAATGCTGTCTAATCTGGCCAATTTTGAACCAGTGGTGTCGGAATTAGACCAAGTTTTATTGTGCATAATTGTTTAAGTTTAGTGATGCTGGCTTTGTATTTTATTTATGTGTGACTTTTAAATCGTATATGTCTTTCCCATTTGTTACAGAACCTGAGAGTAAAGTTTTCCGGGAGATAATATCAGAGATAGCATTTGATGCTTTCTTCTCTTTCCATTCAGGGATCAATCACATATACATTCCATATTCAGGTCTGAATTTGATTTTACCATAGTTAGGAAATGCTTAAACTTAATTCACTGAAACTTATTTCAAGATAAATAAATTAATGTCCTGCATGGTTATAAGATTATTCTAGTCTATAGCACAGGCACTTGACATTTTAAACCTTTCTCTTTGTTGATAAAAATATCACCTTACTTTAATTACAGTCAAACCTCATTATCTCGAACTCCGTGGGACCGTAAAAAAAATTTGGGATACATGTATCTGAAGATTCGAGATATCAAGGGTAAAATAACGGTACTTAAAGATTAAGGGGTTGGGACTTCCAAATCACTTCAACATATCCATGGTATTCGAGATATCAGTGTTTGAAATACCAAAGTTCAACTGTATTTTAGTATAATGGTGATATTTTTATCAATGATTAGAGTATAAGTTAATCCATTATCTATTGGGAATTAAATTTCACAGATACAAGATCTAGGGAGATCCAGAGAGAACCAGACAATATTAATGAGATGCTCCGTATGGCCTCTCGTTTATCACGCTGCACCATGTACCGGTACCAATATGGAACCGCACCCCAGCTGATCAATTACACTGCAGACGGCACCATATTTGACTACATGGCAGGAGTCCAAAAAGTAAAATAATAGGAATCTGACCAACACTAGACTTACACTGACTAGCATTAGATTTTTATGCTAAAGTTTTGTAAATCACATTTTTTTGGGACAACTTTATTTTCTGTTTGAGAAAATTTGGTTCTCACACATATGTGTAAGTGTAGATTTCACTGAGCAAAAGCTAGAAATTGTGAAAATTTTGTCGCACTTATAAGTACCAAATACCAAGTACCTATCTCACCGAAAATAGTCCTCCATAAACTGTGATGGTCTTTGGTATTATGATATCTTTTGTACTACTGCTTATTTGCATTTAATTCCTTTTTTGTAGATCCCCTTCTCCTTTACGGTTGAGTTGTGGGGTAGACAACATGGAGGACCAAGTTGTTTTGATTTGTTTAATCCAGAAAGTCAAAACCTGCAGGTCAGTAAATGCATATTATTATTACCATTTAAATGTATATAATTAGGTAATTTTTTTGCATTATTGTATTTGTTAGCAACCCTGGTTATAGAAGTGCAACTTGGATAGCTATTAAATTCATTCTTTATTAATTTAATTTTCTGTCATCAAATGCCAAAAAAAAAAAAGGAATAAGGCAATTTCATGAAAAAAATGTTGTGTAATTCTTCAAACTTTAAATGATAACATCAAGCAGATTGGTATGTGTCTTTGATGCATGTCATGGTGCATATTACACAAGACAGCTTAATTATTTGATATAAACTATTTTTCTATCCAGTCAAATAGTACTTACAAGCAGAATTAAATTATTTACCTATATCAATGTTATTTTACCATAACTTGCCAGAAATGTTTGTAAAACCGTAGAACAGTACAAATAAATAACCTAACATTTGTATTTATATAAGACGTATGTGGTATTGAAATCATAAACTTTTCTACAGGAAGTGGTCAGCTCCCTTCATCCACTATACATCAACATTATAGCCCACCTGTCTGAATGGAAATCTAGAAATCACAGAGAAATGGCTAATCCAAATGTAAGTTTGTAATGCTTCACAGAGGAATGGCTAATCCAAATATAAGTTTGTAATGCTTCAAAGAGAAATGGCTAATCCAAATGTAAGTTTGTAATGCTTCACAGAGGAATGGCTAATCCCAATGTAAGTTTGAAATGCTTTGCAGGGATATGGCCAGTCCAAATGTAAGTTTGTAATGCTTCACAGGGAAATGGCTAATCCAAATGTAAATTTGTAATGCTTTGCAGGGAAATGGCTAATCCAAATGTAAGTTTGTAATGCTTCACAGGGAAATGGCTAATCCAAATGTAAATTTGTAATGCTTTGCAGGGAAATGGCTAATCCCAATGTAAGTTTGTAATGCTTAGCTGTTTAGCAAAGTTCCTACTCTTGAATAGGATGTCATATTTTGTGATGGAGCACACTCTTTGGGTATATCATGATATCTTGTGCCCATGAAATCAAAATATTAGTGATTTTATTTCTCAAGATAATATATAGCCTTGCATTCATTTATGAGACATAATATATGCAAATCACCCATGCTATATGTAATTAAAGATGCTTCTCATTGTTGTAGTCAAAAAACAAGATGTGTTTGTGAAACACTGATGCCCGCGTATGGCAGCTTGTGGGGAAGTTTTTCAAATGCAAATCAAAGTCCAAGGTCAAGAGATCAAAAATGCTGGTTCCCAAAGAAAGGTCTTGTCACAAGGAATACACCTGTGAAATATGAAAGCCCTAGTACCAACCTTTAAGGTTATGGCCAAAGTTAAAGTTTTTCAAAAGTAGGTCAAACTGCAAGGTCAAAGGTAAAAAGATTGTTGTTATCCAAGGGAAAGTCTTGTAACAAGGAATACAATGTGAAATACGAAAGCCCTATCACCAACTGTTCAAATGTTAGGGCGAAGGTTAAGTTAGTATCACTGCTCTTTTCTTCATTTCAGACTGACAGTCCCTCATTAGTATTGGGTTACATGATGTTAGGGATCACCGCTGGGGTTTCTTTGATGGTTTGTCTTCACAGAAAATTCAGAAACTGTCCTAAGTTTTCCCCTCATCAAAGAGTTGTCTCCCTTAAAACTCTGAGTTCTTCATTTTCTACAAAGAAATTGTGAAAGTAAACCTCCTTAAGGATGCCTTTAATATTGATATTTTTTAAAAATTATATATACTTTTTTTTTAATTTATTTTGCTCAAAAAAGAAATCCTTATCTGAAATTTTATTTCTTGTGCAAAAGTCCCATTGAGAAATCCTTTGTATCTTGATGTTTCAAACATGAATTTTTGCAGTGTTTTGCAGTCTTTATTTGAACATGAATTTTTGTAATGTTTTGCAATCTTTATTTGAACATGAATTTTTGTAATGTTTTGCAATCTTTATTTGAACACACATTTTTGCAATGTTGTGCAATCTTTATTTGTAATTTTATCTTTAATACAAATAGATATTTATTGTATTAATTTGGAATATTTAACACTTTCAAATTGAAGGTTTGTGAATTAAAAAAATGTAAATGAACACACACAGAGGTATTCTGAACAGTAGGAAATATTTAACTTTGTTATACTTCTGTATTAAACAATCATAAAGATGATTTTATTTTACTGGGTTATGACTATAATAATGAAAAAATACATCTACTGGCACAAAATAATTATTTTGTATCCATTTCCAGGGTTTATGTATCCAATATTAAAGCATAAATTGTTGATACTAGATTATATATTTATTAATTTCATAATACTTATATTCTTTGTTGGATTATATAGTTACAATACGGTTGAAAAATTTTCATAAGAGGAAATCCCTGATTATACCACATGCTACCCACAATCCATTGCAAACGTGTGTATGGTTGTGGTTTTAAAGGATACATATACATGTATATATTATACACTGTTCTACAATGTTTAGTTTATGGAGCAGGGCATACATGTAGGCACCTGAAATATTTATCAAAATAAATTGAAAAAAATATAATGAGAGATAACTTATTTGTTGACAGGTACTGCGTTTACTCTCTGACCTACCTATGTAAGAAAAATCATGCTGAATACTCAAACTTATGACGTTTAATTTGTAATTCAATCACGGACCATTATGTTGAAAAAATTAAAATCAGCATTGTTTTATTTATATTTCATCATAATATATCATTTTTTTTTGTTTTTAATCGTGTTTTCATAACGCAACAAGGTCAACTGCTAAAATATCAGGGGCAGGGCCTATTTTAAAAAAGAATTTATGACTAAGACCAAAAACTGTAGTTGATAAAAAAAAAAATTGGAAAATAAATGATCCTGTTAATTACGTAATAACGAGACACACTGCTCGCGAAGATTTCGTATTTGCGTATTTATTTATATTGTAAATGATTACGTACAATAACCTTCGTGAAAATTTTGTCTCGCTTTTAGCTATCTCGCGAAAGTAAAGTGATCTACATTATTGCCCCTCCTCAGGCTGCCATCTTTTCCTAAATGGTACTTCTCCCACAGGTTATTTCTGATTTATAAATAAAAATGGTACAAGTTTAGAGGTTATAAAGAAACCTATTGTGGAATCCGTTTTCAATTCAATACGGAAGTTTGCAATTATATAAAAATAAATAAAAAAGAGAACAATCTGCTTTTCCTGCACTTTGTCTGATTTGAATACTTATACATGTACTAGACTAAGTTTCAAAGAAACTGTCTCCCATCAGTTACGTACATGTACCTCAAATCACTTAATAATAATGTTTTCCGCTATCAATTAAGAGTCTATTTGTACATTGGTTGTTACAGATTAATGATAAGGAAGTGAACATACATGTATCACCAAAACTCTGATCAACCTGATTAGGGGTTAGGACCAAAACGAAATTGCCCTTGCATTTAAATTGGTACTTCATACCAAGTCCGCAAGAAACGATTTCAGTTTGGATGAGCTCAAACAAACATTTTCAGTTTGGGCGGGGGGGGGGGGGGGGGCAACCAAAAATTCCTTGACAAGCAAAGAAAAAAGGTTATCAGACGTTGTTATTGAGGGGTCATAAACATAAAGTAGCTACATGTATGTTTTAAAGTATAAAAATTATTGGGGCACGACCCCTCGTGCCCCTCCCCCTTACCGGTTACTTCGGTCATGCATTGCATACCATCTCTTAATTCTTTTCCGTCTTTTAAACAGAATTTTTTTAAAAATTATTGGTTAAATGTGTTATTATCAACTACCTTTGCAAAATATCCTACATTTAATTATGTGAAATAGAGCGAAAATAAACTGCAGTGCACTCGAGTCACAAATTTAACGCCTGTTAGATTTTGTATTCATAAAATCCACGAGTAAAGTTCTGTCAAACAAAAGCCGCTGGTATAAGTCATAAAAACTTAAATATACCTTTAAACTGAACTACTCGTATTTTTATCTACATATACTCTTACAAATGCGGGGATGAATTTTGGCATATATATATGTTATCAGTCTGATCTCATTGCGTGTTACAAAACGATCTCAATTGGTCTTGGTTAATGACTTAAGTAGAGCTGCAGACGTGTGGGGGTAAAGACTTTTTAGCCTGCCAATTCAAATACCAAAACTACAGTTGCAAGGTAAGACTGATCATTGCATTCAGTATTTATTTTGAAAGTATTTGCATGCTTTTCTGAGAAGTCTTGAAAATTGTAAGAGTGCTGAATGAAAGGTTCATCAAGTTGCAGTGCCCAATAAATTATTGTCCTGCTAAGGTTAGATTTATACAAAGAATTACTTTTAGTAATAATAACCTAAAACTACTGGTAAATTTAATTTTTATCATTAAGTATTTATATATGTTTCTTAAGTTCTTTTCTTTTTCTTCAGAAAAGTCTCTAAAATGGGTTGCAGCGAAAGTACAGAATCCAACTCCAAGATGTTTGCTTGCATACCTCCACAGCCCCCTTATTTGGGCCCCCCGTGTGAATATCGGATTGAGAACTTCATGGTAGAGTACGTGGAACAGTTAAATCATATATTTATGCCTACCAGCTGTAGAGACATGCCGTTAATGACCTTGGACGAAAATGTTTATAGCCTCACTTTGGGGTCATTGTATGACCTTGGATTCCGTCTGTTGACCTTCACAGTAATTCCGGCGTCGGTCACGGTCAGTGGAATCCTTACAGCAAACATCAAGCAAACACACAAGTATCAAGGAATTTGTAGGCACCTGCCCGAGGATGAATTACCTCAGCAGTGGTCCCTCAAAGTCGTAAAATCCTATTTGCCCTCAAAAATATTTACTTACGGGGTGTTTAGATTGGGTGATACAAAAGTTACTGCTGATTCCACCCACATATTTCAAACAATAACTGACGAGGCATCCAAAGGTGGCAGACTTGTTTGTGTAGAAGTAACAGGTTATAATTCTCAGAATGTGAAACAGACCGGGGAAACGAGTTCAGCTGTGGGGGCATTTGGTGGTCATGGTGCAATGAACTCTAGCTTCTTTGGGCAAACTCCAGATATGAGTAAGTTTTATCTCTTTGATTTCATTGTCCCACATTCATCTTATAAAATGAATGTTTTAAACACATCTAAAGATCTGAGAGATATGGTCTGTAGATTCGCATGTTTATGTGATTAAAAGTTAAAATTATGATTTATACAATTATATTAAAGTGGACCTTATTAAAAATGTAAATACTTATGACTTTAAGGCATTACACAAACATGTTGGTATACAAAGATTTCATGAATATTCATCATTGAAAGATTTTTCAGTGACAACAGGTGCAACCCGATTACAAATACGTGAGACTTGTTTGAAGATCGCGTAAAACCTATTTACAGTTCTATTCATTTCAAAATATATATTCTGAAAACAATATTTGGCTCATACTCACGCATTGTTGATTCTATATACGCATTGTAGCTAGAGTTGTTGGCCAAAATGCATTTAATAAACTTATTTATCACATGTTTACTCCTTTATACAGTGGTTATAGCTGCAGAACTGTAGCGTTATGGTCTTATATTTTAGTCTTCGACAATAACATAAAACCACAAGATGTGTTTGTGAAACACTGATGCCCCCGTAGGGCAACTTATAGCAAAGGTTGAACTTTCTCAAATGCAAATCAAATATGTTGGTACCAAAAGTAAGGTCTTGTCTCGAGGAATAAATCTGTGAAATATGAAAGCAATAGCAGCAACTACTGAATAGATATGGAAAAGGTTAAAGTTTTTTCAAAAGTAGGTCAAACAACAAGGTCAAAGTCAAATGGTCAAAATTAATGGAACCAAATGAAAGGCCTTCTCCTAAGAAATACACAGGTGAAATATGAAAGCCAAAGCACCAATCGTTCAAAAGTTAACACCAAGCTTAAAGTTTTCCAAAAGTAGGTCAAACTCCAAGGTCAAGGTCAAAGGGTCAAAGTTGTTGGTATCCAAAGAAAGATCTTGTCACAAGGATTACCTATGTGAAATATGAAAGCCCTAGCACCAACCGTTCAAAAGTTATGGCCAAGGTTAAAGTTTTCCAAAAGTAGGTCAAGGTCAAAGGGTCGACTATGAAAGCAATAGCAGCAACCATTGAATAGATATGGAAAAGGTTAAAGTTTTTTCAAAAGTATGTCAAACATCAAGGTCAAAGTCAAATGGTCAAAATTAATGGAGCCCAATGAAAGGCCTTCTCCTAAGA
The DNA here is from genome assembly GCF_033153115.1 of Saccostrea echinata. Classification (NCBI taxonomy): domain Eukaryota; kingdom Metazoa; phylum Mollusca; class Bivalvia; order Ostreida; family Ostreidae; genus Saccostrea; species Saccostrea echinata. The sequence continues at coordinate 20,946,618 of NW_026889751.1, read as the reverse complement.
AACACACAAGTGATATATGAAAGCCGAAGCACCAATCGTTCAGAAGTTATCACCAAGCTTAAAGTTTTCCAAAAGTAGGTCAAACTCCAAGGTCAAAGGGTCAAAGTTGTTGGTATCCAAAGAAAGGTCTTGTCACAAGGATTACACATGTGAAGTATGAAAGCCCTAGCATCAACCGTTCAAAAGTTATGGCCAAGGTTAAAGTTTTCAAAAGTAGGTCAAACTTCTAGGTCAAGGTCAAAATGTCAAAGTTGTTGGTATCCAAAGGAAGGTCTTGTCACAAGGATTACACATGTGAAGTATGAAAGCCCTAGCACCAATTGTGCAAAAGTTATGGCCAAGGTTAAAGTTTGGTAAAATATTGCAAAACTGGGTCAAACTCCAAGGTCAAAAGGTCAAATATGATGGTACCCAAAGAAAGGCCTTGTCACAAGGAATACACGTGTGAAATATTGTAAGCTACCCAAGGGGTGGCTAGTATTTCTGAATCCTCAGCATGTATACAGGTCATTGCTTCATCATCTAAATAAATCATCTATTTACCAGGATGCACCAATTTAATTTGCTCTCATGTAAAATAGACCAGGCTCCTCTCTCTGTAGATACTTGGTGGAATAATACTAATGATGATGATCAGTCATACTTATCATTTATTGTACGTACAGCATCTCATTATCATAACAATATAGGCAATACACAAATAACAACATAAGAAAACATGGCTGATTCTTCAGAAACACAAGTTTAGGTCGTCCAGTGTGGTAGGAGATTTCTAACTAGGCTAATTACGTGTAATTTACATTATAAGTATCTCACCGTCTTTTTCTTCTTTATCTTTTTAAATCTTGCGGCCGTACAACTAGCTGAAATCTGTCGTAACGTAGTACGCGCTTGCTTATATAACCTCCCATCCCCTGTCACATGACTCAAATTATCCAATGAAAATATGCCGTACCAACTATCAACCAATCAACAGCTTGTACGGGAAGCTGAGTTCCCACACAAGTTCCCACACAGAACTACTTTTGCCACACAAGCTGCCGTACAATATCGTAACAAATATAACAATATAAATTTAACAACTAGAAATAGAATACATAAAATAAACTTGACTAGACGAATAAATTAATACCTTCAATGTTTATAAAACATTCCTAGGCTGTACAATAGGTACTTAACAAAGTAGCGTATGAATATCGTAACTACCAACGATAGCGTAAACAAATGTAGTTCCGATTAAGCCGACTGATAATAAAGTTAATGCTGACAATAAAGAACTACTTATAGCCTCAAAATACACAACAACTCAAATTAAAATGTAGAATCTGATCCAATACTCATAACTTGAATAATAGATTACTATAGTAAATGTGTCACTAAACCGGAAGTGATGATCCGAGTAAAGTATGATGGCTACCAAAACATGAAATGTAAAATCCACCCTCTTATCCCTGATATTATAAATTCTACGACTTTACATGAAGCAACAACAGGTAAAATATGATGATAATAGCTATTACTACAATCGTATCAAGATAGGTTGACATATTATTTTCAATAAAATCGTAAACGAACAACTTTTCTGGCAGGCACATGATGAATATAGATTTAACAAGTATGAGAACTGGACGACCGCATAATATTACGTATAAAATACAGTGATATATTACAATATATTACAATATGAAAGCCATAGCTCCAACCGATCAAAAGTTATGAACAAGGTTAAAATTTTTGAGAACAAAAAGACAGACGGACGGACAGGGCAAAAACTATATACCCCCGAATCTTCGATACGGGGGCATAATAATAACGCTTAAGTTCTGCAGCTACTGTGGATATAGCTCATAAGATATATACGTTTTCATATCCACGGTTGTGAAGTCACAATGGTTTTTGAGTGGATTTGATCGAGTCAAACATTGTGGATTTACAAATATAATACAGCGTAAAACATGAAATACATGTAGCTATGTTTAATTAAAACAAGTGATAAAAAGAATCGGCCCCCTTGGTTTGTGGTTAGATATGATTTTTTTTTTTTATCCAACTCGTTTTGTGTTTTTATCACTTCGCCAAGGCTCAGGGATAAAAAAAAAACTCAAAAATCGTTGGATAAAAAAAATCATATCCAACCACAAATAACCATGGGAGATCATCAACTTCCCTCGTTTTTTAAGATACGTGTATGAAGCTTATAAAATTTTGTAAAAATCGGAATCACTGTATTTTTTCTATGATCACAAAAGAACATTTTTTGGCGCCAATTAATTTTTTTTAAATATAATAAAAAAATAAAATATAATCAAAGTTTGAAAAATATAAAATATTCATCTGTTGAAATCTACGTAGAGCATACATTGTACATACATTTAGCTGTTTTATTGTCATGAAACCTTTTTATTACCAGGTAAATTATTTTCTGTCTGTAGTTTTAGGAGTGGATATTTTCTTTGAGATACCAAGAAACCCATCCTCGACACAATACGTTTACCAGTGTGTCACAATTCCAATGAAAATTACATGGAGAGTGGCCGTGGCAAAGGGAGGGGAGTGGAACGTAGAGCTGGACTGGGCGGAAGTTACGTCACAGTACCTTGAGAGAGGTTGGAAACTAATAGACATCTTCAGAGATTCAAACAGTAATGGTTTCCAGGATAAAACAGCATTTACATCGAAAGTAACAATCAGTCAGAACTGCGTATTCTTTTTCGAAAAAGAACAGTCCAAACTGAATGACAAGACTCCCGTATACGAGGCGACAATGATAGAATATAATCTCCCTGGCGAAATGACGAAAGAAATTGGTACCACCAGAAGAAGTTATAACCCAGCATGGGGACCAATATTGGACCACCTTGGAACCTTTGGATGGGAACTAGTCAAAATTTTAGACACTCCGGCACTTACCTTCAAAAAGATCATGTGGATGTTTTTTCATCGAAAAATTGTTGCTGCCTCGTCTGCTGCAGAGCACTCATCATCTAGTGGAGCAAATGCAGCACCTACTCCAACTGACCCACCAGAATAAGTGACATGCAACATATATTTGAAACTTAACCAGGACTTAACTTACTGTGATACCATATAGTTGAGGGTAACATTGAAAATCCCAAAAAAACCCATTGTCAACAAAGGGTCAACCGAGATTGACAAGTGTTTACGAAGGGTGAACATTCTCAATGTTACCCTCAACTACATGCCATGTTTATCATATTATACTGGATATTTTAAACAAATACATATGTAAGTCTCCAAATTCGATGGTCTCGCCAAAGTCTGATGGTCTGCGCCAAACCCCGATGGTTCGTTTCCTACGAGACACACTGCGCTAAAGTGCGATGGCCCGACACGTCAAAGTCCGGTAGTGCGGAGTTAGCCTTGCACCCACTCGAGAAATAAGGACTAGTAGTACAATTAAAATTTGGCTTATTCTAGTGAATCATTTCAATTCCGTGAATTGTTTTTCCACACCATCGGAGTTTGGCTTGTGAAACCATCGGGGTTTGGCGCAGACCATCGAACTTTAGCGTGACCATCGGGTTTCGGAGTCCCATCGCACTTTAGAGTTTTGTTTGTTTATTACTCTCAAACCATACAATGGTACATGAGGTACATGAACACATTTACATATATACAGAATATCAGGTCAAGTAAGGAAGAGTAGTATATATAAAAAAGAAGATTATTACTGAAAACATGCCAATATCGTTTTAACAAACAAAGACAGCTTTATCAAGGAGTCTACATCTGTGGTGGACATAAGGTTCTCAAAGAACAAGGTGTGGTAACGGCCGAATCTGGCCCCTTAATTGATGTAAAAATCAGAATACAGTTAAAATTGTGATAGTTTGTAGTTAAGAACTTAAAATGATGCTTGTTTTAAAACCAGCACTAATTTTGATTCAAAGCTTACATGGAGGCCACAAGAGGGTGCAGAAGTGAGACATTTTCCTGAATTTCCTCAATTTTGGCCGATTTTCGTCAAATTTGAGATACATTTCACTTTGGGAAACATAGAGCACAAGCTTGCCTATCTGAGAGTTTTATACAGAAGAAGCATCTGATACTAGTGTATGAAATATATCAATTTGGTAGATAGGCAAGCTTGTGCTCTATGTTTTCTGAACCAAAATGTGCTGTAAAATCGACAAAAATTTGCATAAAAGTGAGAAAATTTGGAAATTTACATATTTTCTGGCCTTCCTCTGACCTCTGTGTATCCCATAACTTAGAAACAATACTCATTTTGTGGCAGAGATGACAACAGGATTTTAATTGATAAACTGTTGTATCATTCTAAAAGACACCCCAAACCAGGGGCCAAAAAGGGGTCTTAGCCTATCTTGTCCTTTATAAGTATTTATATTAGAAAAATATTTCTACTAGATATTCTCCTATACATAACATTGAGCCTTGCTCACATAAATTCTCGCAGTCAATAAAATGGACAAACAAACGGAGAAAAATGCCTATAGTTCGACAAAACTGAAAAACTATATCTCAATTATTACACAATTTTTCTTTGATATTTCGCGGTTAACATTAATGATTACTTAATGAAAAATCTCTAGAATTTGGAACAATATCACAAGTGCTTTTTGTATACATGTACATGATTCTGGAACTTTAAAAGTTAGTAATACACTTAGTGATCATCGAGCAACTTACATCAATATTTATCATAATACTAATGTTAATGCGGCATATAAACGAAAAATTTGGAACTATAAGCATGCAGATTTAAAACTTCTTAATAATTTAATCCTACAATGTGACTGGCCTCAACTAGAATATGCTGTTGAAGTTTGGTTTGGTTGCACAAAGGCAGACATTGAAAATCTTGAAAAAGTTCAGTTATTTGCGGCAAGATTAGTTACTCGGCTTACAATTATTGCTTCAAGAAATTCATTATATTTGGAAACAGGTTGGGAACCTTTGGAATACAGAAGAAACAGAGCAAAACTAATAACAATGTATAAAATGCACAATAATTTAGTACCTAGTTATATACAAAATTTAGTACCTGATACAAGAGGCAATATTTCAGTATATACTATTAGGAATTCCTTGAACTATTCTTTGCCAAAATACAGATTAGAACTATATAATAAATCATTTATTCCTGATACTGTTAGAAAGTGGAATTCCCTTCGTCATCATGCAAGGGAGGCAACTTCTATTAAAAATTTTAAGAACTGTCTGCACAACAACATTGTAAAACCTCAGAAATATTTTTCATATGGAAAAAGGTTTTTGAACATAATTCATACAAGAATGAGACACCATTGTATTTTAAACTCTGACTTATATCGTTGTAACTTAATAACTAGTCCAAATTGTTCATGTGGACTACTAGAAGATGCATACCATCTGTTTTTTGCTTGTAAAAATTATGCAAATGCAAGGAATTCCTTAATGAATAAGCTACTGTCATTTAATAATTTATATGTTATAGATGTACATTTATTGCTATGGGGTGATGATTCTCTTACTATTGAACAAAATGCTGAACTTTTTAAGATTATTTAAACTTTTCTAAATGAATGTGGTCGCTTTTCAAAAAAAGCTTAATTTTTTCCCATTGTAAATATATATTTGTACATTTAAAGATTTTATTTTCTTTCTATTACTACTATGTATATGTAGTAGACCACATATACATGTATTTTATTTAGGCAATTTTACAAAATGTTGTATTAGGAGAAGACTATCTAAGTTTTTGAACTTGTGTCTAATCCTTTTGACTCTTTGACAATAAAATATGTTCAATTCAATTCAAGTGCTTAAATTATTCGTCTATGAAATAGTATGTACACATCAAATATTTCTTTATATTTCAACACAATTTTTCTATATTAGTGGTTCAAAGTATGTTTAAAATTATGCAATTTTTGTTTTACTAAAACAAGGAGAAAGGATCCACTCTTAAAAATACACTTTTATGACACACAATTTACATCTTTCAGATAAATATTTGAAGTCCAATCATTCAAGAGTCATATCACAAACAAGATTTATTTTGATTTCATACCTTTTAGTAAATTAGAACAAAATACTTTAGTAAGTTTAATTTGATTTTTAAACATTTGAGCTAAAGGCATTTTGCATGCTTTGTTCGCCAATCTTCTTTTGAAATATCACCCGTCGCCAAGCAATGTTTATTGTTGCTACGTTGGAGGACATGGTTTCATCATTCAGAGGGTGATAATGTTTCTAACAAATGTTTCTCGACGACAGGCCCGTAGAACGCAGATTCAGCTGGGAAGGGGGGGGGGGACACAACCAAACATTTTCAGATGGAGGGGGGGGGGCACTACAAAGCAAATAATCCTTGACACGCAAAATTAAAAAAAAGTCATCAGACGTTATCGAGAGGACACAAGCATATAGAGCAGCTACGTTTTCTATAGTATACTTTATACCGGCAAAATTATTCGGGAGGCAAACCCCGGCTCCTACGGCCATAGACGAATCTGATTAAACCAATTTACATGAAAGTACAATAACATCAAATAATTTATTGAATATTAATCTATTTGAAATCGAATCGACCATAGTATATATTATATGTAAAGAAGTTTCTGTTCACACTTATTATATTTCCGTGTAAAATGCTATATATAGCAACATACTTAGTCATGATATTATACAGAAAATTTAAGAAAATATTAACTTCCAATCTGTGTCCACGCCAAAGAATTGACGTCCTTGTTACAGTAACCTTGTAGCATCTCTTTCCTTCCTTCTCTTAATAAAATCGAAAACTTTTAATACCATAGTATCATTCTCACATTCTTCAAGCCCCCTAAATGCTGCTTATTAATAATGTTGAAAGCAGAATTCTTAATATGTACAGCTTTTAGGTTATTATGTTGCTCCTTTATTTTAATTCCCTAATGCAGATTTCAGAGTATCACATGCAGAAGCTTTAATTTTAGCAAAGAGGCAAAAAAGGCTTTATTGTTATGTAAATTCCTCTTTGGGGTGGAATTATTTGTATTTTCTGAGAAAAGTAATTATCTATATTACATAATCGTTTGTGGGTTGGGTTGGGGGATGATACTATCCGTATCATTTAGATTTTAGGATTTCAGTTTTTAATTAAAGATAAAAAAGTATATAAAGTATAATCTCAAATTATTCAAATATGGGATTTTATTACTTTATGATTCGTTTCACTATAATATTCATGTGCTTTCCCATTTACCTTTTTTAAATAACAGTTTTTAGGTAAAACTCTAAAAATATCGAAATATAGGTGTTTATTTTTTGTGAAATCCTTTGGGTGCATAGGTTGAGATTCAGTTTATTGCAAAATGTCCCATCTTTGGAATAATTGATTTTGTGGATTTTTTTTCCGATCAGTTTTGTATTGTTTTTTTTTAATTGATCGACCAACGGCCCCAGAACAGGTATATCAAATTCAAATTTCCGCTGGAATATTGCAAAATATTCTACTGTTGATCGTGCGAAATAGAGCCAAAAAAAAAAAAAATGAATAGTGAGACAACTGCTAGTTCAGCTAGCCTATCTATGAAATCCACGAGTAACTGGCAAACAAAGGCTCCCGGTATAAATCATTAAAACTAGTACTGAAAATTTACTGGACTATTTCACCTAAAAATATTGCAAAATGCAAGGATGAATATTACGTATAGAATCATGTTATCATTTTAATCTCTTTGCATATTGCGGAACTCCCTTGTTCTATATTGGTCATTATCCTTGTAAAGTTACGGACATTTAATTGACTATAGTCGATATAGGAGTACGCAAAAAGGTATTAAGTTTGATTTTTGTATTCAGTATCTGATTGAAAAGTATTTGCGAGCTTGTTGGTGGGTTGGTTGGACTGACAACGGATGGAGGGTCAGTCGTGATGATTTATGGTCTTTGAAAGAAGTTAATTGTACTTCGAAAAGGTTCAAAGCGGAACGAGACTCAAACTTAATCTTAACATTTTACTTTATATATCCACCATTTAAATATCAGCTGAATGCAAAAACTGCGGAGAAATGTAAGGGAGAGAGTAGGTCAACTGGCATGGGTTTTTGCCCTGCATGACCACTTGGTGATCTATCATAAAAATGTTTATAGAAAAGACACATTATTTAATATGCATTAACTACAAAACGAAAAAAAAGGATACAGTTCTTTTAATTTTGGTTAAAAATGCACGTATCTACATGCATATCTCTTTAGAACTAAAATCTTTCAAAACTAAAATCGTTCATCGTTCAAACATTCACTTTCATACATATACACATCTCGTATGTGATTTTAAATTTTCATGTTTTCCTCTTAAAGTAAAAGAGGTTAAATATTTGTTATTTTTCAGAATATTCTCAGGTATGGGTTGCAGCGGAAGTTCACAGTCCAAGACGGTTGCTGGGATACCCCCACAACCCCCTTATCACGGTCCCCCCGTGTGAATACGGGATTAAGAACTTTGCGATTGCTTATGTGGAACAATCTAACTTTGCTTTTATGCATACAGCAGACATGCCGTTAATGACATTTGACGAAAAGATTTACAGCCTAGGGGTCATTGCATGACCTTGGATTCCGTTTGTTTACCTTCTCGGTAGTTCCAGCGTCGCTCACAGTCAGTGGCTATGTTACAGCTAACGTCAAGCAAACACACAAGTATCAAGGAATCTGTAGGAAACTGCCCGAGGACGAATTACCCCAGTTATGGTCCCTCAAAGTCGTAAAATCTTATTTGCCCTGGAAAGTCTTTACATACGGAGTGTTTAGATTTGGGTGATGCAAAAATAACTGCTGACGCAAATCATATTTTTTTAACATTAACGAATAAGGATGCAAACGGGGCCAGGCTTGCTCGTGTTGAAATAACGGGGTTTAACTCTCAAAATGTGAAGCAGAATGTTTTTGCTCAACAAGTGCCGCTGCTGGGGCCTTTGGTGGCCAAGGTGCTATGAGCGTATGCTTCTTTGGACAGAGTCCAGACATGAGTAAGTTTTTTTTCTTTCTTTAATTTTTTCATCCCGAGCATTTTGGAGGACATCCAACAAACAACAAACAAAATTTTTTGTTCATCGATACATGTATACACATAATTTTGGGACCATGTACCGTAACTTGTCAAAAAGTATTTATAGTATATATTGTACATACACACGTAGTTGTGTCTTTAGTTCTAGGAGTGGATATCTTCTTTGAGATACCCAGAAACCCCTCGTCAAACCGATATGTATACCAATGTGTAACAATTCCAATGAAAATCACCTGGACAATGGCCATGGCATTGGGAGGGAAATGGATCGTCGAGATGAACTAGGTGGGCGTGACGTCACAGTACCTTGGGACAGGTTGGAAACTAGTGGACGTCTTCATGGACCAAAACAACAGCGGTTTCCGGGATGGATTCTTTACGTCCAAAATAACAGTCAACCAGAACTGCTTTATATTCTTTTTCGAAAAAGAACAATCGAAACTAAATGATAACACGCCTGTGTACGAGGCTACAATGGTAGAATATAGCGACCCCGCTAAAATGGTGATGGGTGGAATTGGTACCACCACAGCGCGTTTCAACCCGCCTTGGGAACCAGTTCTTGACCAGCTTGGAACTTTTGGATGGGAACTAGTAAAAATTTTAGACACTCAAGCAATGAAGTTTGATGGCGGAGGATTGCGGTCACTTTCATTTAAAAAGGTCATGTGGATGTTTTTGCATCGAAAAAGCGTTGCTGTTCCACCTGCTGAAGAGAAATCTAATGGAGAAAATGCACATGATACTTTGTGGCAAGTTCGGTGAACTAGTGGTTCTTGAGAAGATGAAAATGTGAAAAGTATATATACGACGACAACAACAACGACGACGACAGACAACGGACAAATTTCGATGAGAAAAGCTCACTTGAGCCTTCGGCTCAGCGACCTTATAATATCCTGCGCGTTCTTGTCGATGTAATTTAAACGTCTTGTTGTATATTTATACAATGTAATCACTGTCATATCGTAATATATATGTAGAATCTATATTGTGTTATAAAAATACATTTACCATGCGTGTTTTTTAATGATTTTTCGATAAAGCTTTCACAAGCAGTAAAGCATTTGAAAAAATGAACAGATAAAATGGTGGAGGTGGTGGTGGGGGGGGGGGGGGGGTTGGTGGTGTCATAAGTTAAACGTTTTCTCTGAGATAAAACAAAGCTTGACTTTTCTATTCAATCTTTTGTCAAGAACACAGAAAAAAAAAATCAGAAAAAACAAATAATTTGAATTTTATTTAATTTAATTTTTTAATTTTATTTTATTAATATTATTTATTTATTTATTTATTTATTTTTTTATTTATTTATTTTTTTGCGAGGATATATTTATTTTTGTTTGTTATCTATGTGCGATATTTACGTTACATGTTACATACTCTTTGTAATTAGGTAATGATGAAACGTTTTACATTCTCATCATTTAGATAATGTGCGTTTCTTTGATCTGAATCAAATAATGAAGCTTTTTGGGGAAAATTGTTTTTTCTTTAGATTATCATCAGATTTGAAAATCTTGTTACGATAAAAAGAAAATAACTTCCTTTAAATGAAAATTGTGTCTGTTTTGTTTTTACTAAAAACCGAATTAAAGACTCCATATCCCTTTTACAAATGTGCTTAAACTGTTTCATAAATGTTAGTTAACAAAATTTGATGTGTATTTTCTTACTTATGTAATAATTCTTAATTGCTTTCGTTTCCAAATATGGCCCCTCAACATCACGTAAATATCTTGGTGTAAAATTACATCTAGCATTAACTGTTTTTGTCTTTTAATTGTTTTGTTACACTTTCTTAAAAATCATTTTAACTGTATGAAGACGGACGAATAATGTATACCTTTGCCATGCCACACATGTGACCGTTCATATTGTCGTTTTGTACATATTGTCGTCGGCGACAATATGGACCTACCTTCACTGCACATATTGTCGTCCATCGGTACATATTGTCGCCGGCGACAATATGTACGGAGATGAGCCCTTATTTTCCTCCTGCATAACGGACGACAAAATGTGCAGTCAAGCACCAGCACATATTGTCGTCGGCGACAATATGTACAGTCAAGGCCGGCATATATTGTCGTCGATATATTGTTTTGACGATATTTACTTGAGAAAGAAAGAGAAATAGACAAACACACACACGCACGGAGGGGGACAGACTATTCCTCGCAATACTATAGGAAGAAAACTTTGCTGGTCAGAAAATTGTGTCCAGGATTGATGTACATCACTATGATATGTCAAGATAACCGTAATTCTTGAGATATCTGATAAATCAGCCTCTTCTTTTTTCTTGTAATTTATACTTGGAGATTGAATACATGTACATATTAGTTATTTTTGTTCAGTAGTAATGATTATTTGGAAAATATATTTTTGCGCTATTCTTATACAATCAATGCCGGTATACATGTAATTGGTGTTAGGGTTGATATTTTAGATTACCTGAACTGGAAGTTCAAGTGAGCTTTTCTGATCACATTTTGTCTGACCGTCCCTCTGTCTGTAAACTCACAATTTTAGCTTCTCAAGAACTACTGGGTCAATTTCAAGCAAAGCATCGGTGGAAAAAGGGGATTCCAGTTTAATTCAATAGAAAAACAGACAGATGTAGCACCGGCGCACCCCCCCCCCCCTCCCGCCCTGTGGTTTGGTTTTTTCTGCTTTGGCAAATTCTGCAGGTTTAATTTGTATATTTGTTTCTCAATTAAGTCAAGAGGTAAAATTCCATAATGTATGGAATTCCATATACGACAGCCAACTGCTTACTGCCAACTGCTCACTGCTTACTACCAACTGCTCACTGCTTACTGCCAACTGCCACACATATTTGAATAAATTTTCATATTTATATTGATATTCATGTGAATTTTCATAAAACCAGGCGCGGATCCGGGATTTTTTTTCCAAGAGGGGTCCATCCATTAAAAAAAAAATCCAACCCAGAAATTTCTTTATAAGAAAAAAAAGTAAACTCCTTTCCAAAACGTGAAAAACTTATATTTCGTGGTGGTGATGTTGTTTGGGGGAGGGGTTTCTTATGCTTCATATCTTCATATCTCTTACTTTTCATACCAACTTAACACGAATCCGCGTTTTCTGGGGAGGGGGGATCCAAAGTCACTCTTTGTTGATTTAGTTTATACATTAAATAACTCTACATATTCCAGGGGGTGGGGGGGGGGATCACTTTATTAATCTCATATGTTGAATTTCACATAAGTTAAACATACGGTGATATTTAAGAGTCATTTAAACATTTAAACCCCTGTCCCACCGGGACTGCGTTCTCACGGCGATCACGGCGTCCATAAAAAATGCAAAACGCCGAGGTGAGCGCAGTAGAGTCTCCTACAGCGCCGTGATAACGCGGCGAGATCTCCACTGAACGCGGTAGGGTCGCTAGAATGCCAAGGGACGGCGCGCACTTTGGGCATGCACAAAGTACGCGCCGTGTGATCGCGGTCTAATAAGAACGCAGTAGAAACGTAGCATGATCGCCGTAGCAGCGCGGTAAGATCTCCAACAACGCAGTGGGAGCTCCGTATGCACGCCGTGAAGACGCACGTGATCGCAGCATGAACGCAGTGATGGTAGACTGCTCTTCCACGGAGACCTCTCGGAGTCCTTGGAGATGCCACTGCGTTTCTATCGCGCTTCTAAGGCGCTTCTAATGAGATTAATTGTCTTGTGATTTTTTTGACTGCGATTACACAGCGACAACAAGGAGTTGTCACTGCGATCATCGAGCTCCCTTGGCGTTTCTATCGCGTCCGTTGGCGATCACAATGCGCTTTCACGGCGTTATTAGAGCGTTGTCAGCCAGCTCACAAAACAAGAGCAACAACCTCATATTTGATCAGCAATAATTCTAACGTATTTGTTGCACTCCTGACCAGGAGCATGGGGGTATTGGGAAGTAAAAATTACACCAGAACTTGTTCTGTTGTTTCAGTGGAGTTGCGGTGGAATTGCATAAATTTGTTAATAGCTTTTCAGTGTGTTTATTTTTTACATTCATAATAAAATCAAAGAAAAGATAAAAACATATCTGAATTGATATAATTGAAAAAGGAAAGGTTTTAATATTAAAACCATCAATAATTTAGTACTAAATTATTCAAATAGATCATTTTTAATAAAAAGAATATTTCTTGGCTTAAGTAGAAAGTCTTTTCGTCACGTGACTTGAGTCTTTAAAAAAAAATGTGTTACACTCCTTCTGAATATATATCCAGAGTGAAGAACACATTGTGAACGCAGCAGGCGCAGTGACAATACCGTGAACGCGAGGTGACAACTCCTAACACGCCGTTTCAGCTCTGCGGAAGCGCAGTCAATCGCAAAGAGATCTCCGTGGGAACGCAGTAGCACGCCGCGAGAACGCCGTAGAAACGCATGGGTCGTCGTAGCGACGCTGTGACATCTTCACATTGTGAAAATTCAGTTTTACAGAAATTTGTGCAATTTCCCTGCGATTTCACTGCGATTTTAAAAATTCAACACCGCCGTAATAACTCTGTGTTGACGCAGCTTGGTGTGACAGGGCCCTTATCCATTTCCATGAGTATTTGAAAATCTGGTCATGTTTTCAGCCTGATTTCAGTTGATAAAATTTTCTACCCCCTTATGAAATGAATTGTAAATAAGAGCAATTAACCTTTTGTCACATGGTTTTTAAAATTAGTACTTAGTACTAATGAACTTTTCTTTGCATTCAAACAAGTTTTAATGTCCAAATTGCCATTCATATTGATTTAAATGGATGGAAAATGTAGGCGGATATCGAGAGTTAGCTTGCGTAGTTCTTTCAAATTATAATAACAAAATTTGGCGGATTTAGGAATTTTCAAACTGTAAAGGCGAGGAAGGAGTAAATCGGAAGAAGGAGTAAGGCTCTTAAAAACAAAACATTTAATTCCTTGCATGCAAACATTTTTTTTTTCCTTGCCTGAGATCAACTGTTTGTACAAAGAGTAAAAGGCCTTTATGATTTTTCATTAGTATTTCTAATATAAATGCATATACCAACAAATATTACCCAAGATCCTAGAAAAAGCCCCATCCCATTTTTCTGACGTATACATTTAAGCTTTTAATATCCCCCGTCAAAAAATCTATTGAATTATTTGCCTGAAAGGAAATGTGTGAATTAGATGTTTTGTATTTCAGAGAGAATATTCTTTCCTCCTATTTATTCCTTCCTTGCCTTCACTGTTTAAAAATTAAGATTTTTTTGTAATTAGTATATGGTTCATAAACCCTCACTCATATAAAATGTTTCTTTAACTCTTATGATTTTCCAAAGGAAATGTATTTTTAAGTAAAATACAAACAATTATAGCCTAGCTTGCGGGACAAAATTGGACAAAAAGGACATTTCAACTCGACAAGATTATAAATGAATAGACATTTATATCATTGCGAGTTATCTCTCTTATCAGAGTATCGATGAAACTTAATATTATTGTTATCTATCATAGGGTTTATTCAATTTAGCATGGGTATTAAAGATATTAAAGATAACAAAACAGGCAATATCATCTATGAGCAGTGGCAGTTGGCAGTAAACAGGGAGCAGTAAGCAGGGAGCAGTTGGCAGTAAGCAGTTGTCTGTCGTATATAGAATTCCATAATAATGAAATAATTTACTTAACATATACATATACAGTAACACATCTTTAAATACAAATGACTTTTCAAAATTTTTTTGCTTGAAAAAAAAAAAAATTCTGAACCTTCCCCCTCCCCCCCCCCCCTCTCCGTTCTGAAGTTTCTGGATCCACCATTGAAAACAGCAGTAGGCCTGTGATTATTGTTGTTTATATGGAAGCATCATCAGATAGTGCAGATTCAAGTATCATCAAATCAAACCGGGCCTTGGGTGGGGCCACAATGGGCGATCTAAGTTTCACAGAGGAATATATGGGAAAATTCTTTAAAAATTATCTTCTAAAAACAATAGAATAGGCATATAAATATTGATTGATTGATTATTATTGTTAAACGCCAAGTCGGCAATATTTTAGCCATATTTCGGCGACCAAATTAAGTGCATATGACCATTTTTAAAGCTTTTGGTTTCTCTGGCCGTATTTATATGAAGCATTGCCGTGCAGCGCCATACGACATGTTCTGATGAACGACAATATGCGCAGTGAGGGTAGGTACACATTGTCGCCGGCGACAATATGAACAGAACGACAAAATGTACCGTCACAATTACGCTGCATTAAATAGCATACGAGATACGTCAGTGTGATTCATACACCAATTACATTCACAAAACAATCAGAAAAGAACAAAATACATCTTTAAACAACAATATATGTGGGGTGACAATATGTACAGTGAGGGTGAGGCACATAATGTCGCCAGCGACAATATGTACATGTGTTACTTTTCTGACGGCGCAAATATGTACTGATGGACGACAATATGTGCATCAAGGGTAGGTACATATTGTCGTAGACGACAATATGTACAAAACGACCATATGCACCGTCACAACACATCTAATTTCTGAGCTTTTTTGGTACCATGCAAGTGCCCAGGCATAAATGGGTTCTATTTTGCATAACATTTCGATTTTGTGTTATCTCACAAACAGAATACGTAATCGCCTTAATTAAGGTCTTCCGTTCCAACGGAAGACCTTCTACTGATTATGTTGGTCAAGATTATTCTTATTAGGGTCTTCCGTCTTATACACATCTAAAGATGAACAAAAGATGCTCAAAATAATGTTCTGAACAATATGCTACCTTTCCCCATCAAGGAGTTGAAGGGCCGGTCCCTAAATATTTCTTTTGCATATATCTCGGAAATGAAAAAGAATTTCTGAATAGTTATTGAACAAAAAGTGTTCAAAATCATGAGAGCTTTAAGGTGATATCAAGAAGAAGGACTCGTCCCTCAAAATAGGGACCAAGAGGGGCCGAAAGCCTTTAATTAATAACTCTTTAACGATCAATATTTTGTAGTATATTACTGAAGCAAAAATGTTTATCTCAACAATTTACAACTATATATAATGATATTCACATCATATGTTACATAATTAGGGGCCAGATTTCCAAATCTTTGACACTATAGATCTCGAAAGAGGGAATGTCACACTTATTAGACATGTAATAATGAAATGAAAATAATTGATAATACACTTCATTTCAATGATAAATTATTCTAAAACTTCAAAAATCAGAATGACCAGCACAGTCAATCAACTGTTAATTGTCTCGGTTTTCATTACAATGTCAATCACAATAACTTCTTTCTTTAGATTTCCTCGTTTCTTATTTTCAGTCACAATCTGTACATGTAAAACAGTATAGTTACACAAATTCCATGCAAGGCGCTACACCTGTCAATCAAAATTGTGAACTTAGTCTGGTGCCACAGAAGTATTTCCCATGTGATTTAAAATATTCTTTTGTTAAATTTTACGCTTTTAAAGATAATATTTTGGAACAAAGTTGGAATTAAGGCTGCATGCTGTGAATTTATCAAACCTGCATCCCACTGACGATCCGTTCTTACACAGTATGCTGGACAAGTTTTGATTGAGATTTTCCTTTTCTTTTAAGATAAAATAATTAATAGAATAGTTTTTTCACATGATAGATATCTGTTCCGCATATAAATGTATACTTTTTACTTTGTAACAAGAATGTGTAACTTTAAAAAAAGAGTTGAGACAAAAGGTAAAAGATCTTGACAAATGACAAATTATTCCTTCCTAGTCACTTTATAACTTAAAACTACGGTCGTGCCCCCCCCCCCCATTATGTCTTATGCATTCTTTTTTATTTTTACTTATATATCAAGAAATTTCTATTTCTTTATGCACCCCCACCCCCCCCCCCACCCCGCCCCCCAAAAAAAAATGAAATTGCTTTCTATGGCCTGATATCAGAACGTGACTTTCATAATGATAGTACCTTCATAAAAATGTTTCTAACCCTCCGTTTCGGTATTGGAAATATGACTTTTTGAATTAACTTGTTAAAGGAAAACATGTTTGAATTTTCATTCATTTATATTTCTCAATGTGAATACTTTCATTTTCCATAACTGGAACTTTTCAAACTAGAGGTGCGTTTGGTCGTCTGACTAGGACAACGATGACGTAGCGGAGAATTCTCAATCCGATTTTAAAAATGTTAAATGTATTTGTTATTCCCATTAAAGAAAAGAAAAACTAAGACATATGTGAGAGTGAGAAAGCCCTGAATTTATTATTCATTTTAAAAATTACGAGGCATGTACATCGTATTTTGAGATGGACCATCAACATTCGTCGATAACTTCCTGTAATAGATGTAAATTGATATCGTTGTCGTTTTTATTTCTGATGCATGTAAATTAAGCAACAATACAGTGCAGTGTTTTCCGTCATTTGAAATTCTGTGTTACAGATTTTACGTGAACCACCAATATTTGCGGTATTTTAACGATCAAATTCGCAACTGAACCACTTTTTATATATTGACAAAAGCATACACACAACTTTTTGGAATCACTAAGAGCAAGGGCACTTAGGTCCTTTTTTGCCTTGTAAATTTCTGAAAAATTAAAACTGCATAGTTTTAGTCGACAAGGCAATAAATATCACTTGAACACTTGGTGACTAAATTTCTACTAAATATGACGTAATTTTCTTGCTAGTCAATGCATTATGACGTCATAAATTGCGTCATTATTTACATATCCCGTATATTTCTTCAAAAAAAGCCAAAATATGATGCTATTTGTCAATAATTCGTATACAGCACAATCTCCGATCCAAAATGTGCAAATATATTATGAAAGAACTGCTCATTACGATTATAAAACACACATTAATTTTGGATCGAGGGGTGTGCTCATATTTTAATTCTTTGTTGAAGGTTCTCAAATTTACCTGTTTTTCTGCAAACAAGAAATTTGCAATTTCACAAAACCTGTTTTCCAGTACCTGGACTCTTAAGAGGAAACTTTTATATACAAACTGTAAGCGCCAAGTCTCTACTTTACATTGATGTTGAGAAAGGGACATAGTGTGTTAGTAGATAAATCTGTTTATCTACAGGGCCATTTTATGCAAAGTGAACCTCGCTCTTTGTTATACAAATAAGTATGATTGTACATATTAATAAATAAAATTAATTGGATATTTAAAACAATGGAATGTTTCCATATAATAATGTACATACAATGTACCAAAAGACAAACCAACTGTAAATCTCTCTCCCCCCCCCCCCCCCCCCCCAATACACAACTTTAAAAAAAGTACGATTTAAAAAAAATCTTATTAGTATAATATTTTGGTATCACTGTCTACAAGTTGTATGTGTATATTAAACGTTGATATTTTTGTGTATATATATATATATATATATATATATATATATATATATATATATATATATATATATATATATATATATATATATATATATATATATATATATATATATATATATATATATATATATATATATATATATATATATATATATATATATATTAAGGATGGCAATTTGTAACCGGCTAACCGGTTACTCGGTCGGAAGGATGGTAATCGGTTAGAAAATCTGTCATCGGATAGTCGGAAAAAATTAAAACATAAGTGAATTTGATCACAGTTTCTTGAATATTAAATTCAAAAATAAACAATTTTTTGAAACTTTAGCATTTTCTCCTGTCTATTTAAACTGATTCGGAAATAATTAAGGCTTTCTGGAATGACATCGCGGGGGTAATTGGTCAGTTTTTGAGATATTAATTGCGCAGCAATGTTAAGGCTTCCCGAAGCTTTAAATGCGTTCAAAACATAACACTGCATTGCAAAGTCAATTTTTATTTTTAAATTATGTACTTAAGTACGGCCAATTTATTTAGAGGGTTCTCTAGGCTATATATTAACGTATTTGTTACGATATCACATGACCTCGTTGATCACGTGACGGTCATTTCTACTTTTTTGAAGTGTTTCACATAAATCGATTCGGCGCAGCTGATTAACACAATTATTATTAACTTTTTGTCACATAATTAAACTCGTCGCATCCTTGTGAACCCGAAATGTGCTTGGGAAAAGTTATACTATTACCCTGGTACAAAATATTTCACAATAAATTCAACTTACCGACAAATTTTAGGGTATTTTCCACTCAATATCGTCATCTGTATTAAAACAAAGCCATCACACATTTTTCCCAAGCAAGATTCGGTCAGAGGGGAAACTCCTCTTACAGATTTCCATAAAAGATCTCAAATAAATCCTCATTGATCACCTGCGCCAGGCTCTTTTATACATATATTATAAATTCTACTTCTATCCAAGGGCATAAAAAAGAGTAAATGTCAAACGTATATTTTCGTATATATTTTGAACACGCTGACTTTTAAACAAGAGTAATAAAGCAATGTTATCTTTATACAGAAAATATTCGGATATATTAAGATTTTTAAAAAAGATTAAATCACGTTTATATTTACACTACCTTTCGGACACTTTATATGTAGATTGAAATAAGGTGTTAAGTTTATGACACTCTCCCCATCATAACAGCTCAAGTTTGCAGTGACTTGACGTCATTTTCAATTATGACGTCATACATTTGTAGTTCAGAGAAGTGAAGTCACAGATTCTCTGGGAAGCCTTAACGTACCTGCGTGCTGTTTAAACAATATGCTAGTTCAAGTTATTATAATTATATATATATATATATATATACATATATATATATATATATATATATATATATATATATATATATATATATATATATATATATATATATATATATATATATATTCATACTTCATATTTAACACATGCTCTGAAGAGCGGAGGAAATTCTGGTCGATACAATCGATCTTCTTTAATACCATCTTTAAAAGTAATTTTGCCGTGATTTTTGTCAGTTGATCGAATTCCTGAAGAAACTTTAGAATAGTAAAATATTTTAGGGGAAGCCTTTAAGTTCTTCAACGATACAATGATTACGGTACGATGATTGACCAGCAGTGCAAAATTAATTCTAAGAGACGTAGTTCTGCAGTATAAGGACATATATTTATAATAATTTTTTTAATTTTTAAATAATATTGAAAAATACAGCTAGCAAGTATACGATTACATGGAAGTGTGAAAACAAATTATTTGTCTTTGTTCCTTCATGCGCAAAGTCCAGTGAGGGTTTAGGAGATAATTGATTATGCAAGGTACATGTAAAGCAAGACAAAGTGTCCTAATTAAGAGATAAGTGCTCTGCCTTAAAAATTGAAAGACGGTAGATTTGTTTGATTAAAGTTTCAGTCAGAGAGAGTTTATGTTCTGATTTTCTGATTATCACAAATCTTACTGTGTCGCAAATTTTTTACTGTATCGCACGCATAAAATTTGAATTGTCACTGTGTCGGGGCCGTAAAACAGTAAAACATCTCATGGAGAACCCTGATTATAGTGTCTCTTTTCATGTTTGTTAGGCGTTTTTTTAAATCAACATTCAACATATTGGTTACATGAGTTAGTGTCCCAGAAATCTCGCGAGATTTGTACATTGTCCGACTTTTTTACAAAAGAGTACGCTAAGTGTAATAACTTTTCCATGTCGGAAATAGAAAGTATTGAGATAGCTTTAAACTAGTAAGATAATCAGTTCGTCGAAAAAAAAAAATACTATTTCAAAATTCAAATTTCCTGATGAAATAAACATTAAAAACATCACAAAATTAATATTGAATTAGATATAACTACAAATTATTATTTAAATTTATCGTAAAATTAAACTAGTATATAATCTTCTCTGCGGGATCCAAGGCTAGTACATAAACCCAAAGTCGTCGACATTTTTCAAGTCCAGTACAGAACGTAAAATATACACAATTAATCACACAATCACAGGGATGAATCAAAGAAAAAAATATTGAGGAAAAGATATTTTGATTCGACTGATAGACTAAAATAAAACGATAGCAGCCCTTTTTCTTGTCACTCTTTCCTGGAAATGTACCCTATGACTCTGAATAGGGGTCAGCATTTTTTTCTGTAGATCCGTAGTACGAGGAGGAGGGGAAGGGGAGGGGTTCCCTAGACTTTTACTGAGAATAGTCTTTTGCTGTAGTTCTAATATGTGAGTTTTGATTTGAATGCTGCTTGCCTCTCCCCACTTTATGTTGTTGTACAGTCATAGGCAAATTCCAGCAAAAATGTATTGAAATGTTAGAGAAAGACCTACCCCCAATCCATAGAAAATTTGTTTGTTTGTTTGTTTTTATGTTGTTTAACGTCCCTCTCGAGAATTTTTCACTCATATGGAGACGCCACCACTTGCCGGTGGAGAGCTGCAAATTTTGTCCTATACTCGGCACTTACGGCCATTGAGCAGTGAGGGATCTTTTTCGTGCCAGCACCTACTGCGACACGGGACTCGGTTTATACGGTCTCATCCGAAGGACCGGTCTCCACGTCCCACAGTGGGATCATAGAAAATTAGATACTGAATGAAATATTTCTTTATCTTGTTGTAACGCAGACAGTATGGCCTGCATCATAGAACATGAGAAGATTGCGTATCGTAATGCACCTTGTACTCCTTTGTTCAATGGGATTTACAGATTTAAGACCAGTACAGAGACCCAAAGAAGCCGCCATTTTTCAGTGTCCTTATTGAACATAAAACATTAACAATGAACCTTTAAACCAGTTAGCTGAACCTTATACACTGTACATGTAAATTAAAATTTTAGACGATAAGATATTTTGAATCGATATATGGTCTTAAAAAAACATGGGTGAACTTGTTTAGTCAGAAACACTCAAAATGGTATTGTTGATATCATGCAGAGTGTGTCGCGGCCTTGATTCAAGTTCAAGGTCACAGAGGATAAGATGTTTTACCTAATGTATGGTCTGAAAGAACATGTGTGAATTTGTCAAGTCGGTAACACCAGATAGGGTTTGCTTATAACCAGAGTGCGTCATGGCTTGACGCAAAGTCATTTGGACAAGTTCAACGTCACCAACAGAGAAACTGTACACTCCTTTACTATCTGGGTACAGCCCACTTATTGTTTCCCATAGGCGGCAATGTTAACCTTTCTTCACAAAGCAATGTCCCTAATTTTCGTTCAGCAGTGAGTGACCCCTCAAATCAAAGCACATCAAGTTGTCTTTCCTTGGTTAAAATCTCGAGGTGGCATGTCATATTCGTTTCCGGCAAAATGCGTCTGTCTGCGTTAACCTCTGAAAATGAAAGTGAAAGTAGGGGAATTCAAGACTTCTCACTGGTGTTATAATACATAAAATAATTCTGATGATCTTCTTGATAAATTACATCTGTCAAGCTTTTTTGCAAGGGAACATACTCCTTATCAACAAGTATGGGACTCAATTTAATACATTATCACAGTTTTTTTTATTCAGGTCTGCAAATTAAGGAACTTGTAATTTTTTTCTGCACTACTTTCTTCCCCGACCGATTCTAAAATAATTAGAGGTATGTATCCATCTTTCTACTGGCAAAACATTGCAAGTTAATACCCCTTACAAGATTGCTTGTAACCTTAGGATGTCGCATAGCCTTGACTCAAGGTCCCTTCTTCCTGTCCGCAGCTCCAACGGAAGACCTACTCGTTGCTTTGTATCTAGCTCTGCTCTAGTTTTCACTATAATAGCGCCGAAATTTGCAGTGTTTGGCACTTGTTAAATATTACAGGGAAGAAGTCTAAGCTACTGATGTGTAAAATTACCTTCAAAGGCTCACCTTACTTTCCAGTACATTAAAGTTAGAATTCACTTTTTGTGCAGAGGCACAGACGTTTGGGATCCCGGAAATACTTGTGAGATCATGGAAGTGGCAGAAATGAATTTTGACCAAAGCTATTTAAGATCTAGTCTGATCACCAGAGCACCGTATACGACGCTGACTAAACTTCTACAAAAGTGGGCCACTGTAAAACCAAAACAAGAAGCATGTGTTTTCTACACTTTTGGCAAACCAAGAACTTCTATCACCTATGAAAAACTGTACCAGGATGCAGTAATGCTGGCAAAAGGGCTTCTAAAGCTTGGGATACACAAGGGCGACATAATAGGAATAGGTGGAAACAACACTATAGAATGGCTGGTGAGTACATTAGGTGCACAGCTCGCTGGGGCACGCCCCTTGCACTTCAACTTTCACGACAGATCTGGAGAGAGCTTGAAAAGAATTATCAGCAAAGTCGGAGGATGTAAAATGCTAATTTTTGATCCGGGAGATAATGACGTTCATTGGGAAATATGTCGGAAATTCCTGCAAGTTGATTCAAAAACTGGTGTTGTTGTCGATTCCGACATACCATCAGTAAAATGGGTCGCATTACATGCACCCCTGGAATCCTCTAAGGTATGTTTTACAATTGAAGACGTATTCAGCAAAGAGAATATCAAGCTAACAGAAGTAGACCCAGATGACACAGGTGTTATTATTCTGACATCCGGGAGTACAGGGTTTCCAAAAGCTGTAGAATATAGTCATTATCGTTTAA
Source organism: Saccostrea echinata (assembly GCF_033153115.1). Lineage (NCBI taxonomy): Eukaryota > Metazoa > Mollusca > Bivalvia > Ostreida > Ostreidae > Saccostrea > Saccostrea echinata. The sequence goes on along the minus strand of NW_026889751.1, from coordinate 20,923,067 downwards.
TTGAAACTGCATATAATTTCCTGCATGTAGTTGGCTGGGATGACAAAGAAGATGAACAGCTTTCATTCTTCAATGATCGGCCATTTTACTGGATAGGGGGATATCCGTTTTTAGCCCTTGTAATAGGAGGAAAACTTATAACCCAGGCCAACACCCTTGCTTTCCCAACTAAAGCAGAAACTATGAAACACACTTCAAATATTATAGAGAAAGCAAAGCCCAAAATCGCCTTTATTCTCATTCCTTTCCTTTTGGAGTTACTGATGTCAAAAGATATTTCTTGGAAAATTCGAACGGTCATCACAGGGGGTCAGCCTGTTCCAGCTTCTTGCCTGGAAGCCATCGGGAAAAGGTACGATACCCTTTCTGTGACGTACGGCTCCACAGAAGCCGCTTCTTTGGCTGGAAGGATGTATAGTTCGCCTGATAAATATATTGGTCTTTCGCCGTTCCCTGGGGTGGAAATGAAAATTATAGGGAAGGATGGAATGATGGTTCCTCTTGGAACGAAAGGCGAGGTGCTATCGCGCAGTTGTTTACCATTTCCAGGTTACATCAATGAAGCCGAAAAAACCGCGGCTGTTATCACTCCTGCTGGTTGGTACAAAACCGACGATTTCGGATATATTAATTCTGCTGGTTACCTTGAAGTATTCGGCAGAGTTTCTGACGTAATGGAAATCTCTGGAGCTAAAGTTCTGCCATCCTATCTCGAAAAAATTATTAAAAGAAATCCCTGTGTCAAGGAAGTGGTGGTCTTTTCCATAAAAGACGAAATACACTGTGACGATATTCCCTGTGCAGCTGTTGTTAAAAAGGAAGGTGTGACCTTGACTGAGGAATCCCTCAAGGATTTTATCAAACAAGAGCTCAATATTTCTGAGGAAGCCAGATTCATGGAACAAATTTATGTTCCGAAGTACATTGTCTTTCACGAGAAGCTACCGAAAACAACCACAGGAAAAAGTGATAGGAAGATGACGAAGAGCGTTTCTTTACCATTCATCAAACAAACCTGAATGTATTATACAGATTTGTTAAAAAATATGTCAACCTCGGTATAACAACAAAGTAATCGAATATAATTTATCTCGTGATTAGTTTAAAATGTAAATGAGATCTATAAAAATTTAAAAGCTAACTGGGAATACCTTGATTTTTAAAGATTTTTTATTTCTTATAATCAGACCTCTCAAAAAGAATTATTAAAGCAAGGTTTCCTGGAAAATATGCCATGAAGAACATCGTACGCCAATCAATTCATCACTATCAAAACTTATCCTGGACAACCAGAACCGAAAAGTGCAAAGACTTTGAAATGTTTAAAGATATACACACCAGCATAGCTCCGGCAAGAATATATAAATTTGACTTTTCCTTTGATGAAACCAGACTGATAAAATTAATGGACCGTAACACCTCAGTTAACCCAACAAACAGGTGCTCTCTGTGTAAAAAATATATAGCGTTCCCTTCCAACACGCCGTCTTGTGATGTTCTACCAAAGAGCATATCAGGAACTCTTTTGAACAAATTTTATGTTCAATTAATTATATGTAGAATTAACACATATGTGTGATTATGACTTGTATTTAACGTTACTAGGTGGCCTTCCAACAATAACATTGAAAGACAAACATGATCAAAATGAATTCATTTGTTGTTGTGCGAAGTTTATCTGCAATGCCTATGCCCTTTTCAGCGGGGCTTTGATCCACTCAAACATAATTTTTCCCCAATGTATTATTGATCTTGTAAATAAGTTTGTGTGTATTTCTTTTATTTTTAAATGTCATTTACATTTTGATGTTCCTAACATAGCATAAATATAAATTGTATGCATTGTAAAATCTCGGAATAGAGGAAATAAAGATTGATTGGAACGATGTCTTATTTAAATGCAGTTTTGTACAAATTGATGCATTAAACATTAGATCTCCTAACAAAATTGTTGTGAAATAATTAAAGATGTCTTCAATAAAATTAAAGAGCGCAACAAACCATTTATACCGATATTTGCAAGGAATAATTCCACCACGTTGTTGAGCTCAACAATTGAATTATCAATGCGCGCATCGCATCAATTCATTTGTTGCACAAATCCATTCAATTTAATGGACCAATAATTGATTTGACGTGCACATCAATTAGACTATTTTTGAAGTAATTAAAGTAATATCTAATAATTAAAACTACACTCAGCTATTTGAGTTTATGTTAATTTTGCACTCAGAAGAAACTGGATTATTTTATAGGGATATTATCTCGGAGAAGTTCAAAAATTGACACAAAGTACATTTTTTAAAAGTATTTTATTTTGGCGTGTATTGGACACGGCTGTAATATTCCAGAGACACGAATAATTATCATTGCCATTAGTGTCTCTGGGAAAACAATAGAGGGGCCGCCAAAACAACGGGCAGACCCTGCAATACAACAATTAATGGACAGGCCCTTCAAAACGACGGCTAGACCCAGCAACACAACAAAGCAACATTCACAACAACATCATTAAATTGAGGGTTCAACGTACATAATTTACAACAAATAGTAAGACAAATTGACCGTGGGAAGTGCAGAGATCAAGCCCTTGACCTTGGGTGGTGCAAAGTTTAAGTACTTATTTATATATTTAACTGGGATGTTTATTTAAACAATTAAGTGCTTTCTTTGGTTGTTAATACGGGAATTAATGTCGCAGCTGTTGCAGAAAAAATACATAACCCGCGTAAGAAACACATTTTATTGTTTATATTTATATCTCCAAAAAAAAAAAAAAAATCAAAGTAAATTAAATATGTTCAATATGTATTATAGATGTGTATATCATTGTATGCATAATTGATGGAACAGCCGTTGCTTAAGAAATCTATGCAGGTGGCTTGCTTAGTGTTGTTTATGGACTGATTAACGGTAATGGTTTTTATAAGAAATAAACGAAATGATATCAGTGAATGTAAATATTTTCACATAATCATCATTCCAATTAAGGTTTAGGGTTCATAGTTCAAAGGTCAAAGTTCACAATCTCTCAACAAATGATAAAATTCTTGACCCTGGGAGGTCAAGCCCTTGACCTTGAGAGGTGCAAAGGTCAAGTACTTATTTATATATTCAACTGGGAAGGTTTAATTTTTAAACAGTTACATCACTGTATAGGATAATTACTCAGTGCCGCTCGCTTACGCCACAAGTTCTCCACCACAAACATATTGTGATCGGGAACTTCGCCATCAAATGGGTGGGGGTGAGAGCGGCATCAATAGCCGTGCCCAAGCCAAGACTTATTAAGGTGGATACAATGTTTCCCTGTAGGAAAATTTGCAATCTTACCCCAAATCATTCAAGGTGATGTGAAGACCCCAATATTAATAATAAGCATGAGAAGTCTATTAGAGGATCAACAAGTTCATAAAAAAATTCATTCAAGAAAATAGAATAGTTTGTTTGTTTTTAAACTTTAAATTCATATCCCTGAGTGTCATGAACATTCCTTTTTGCACAGAAGTAATGTTAAATATTGTATGAATAGTCTGTGATAGGATTTCTTGGTTTGATAACCACCTTATTCCCGAAAACAAAGAAAGATTGACTCATACTATCTAAAACTTTGAAAATTGGTGATCAAGGTAGCACACATAACTATACGTGTTCTGTCCGACAACTTCTGAACTACAGAACTAGATGACAGGCGGTACATATAGGTTATGAATCTTTTTAAACAAAGGAATTCTTTTTAATTCCCGAACCCGAAAAGAACATCTAGAATATCTCGTTTTCAAAAGAGGGCACACCAATAAAGGCTCAACTAAGCATGCTCACTCAAAAACTAAAGAAAAAAAACACTCTAAATATCCTTCTATCAGCCCTACAGACCTGTATTAACAAATATTTTAATTAAATTACACTGGACATATTGACTAGTGAAAAAAAAAACTACAAAATCTGGAGTATGGGCTTCGTACTCCTTATAAAAACACAATACACCTATGACCCAATTAAATTAAGAAAAACATCTAAAAATTCTGTTGCAAGACTGAACAAAATCTAGGAAATCGGTCCTACCATGCTTCTAGAAACTCTACGATGACTAGAAATTCTAAAAATGTTGATTTATAATAGATTTCACTTCCTTGTTATATACTGTGAATGTAACTGGAAGTAGCAGTATGCTACATTTGCATCCACTGGCCTGCAATACCCTGGTGTTCTGTCTAACTCTTCATAGGATAAATGGCTATCATTCCTATATAAATCTGTCAAAATCAAATGACTTTTTGGTCCAATTTTTTATCCCACAAGATATGCTAAAATTGTTTGTTTTTACTTCTAAAATCTAAGCGTTGGAGCATATTTTAAGAGTGATGGGGGTGGGGGGTTATGAACCTGAACCAATATGATGCTTAACTGAATGGTATTTACCAATGGGCAATACATCCATTATTATGTCTTTAACAGAAGCAAGCTGAGAAGAAGGATTAGGAATAGGCCCATTAAGTCATTAAATATGGTATCTTTATTCCTATTAAACTTTCTATGCAATTCAAAGTTGCTTGTGAAAGTACATGACCAAATCTATCAACCCCTTTCAAAACTATTAGTACATAATGTAAATCAAATATGCATGCCACCAGAAAGTCAAAATCTGAAGATCAGTAAATGCATATTGTTATTACCATTTAAATGTTTATAATTATGTAATTATTTTATTGTATCGTATTTATAAGCAACCCTGGTTTTACAAGTACAACTTGGGTTGCTATTTAATTTATTCTTCATTACCGGAAATTCAATTTTCTGTCATTAAATGTAAAAAAAAGAAGCAGTTTCATGAAAAAAAGGGTTGTGTAATTCTACAAACTTTTAATGATAACATCAAGCAGATTTGTACGTGTTTTTTTTTTGTAAGGTATGGTGCATATAACACAAGACAGCTTTTTAAATATAAACTATTTTTCTGTCCAATGAATCAAATAGTACTTAAAGTAGAATTAAATTATTTACCTATATTAATGTTATTTTACTATAACTTGCCAGAAATGTAAAACTGTTGAAAAGCACAAGTAAATAGCTTAACATTTGTATTAATATAAGACATATTGTATGTGGTATTGAAATCATAAAATTTTCTACAGGAGATGGTCAGCTCCCTAAATCCACTGTACATCAACATTATAGCTCACCTGTCTGAATGGAAATCTAGAAATCACAGAGAAATGGCTTATCCAAATGTAAGTTTGTAATGCTTCACAGAGAAATGACTAATCCAAATGTTAGTTTGAAATGCTTCACAGAGAAATGGCTAATCCAAATGTAAGTTTGTAATGCTTCACAGAGAAATGGCTAATCCAAATGTAAGTTTGAAATGCTTCAAAGAGAAATGACTAATCCAAATGTATATTTGTAATGCTTCACAGAGAAATGGGTAATCCAAGTGTAAGTTTTTAATGCTTCACAGAGAAATGGCTAATTCAAATGTAAGTTTGAAATGCTTCACAGAGAAATGGCTAATCCAAATGTAAGTTTTTAATGCTTCACAGAGAAATGGCTAATCCAAATGTAAGTTTGGAATGCTTCACAGAGAAATGGCTAATCCAAATGTAAGTTTGAAATGCTTCACAGAGAAATGGCTAATCAAATGTAAGTTTGTAATGCTTTGCAGAGAAATGGTTAATCCAAATGTAAGTTTGAAATGTTTGTAGAGAAATGGCTAATCTAAATGTAAGTTTGGAATGCTTCACAGGGAAATGGCTAATCCAAATGTAAGTTTGAAATGCTTCACAGAGAAATGGCTAATCCAAATGTAAGTTTGTAATGCTTCGCAGAGAAATGGTTAATCCAAATGTAAGTTTAAAATGCTTCACAGAGAAATTGATAATCCAAATGTAAGTTTGAAATGCTTCGCAGAGAAATGACTAATCCAAATGTATATTTGTAATGCATCACAGAGAAATGGCTAATCCAAATGTATATTTGTAATTCTTTGCAGGGAAATGGCTAATCCAAATGCAAGTTTGTAATGCTTAGCTGCTTAGCAAAAGTTCTTACTCTCGAATAGGATGTCATATTTTGTGACGGAGCACGCTTTTTGGGTATTTCATGATAACTTGTGCCCATAAAATTAAAATACTGTATAAGCAGAATTTTTAGTGCAGATTTAATATTGGCATTATTGGCGAAGGTTTTGATATCGGTAAAATTAAATATCCTTAACAATTCATTCAGCATCGGTGGTTGTAGCTTTTTTTCTGAACATAATAAAATCGCTCAAATTACTTCTCACTAGAAAATATGTACCCATTTTATGGGATAAATTGCTAAACTTGCGTCTCGCTAAAAAAATCCATTTATATCAGTGATTTAGAAAAACAAACTGCATTTTATTTCTCAAGCTAATATATAGCCTTGTATTCATGAGACAAAATAAATGCAAATTACCCACGCTATATGTAATTAAAGATGTTTCTCATTATTGTAATCAAAAAACAAGATGTGTTTGTGAAACAATGATGCCCCTGTATGACAGCTCATGGCGAAGATTAAAGGTTTTCAAATGCAAATCAAACTCCAAGGTCAAGAAATCAAAAATGTTGGTACCCAAAGAAAGGTCTTGTCACAAGGAATACACTTGTGAAATATGAAAACCCTAGTACCAACCATTCAAAGGTTATGACCAAGGTTAAAGTTTATGTAACTGATAAATAACAAGATGGTGTTGAATAGTTTAGAGAAAACATCCCCTCCTCGGGCCTTCGGCCTTCGGAGGGAATGTTTTCTCTAAACTATTCAACACCATCTCGTTATTTATCCAACACTTACACAGCTGGATATTTAAATATCCAACCGATAGGCAGTCCCTCATTAGTATTGGTTACATGATGTTAGGGATCACCGCTGGGGTTTCTTTGATGGTTTGTCTTCACAGAAGATTCAGAAACTGTCCCAAGTTTTCCCCGCATCAAAGAGTTGTTTCCCTTAAAACTCTGAGTTCTTCATTTTCTACAAAGAAATTGTGATAAGAAACCTTCATAAGGATGACTTATTGATATTTTTTTTCTAATTATATATATACCTGTTTTAATTTACTTTGCTCAAAAAAGAAATCCTTATTCGACATTTTATTTCTTGTGTAAAAGTCTTATTGAGAAATCCTTTGTATCGATGTTTCAAACATGAATGTTTGCAATGTTTTGCAATCATTATATCTAAACATGAATTTTTGCAATGTTGTGCAATCTTTATTTGAACATGAGATTTTGCAATTTTGTGCAATCTTTATTTATATTTGTTATCTTTGATACAGATAGATATTCATTGTATTAATTTAGAATTTTTAACACTTTGAAGATTTGTGAATTAAAAAAATATAAATGAACACACAGAGGTATTCTGAACAGTAGGAAATATTTTACTTTGTTATACTTCTGTATTAAAAAATCATAAAGATGATTTTGTTTTACTGGGTTATAACTATAATAATAAAAAAAAAATACATCTACACAGAATAATTATTATGTATCCATTTCCAGGGTTTATGTATCCAGTATGAAAGCATGAACTGTTCATACTAGATTATATATTTATTAATTTCATAATACTTATAATTTTTTGTTGGATTATTTAGTTACAATGTGGTTGACAAATTTTCTTAAGAGCATATCCCTGATTATATCACATGCTACCCATACCAAAAAAGTACAGATTAGGCATGCCTATCTTTGACAATAATAGGCAAAAAAAGGTATGCCAAAGGTATGGAAGATTGGAACCACTTGTACAAGTAAAGGTAACAAATTGGTACAGTATAGGTACCAAACTGGTACAGTATAGGTACCAAATTGGTACAGAAATTAAATAGGCATACCTAAAGTCTGCCTATATATGTGCCTATATTGTACCTATATTTAATTATGGGCACAATTTAGGTATCAAAATGCACAATATTGGCACAGAATCACATAAGTACCTTCTAGGCATACCTAAAAAGTGCCTATATATCTAACTCAAAGGTTCCTTTAAGGCTGTACCAAAAGTATACCTAAAGTATGCCTGTATTGTAGCTATATTTAAAAATGGGCACAGTTTAGGTACCGAAAAAACACAATATTGGCAAACAACTCAAACAATCAGATATGTACATTTGAGGCATACCTGGCTCCGGGGCCATAAAACTTAGACAAGCTCACTTTTGATCTCAGTCTCACTTTTACCAAAGGAATTAATAGTGGAAAAGTGAGACTGAGATCAAAAGTGAGCTTGCCTAAGTTTTATGGCCCCAGGGCCATTAGATTAAATGTACCTACAAGTCTACCTAAAGTATGCCTACATATATACATGTACCAAATTTGTACTTAAGAATCTGTGCCAAAGGTGTACTACAGGTATGCCTATAATGTACCTATTAAATAGGCACATCCCAGGTAGTTATACAGGCACATTTTAGGCAGTTCCATAGGGAAAAATTATTTTAACAATAATGATTATAGAACAAAATAAAAAAAAATTATTGCATTATGTTACATGATAATATATGAAAAGACAGCTCTTTTAAAAAAACATCTCTATGAACACTCCATTTCTTGATAATTTTTTTTTTCAAATTGTTCACTACATGTAAGCTCCATTATCTGTATCTCTGAGTTCCTACCAGTCACAGAATTTTCTGTCATAGCTTCTTGTATCCTCATAGCTGTACAGTTGCAGTTTTCATCTGGACTCTTTCTTTAAAAGTACTTACCTTCCATTTGAGCTTTCAGGTCCTTTTCCTTCAATTCTTAAAAAGTTTATTACATCATTTACATGTATCAATAAAATTAAGTTTTTACGCTCAAATATTTTCAAGCATATTAAGCCGAAGTAATCGTCTTAGTTTACGTAGCTAGGAGTTTGATATTTAGTGCGATATATTTCCTCAGATTTAAACTAACTTGATATCCCAATCTAAAATTTCAGTCTATCAATTAATTCAGACCTCATTCTTTGTGCCATTATTGATATTCATAAAATGTTTTACATTTAATGGACAGTAAAACCCGAAATCTGGATAGGATTTAAATTATTTGATTTTATAACAATTAGATTTTATACTTACTGATAAAGTTATAGTTTTAATGCATTTCCCTCTGGCTGGGCATATATAAAGGTTCATCGATACTCTGATAAGAGAGAAAACTCTTAATGACATAAAAGTTTATTATTCCTTTATAAATTTGTCAAGTTGAAGGGTCTTTTTTGTCCAGTTTTGCCCCTCAAGCTATGCTATAATTGCTTGGATTCTACTTAAAAAAATTCATTTCTTTTGGAAAATCATAAGCGTTAAAGAAACATTTTATATGAGTAAGCAGAGGGTTTATGAACCTTAAGTGATCTCAGGAATCATAATATTCATGGAAAAGCAATACCGGTACTCTGCTGGGAAAAAATATGATTGTTCAAGAATATACCCACAATCCATTGCAAACGTGTGTGGTTGTGGTTTTAAAGGATACATATACATGTATATATTATACGCTGTTCTACAATGTTTAGTTTATGGAGCAGGGCATACATGTAGGCACCTGAAATATTTGTCAAAATAAATTGAAAAAAATATAATGAGAGAAAACTTGTTATTTGCACACAGTTACTGCGTTTACTCTCTGACTTGCATGTACCTATATGTAAGCCATATCCTTCAAATGAGAAAAATCATGCTGAATACTCAAACGTATGACATTTAATTTGTAATTTAATCATGGACCATTATGTTGAGAAAATTAAATCAAAATCAGTATTGTTTTATTCATAATTCATCATAATTAGTCAGCCCCCGGGCTGACTAGTTACGGTGGGATGAAACTGCAAGTGCGCTTGCGTAATTTGGAATTCTGGGAAAAAGATGCACACGACTTGTTCTAAAGAAGCTCGTGCTATTTGCTCCAACCAAAGGGCATGACTCTTCACAAACACCCTCTAAACAAAGACGCGACCTCGATCTATTTATAGACTGCATTGTTCTTCGTCGCTCTCGACGAAAAATTAAAGAAGAGATTGTTCTAAGTGGGAAATATGATACTATGAAAATATTTCAGTGCTTCTTATAGAAGATGAGAAGTTTATATGCAGAGCACATTTAACACTTGATATATATACCCTCAATCGCCGTTGCAAGTTCACGGATTTGTGTGTATTAAAATTCCTCTGAATGCCTGATGCAAGACTCCCTCGATCAATACCTTGCATAAGACATGTACGGGTCGGAATTCACACAATAATCCACTTGCACAAAGGTCCCAAAACAGTGAAAAAAAAGAATCTCCTTTCACTTTAATGATGAAAGTTCTGAAAACGTCCGTCAGAAGATCACTTAAGATGTGTAAAGTCTTATAATTTACATGATGATAGACATGTAAGTGCCGCTTGTGCACGTGAACCGCGCCCACAGGTGAGAAACTGACCACAGTAGAACTTGAGAGTTGAGAGAAACTGCGCGGATTTATAGACAGCCCCCCCCCCCCTCAATTAGAGAGAGTGAGCGAGATGGAATCCAGTATCATTTTAGGGTATACGTACTGTATGTATAAAATATTTTGAATTTCCAGTTTATTACTTTATTTTGGAAGCAATTCTTTTCTTTCCTAATAACACTGAAATGAATGCTTAAATTTAGAAATTGAATTAAAGATACATACAGTATGCACCCCTCCCCCTTCCCCTATCATGTATTGCCTCGAACCTGCACGATTAAAAACTTTTATCTCATAATAATTAACAAAATCTAACCCAAGGTCTACCTTCCTTTTAAGCATCATAATCTATATCATTTATAGAATTTAACAGTAAAACAGAAAATGTATACATTCTTCAACGTTCAATGATTGGGATCATAGTGGCTTTGTTCATTTCCGAGACGAACTTTATCTCATGGCCGTGGGAACCGCCCCCCCCCCAATAATTTTTCCGATATATAGACTACTATAGAAAACATAGCTACTATATGCTTGTGCCCCCTCAATAAAAACGTCCGATGACCTTTTTTTTATTATTATTATTTTGTAATTATTTTTTTTTTTTTTGCTTGTCAAGGACTTTTTGGTAGTCCCTCCAACTGAAAATGTATGGCTACGCCCCCCCCCCCAACTGAAATTGATTCCTACGGACCTGTATCTGATGTCCGCGCCCAAGAGAAATTAATTGGAGGTCATCATAAAGATCACGATGTAGTCTAACTAAAATTTATTCTATGCTTTATTATTTATTATGTACAGCATTATGTTACAAATAAGAAAACGACTGGGCGAATTTTAACTTAGACGACAATGACTTTTAATGAACACAACATGATGGATAAAACAAATCATATACCATCACAAAACAAGAAAGTAACTTTCTGTATTCCAGTGGCTGACTCTCAGCTTTTTTTTAAAAAGCTAACCTTGTATCTCAGTTGTTTTAGTTTTTAATCGTGTGTTCATAACACACCAAGGCCAACTGCTGAAATATCAGGGGCCTATTTTATAAAAGAAATTACAACTAAGACCAAAAGCTTTAGTTGATTTTAAAATCTTGGAAAATAAATGATCCTGTTAATTACGTAATAACTCGAGACACTGCTCGTGAGGACTTCATATTTGCATTTTTATTCGTATTGTTAAGGATTATATACATTTACCTTCGTGAAAATTTTGTCTCGCTTTTATCTATCTCGCAAAAATATAGTGATCTACGTTATTGTCCCTCGTCAGGCTTTCATTTTTTTCTAAATGGTACATCTCCCACGGGTTATTTCTGATTTAAATAAAAGTGGTAAAAGTTTAGAGGTTTTAAAGAAATCTATTGCGGAATCAGTTTTCAGTTCAATACGAAAGTTGGTAAATATACAAAAGTTAAAAAAAATTAAGGACCTAAAAATTACTGGTAAGTCTATTTTTTATCATTAAATATTTGTGTTTCTTAAGTTCTTGTTGTTTTTTTTTTTTTTTCAGAAAAAGTCTATGAAATGGGTTGCAGCGGGAGTACAGAATCCAACTCAAAGATGTTTGCTTGCATACCCCCACAGCCCCCTTATTTGGGCCCCAATGTGAATATCGGATTGGGAACTTCATGGTACAGTACGCGGAACAATTAAACCTTACAATTATGCCTACCAGTAGTAGAGGCATGCCGTTAATGACCTTGGACGAAAAGGTTTACAGCGTCACTTTGGAGAACTTTGATTCCGTCTGTTGACCTTCACAGTAATTCCGGCGTCGGTCACGGTCAGTGGCAGAATCGTTACAGCTAATATCAAGCAAACACACAAGTATCAAGGAATTTGTGGGAAACTGCCCGAGGATGAATGACCTTAGCAATGGTCCCTCAAAGTCGTAAAATCCTATTTGTCCTCAAAAATATTTACTTACGGCGTGTTTAGACTGGGCGATATAAAAATTTCTGCTGATTCCACCCACATATTTCAAACAATAACTGAGGAGGCATCCAACGGTGGCAGATTTGTTTGTGTAGAAGTAACAGGTTATAATTCTCAGAATGTGAAACAGACCGTGAAAAAGAGTTCAGCTGCGGGGGCATTTGGTGGTCATGGTGCTATGATCTCTAGCTTCTTTGGGCAAAGTCCAGATATAAGTAAGTTTTATCTCTCTGATTTCATCGTCCCAAATTCATCTGTTTTAAACACATCTAAAGACCTGAGATATGGCCTGTACTTATGCATGTTTATGCGATTAAAAGTTAAAATTATACAATTATATTAAATGAAAATTATATTAAAGTGGACCTTATAAAAAAAATTTAAATACTTATGACTTTAAGGCATTAAACAAACATGTTGGTATACAAAGATTTCATGAATATTCATCATTGAAAGATTTTCAGTGACAACAGGTGCAACCCGACTACAAATACGTGATACTTGTTTGAAGATCGCGTAAAACCTATTTACAGCTCTATTCATTTCAAGATTTAATTCTGAATTAAAACAATATTTTGCTCATACTCACGCATTGTTGATTCTATATACACATTGTAGCTAGTTGCCTTTAATAAACATGTTTACTCCTTTATACGGTGGTTATAGCTGCAGAACTGTAGCGTTATGGTTTTATATTTTAGTCTTTGACCATAACATATAATCATAACGCTTAAGTTCTGCAGCTACAGTGGATATACATGTAGCTCATAAGATATACGTTTTCATATCCACGGTTGTGAAGTGGCAATGGTTTTTGAGTGGATTTGATCGAGTCAAATATTGTGGATTTACATACACATATATAATTCAGCATAAAACATGAAATAGCTATGTTTAATTCAAACATGTGATAAAAAGAATCGGCCCCCCATGGTTTGTGGTTGGATATGATTTTTTTTTCTCGTCCAACTCGTTTTGTGTTTTTATCCCCTCGCCATGGCTCAGGGATAAAAACACAAAACTCGTTGGATAAAAAATCATATCCAACCACAAATAACAATGGGAGATCCTATACTTTCCTCTTTGTTTAAGATATGAAGCTTATAAAATTTTGTAAAAATCGGAATCACCGTATTTTTTCTATGATCACAAAAGACCATTTTTTGCGCCAATTAATTATTTTTTTTTTAGTATAATTAAAGTTTGAAAAATATAAAACATTCATCTGTTGAAATCTACGTAGAGCAGGCAGTGTACATACATTTAGCTGTTTTATTGTCATGAAACCATTTAATTACAATGCAGGTATATTTTTTTCTGTCTGTAGTTTTAGGAGTAGATATTTTCTTAGAGATACCAAGAAACCCATCCTCGACACAATATGTTTACCAGTGTGTCACAATTCCAATGAAAATGACGGAGAGTGACCATGACAAAGGGAGGGGAGTGGAACGTAGAGCTGCACTGGACGGAAGTGACGTCACAGTACCTAGGGACAGGTTGGAAACTAATAGACATCTTCAGGGATTCAAACAGTAGTGGTTTCAAGGATAAAACAGTATTTGCATCCAAAGTAACAATCAGTCAGAACTGCGTATTCTTTTTCGAAAAAGAACAGTCCGAACTGAATGATAACACTCCCGTATACGAGGCGACAATGATAGAATATTATCTCCCTGGCGAAATGACGAGTAAAATTGGTACCACCACAACAAGTTATAACCCGGCGTGGGGACCAATATTGGATCACCTTGGAACCTTTGGATGGGAACTAGTCAAAATTTTAGACACACCGGCACAGAAGTTTGACAATATTGGTTTGCTAGGGTCACTTACCTTTAAAAAGATCATATGGATGTTTTTTCATCGAAAAATTGTTGCTGCATCGTCTGCTGCAGAGCATTCGTCATCTAGTGGAGCAAATGCAGCACCTGCTCCAACTGATCTACCTGAATAAGTGACATGCAGCATATATTTGAAAATATAACCAGGACTTAACTTACTGTGATATCATTTAGTTGAGGGTAACATTGAAAATTTTTAAACCCCCCCCCCCAATAAACCCATATTCAACAAAGGGTCAACCGACATGGACAAGTGTTTACGAAGGGTGAACATTTTCAATATTACCCTGAACTACATGTAATGTTTATTATATTATACTGAATATTTTAAACAAATACATATGTAAGACTCCAAAGTCAGATGGTCACGCCAAAGTCTGATAGTGTGGAAAAATAATTCACGTTTATGAAGTCATAGTACTACTACGCCAAACCGAGATGCCGCGCCAAGTATATGTATATATATATATATATATATATATATATATATATATATATATATATATATATATATATATATATATATATATATATATATGCAAATATATATAAAAAGAAGATTATTACTGAAAAATGCCAATATCTTTATAACAAACAAAGACAATTTTACTGTTGCTACGTTGGAGGGCATGGTTTCATCAATGTTTCTAACAAATGTTTCTCGACGACAGGCCCGTAGGAAGGAAATTCAGTAGGGAAGGGTGGGGGGGGGCACAACCAAACATTTTCAGATGGGGGAGGGGCACTACAAAGCAAATAATCCTTGACACGCGAAATTTAAAAAAAGTCATCAGACGTTATCGAGAGGACACAAGCATATAGAACAACTACATTTTCTATAATATACTGTACAGCAGGGTAAAATCGCGGTCGGAAAAGATCGCGAATTGTTCAACTTGCAGCAAATCGCGGTCGTTTGAATTCGCGGAGAGGAAAAATAATACTTTTTTCCAGCACCGGAAGTGTTTTTCACGTATTGTGTCGATTCTGAGCCCGATTAAATAGAACGAAACACCGTACTGATCCCTATTAGAAGACAAAAAGAGGCGGAACAAGTTATATTTCATGCAATGAAAATGTATTTTGTAATTAAATAAAATACTATTTGCAGATATATAAGAGGCCATTGACTTGGTTGAGATGTTTATTTTATGATTTCATTCATATACTTCCCGTACATTCCCTAGACAAGCGATACTGCCGTATATTTGTATGCAGATTCATTGAAGGGTAATAGAAGGGTAGTAATAAATCGATATATTGCAAGGGCATAACCTCAGTGAATTATGACAAGCTTTTACACATGAACTCAAGAAGTATGAAGATATTTGAAAAGTGCTGCGAACCTCTTGAATTCTTGCAAAGGAATTAATTATACCTATATTTAATGTACTTGACCGAAATATTCAACATTCAACATTCGGTCTAACAAATTTAATTTTAGCAATTAGGTAGTAGAATCTTTAATGGTTCGCAGCACTTTTCACAAACTACAAAGAGTGTTAAAAATAGTTATAGATTAAACTTAGATTTTTAACTTGGTTATGCCCTTGCAATATTGGAATTTATAGATGACCTCTATACTTCAGGTATATTTGCTAAAATCACGTGACTGCCACATCATGTGACAAGTCTAAATAAGGAATCTAATCGTCCTCAACATGTAGTTTTCAACCACATTGCATTTGTCCGATAATAGTAAAGTCCTAAAGAGAATCGCCCATCCTTGTAAAGAATGTATTTTCTATCTAAAAAATTCGCCGATATTTCCATTTGGGACCTTAACTGCACTGCGATAGCCAAAATGTTGAACTGTTAATAAAATTGAATTAAAGTGTAACGGTGTTGTCTTTACTACATAAGTGCCTTGATTAAAGATAATATGACTGCGTGATACGCACGGGTGAAATCTAACAAAGCATGTTTTATAAATGATTACATCGCACCTCTACTAGGTGACAAAATTAAATGTTATTATAGATATTTATTTGTCAATTAAGCTTTAAATAAACACAACTACGTGTTAGTGATTGATCCGTACACCCGCATAATTAGGAAGACAGTCTACATCTCCTCTATATCAATTACTGCTTTTATGTTTGCAAGGAAACACAGATAGAGTTAACGAATCTAATCACAGATCTGGGTAATATGTCAATTTATCCTTACCAATTTTTGAAGAATTATTCACTGTATGTTGAATTCGCGGAATTTCTATTTCCGCGAATATAGCGAATATTAACTCCGCGAGTTAATTTCCTGCTGTACAGTACTTTATACCGGCAAAATTATTCGGGAGGCATCCCCCGGCTCCTACGGCCATAGACGAATTTGATTCAACCAATTTACATGAAAGTATAATAACATCAAATAATTTATTGAATATTAATCTATTTGAAATCGAATCGACCATAGTATATATTATATGTAAAGAAGTTTTTTTTTTGTTCACATTTTTATTATATTTCCTTGTAAAATACTATATATAGCAACATATAAGTCATGATATTATACAGAAAAGAGCTATATGCGGTGTATGCATAATTCTGCCCCCATAAATTTTGAAAATTTGTTGAAATGTGCTGAATTGTATATATTGTATGAAGAATCTGAATCAACAAAAAATATTATAGTTTCGAAGTAGGTTATTAGCAATTTTTGTTTCTATGACGTCACAAACTATTTGGATTTTGCATTATTTTTCAGAAAGAGGAAAATTGGACAAAATTTGTTCAATTCTTACCATATAATTTATAGAGCGCATACTTTCTCCAGAACAGTACTCACATATTTCATTGGTTTTATCATTCTATACATTATATCAAATTATTGAGTTGGAGCAGACCTGCGCTCGGTGATTTTTACTCAAAATATCTACGTAATATACACTTTTTTCTCTATAAATCATGGAAATTTTTAATTGACGTCATATCTAACATATGGCGTCATAGCTGATGAAAATATTTAATGATTTGAAGTCTGAAGATTTCCCCCTGGTTTAGAAAATAATTATAGATTTCTCCGTCATAGTTTGATTTTGGGGGCAAATATTGGTCATTACCGAATATAGTCCTTTGAGAAAATATTAACTTCGAATCTGTGTCCACGCCCAAGAATTGACGTCCTTGGTACAGTAACCTTGTAGCATCTCTTTCCTTCCTTCTTTTAAATTGAATTCATAAAATCGAAAACTTTTAATATTATAGTATCATTCTCCCATTCTTCGAGTCCCCTAAATGCTTCTTATTAATAATGTTGAAAGCTGAATTCTTAATATGTATAGCTTTTTAGGTTATTAATTGTCACTGTGTTGCTCCTTTATTTTAATTCCCTAATGCAGATTTCAGAGTATCACATGCAGAAACTTAAATTTTAACAAAGAGGCAAAAAGGGCTTTATTGTAACTTCCTCTTTGGGATGGAATTATTTGTATTATTATCTATATTTCACAATCGTTTGTGGGTTGGGTTGGGGGATAATACTATCCGTATCATTTAGATGTTAGGATTTCAGTTTTTAATTAAAGATAAAATAAAGTCTTTAAAGTATAATCTCAAACTATTCAAAGACAGGATTTTATTACTTGATGATTCGTTTCACTATAATATACATGTGCTTTCCCATTTATCTTTTTTAAATAACAGTTTTTAGTAAACTCTAGAAATATCAAGAGAAATGAAGGTTTTTTCCTCTCGGATGTATAGGGTGAGTTTCAGTTTATTGCAAAATGTCCCATCTTTGAAATACCGGTAATTCATTCTGTGGAGTTTTTTCCCGATCAGTTTTGTGTTGTTGTTTTAATTGATCGGCTTACGATCCTTAAACAGGTATATCAAATTTCCGCTGGAATGTTGATCGAGCGAAATAGAGCAAAAAAATATATGAATAGTGCACTTGAGAGACAAACGGCTGCTAGTTCAGCTATCGATGGAATCCACGAGCAACTGTCAAACAAAGGCTCCCGGTATAAATCATTAAAACTGAAAACTTACTTATTTCGCCTACAAAATATATTGCAAAATGCAAGGATGAATATTACGTAGAAGCATGTTATCATTTAAAACTCTTTGCATATTGCAAAACTCCCTTGTTCTATATCGGTCATTGACCTTGTAAAGTTACGGACATTTAATTGACTATAGTCGATCTGTATAGTTATCGGGAGTAAGCAAAAAGGTAAGTTTGATTTTTGCATCTGATTGAAAAGTATTTGCGAGCTTTTTGGTGGGTTTGACTCACAATTTAAAAGATACCGGGTGGAGGGTCGGTCGTTTTGTAGTGCCCTACATGATGATTTATAGATAATTTTATTTCGAAACGAACCGCAAACTTTATCTTAAAATTTTACTTCATATATCCACCATTTAAATATCAGCTGAATGCAAAAACTGCGTAGAAATGTATGGAAGAGTAGGTCAACTGGCATGGGTTTTTGCTCTGCATGACCACTTTGTGATCTATCATAAAAATGTTTATAGAAAAGATCGACACATTATTTTATATGCATTAACTACAAATTGAAAAAAAGAATACAATTCTTTTGATTTTGGTTAAAAATGCAAGTATATTAACTACAAAAAAAAAGAAAAGAAAACAATAAACAATTCTTTCTATTTTGATTAAAAATGCAAGTATCTTTCAGAACTCAAGTCCTTCAAAACTAAAATCTTTCATCGTTCACATATGATATTTTTAAATTATCATGTTTTCCTCTTAAAATAAAGGAGGTTAAATATTTGTTATTTTTCAGAATATTCTCAGATATGGGTTGCGGCGGAAGTTCACAGTCCAAGACGATTGGTGGGATACCCCCACAACCCCCTTATCACGGTCCCCCATGTGAATATCGGATTGAGAACTTTGCGATTGCTTACGTGGAACAGTCTAACCTTGGATTTATGCCTACTGCAGGCATGCCGTTAATGACCTTAGACGAAAAGGTTTACAGCGTCACTTTTGGGTCATTGTATGACCTTGGATTCCGTTTGTTGACCTTCTCGGTAGTTCCGGCATCGCTCACAGTCAGTGGCTTTGTTACAGCTAACGTCAAGCAAACACACAAGTATCAAGGAATCTGTAGGAAACTGCCCGAGGACGAATTACCTCAGCAATGGTCCCTCAAAGTCGTAAAATCTTGTTTACCCTCGAAAGTCTTTATATACGGAGTGTTTAGATTGGGTGATGCAAAAATTACTGCTGACGCCAATCATATTTTTCAAACAATAATGAACGAGGCTGCAAACGGGGCCAGGCTTGTTTGTATTGAAATAACAGGGTTTAACTCTCAAAATGTGAAGCAGCCCGGAGCAACAAGCGCCGCTGCAGGGGCCTTTGGTGGCCATGGTGCTATGAACGTATGCTTCTTTGGACAGAGTCCAGACATGAGTAAGTTTTATTTTTCTTTCTTTGATTTTTTTCATTCTGTATATTTTGAAGGACATTCAACAGACAACAAACAAATATTTTTCTTTCTTGATATAGGTATACACAAAATTTGGACCATATACTATAACTTGTTGAAAAGTATTTAGTATATATTGTACATACACACGTAGCTATGTCAGTTCCATTATAATACCATTATTAATTTCCTCTGTCTTTAGTTCTAGGAGTGGATATCTTCTTTGAGATACCCAGAAACCCATCGTCAACCCGATATGTATACCAGTGTGTTACAATTCCAATGAAAGTCACTTGGACAATGGCCATGGCATAGGGAGGGAAATTAATCGTCGAGATGGACTGGGTAGGTGTGACGTCACAGTACCTTGGGACAGGTTGGAAACTAGTGGACGTCTTCATGGACCAAAACAATAGCGGTTTCCGGGATGGATTCTTTACGTCGAAAATAACAGTCAACCAGAACTGCTTATTCTTTTTCGAAAAAGAACAATCGAAACTAAATGATAACACGCCTGTGTACGAGGCTACAACGGTAGAATATAACGCCCCTGGTAAGATGGTGATGGGTGGAATTGGTACCACCACAGCGCGTTTTAACCCGGCTTGGGAACCAGTTCTTGACCAGCTTGGAACTTTTGGATGGGAACTAGTCAAAATTTTAGACACTCCAGCAATGAAGTTTCATGGCGGCGGATTGGGGTCACTTTCATTTAAGAAGGTCATGTGGATGTTTTTGCATCGAAAAATTGTTGCTGTTCCACCTGCTGAAGAGAAATCTAATGGAGAAAATGCACATGATACTTTGTGGCAAGTTTGGTGAACTAGTGGTTCTTGAGAAGATGAAAATTTGAAAATTATACGACGACAACAACAACGACGACGACGACAACCGACAAATTTCGATGAGAAAAGCTCACTTGAGCCTTCGGCTCAGTGAGCTAATAATATCCTGCGAGTTCTTGTCGATGTAATATATATGTAGAATCTATACTGTGTTGTAAAAATACATTTCCCATGCATGTTTTTTAATGGTTTTTCGATAAAGCTTTCACAAGCAGTAAAGCATTTGAAAAAATGAACAGATAAAATGGTGGAGGGGGGTGGGTGTCATAAGTTAAACGTTTTCTCTGAGATAAAACAAAGCTTGACTTTTCAATTCAATCCTATGTCAAGAACACAGAAAAAAATCATAAAAATAAATAATTTGAATTTTTATTTTATTTAATTATTTTATTTATTTCATTTCATTTTATTTTATTTTTTATTTTTATTTATTTATTTATTTTTTTGCGAGGATATATTTATTTTTGTTTGTTATCTATGTGCGATATTTACGTTGCATTTTACATACTCTTCGTAATAAGGTAATGTTGAAGCGTTTTACATTCTCATCTTTTAGATAATGTGCGTTTCTTTGATCTGAATCAAATAATGAAGCTTTTTGGGGAAAATTGTTTTTCTTTACATTATCATCAGACTTTCAGATTTGAAAATCTTGTAAAGATAAAAGGAAAATAATTTCCTTTAAATGAAACTTGTGTCTTTTTTTTTTTTTTTAATACAAAAGACCGAATTAAAGACTCCATATCCCTTTTACAAATGTGGTTAAACTGTTTCGTAAATGTTAAGTTAACAAAATTTGATGTGTATTATCTTACTTACGTAATAATTCTTAATTTCTTTCGTTTCCAATTATGGCCCATCAACATCACGTAAATATCTTGGTCTAAAATTACATCTAGCATTAACTGTTTTTGTCTTTTAATTGTTTTGTTACACTTTCTTAAAAATCATTTTTTAAGATGGAAGATGGACGAATAACGTACTTTTGCCATGCCACACATCTAACATCTGAGCTTTTTGCGTACCATGCAAGTGCCCAGGCATAAATGGGTTCAATTTTGCATAACATTTCGATTTTGTGTTATCTCACAAACAGAATACGTAATCGCCTTAATTCAGGTCTTCCATAATAAGAATAATCTTAACCAACATAATCCGTAGAAGGTTTACAACTATATTATATTATGATATTCACATTATATGCTACATAATTAGGGGCCAGATTTCCAAATCTTTGGCACTATATATCTCGAAAGAGGGAATGTCACAGACTTATTAGACATGTAATAATGAAATGAAAATAATTGATAATACACTTCATTTCAATGATAAATTATTCTAAAACTTCAAAAGTTAGAATGACCAGCGCAGTCAATCAACTGTTAATTGTCTCGGTTTTCATAACAATGTCAATCACAATAACTTCTTTCTTTAGATTTCTTCGTTTCTTATTTTCAGTCACAATCTGTACATGTACACTGCATAGTTACGCAAAATCCATGCAGGGCAAGTATTTCCTATGTGATTTAAAATATTCTTTTGGTAAATTTTACGCTTTTAAAGATACTATTTTGGAACAAAGTTGGAATTAAGGCTGCATGCTGTGAATTTATCAAACCTGCATCCCACTGGCGATCCGTTCTTACACAGTATGCTGGACAAGTTTTGATTGAGATTTTTCTTTTCTTTTAAGATAAAATAATTAATAGAATAGAATTTTTACATGATAGATATCTGTTCCGCATATAAATGTACACTTTTTACTTTGTAACAAAAATGTGTAACTGAAAATAAAAAGTTGAAACAACAGGTAAAAGATCTTGACAAATGACAAGTTATTCCTTCCTAGTCACTTTATAGCTTTAAACTACGGTCGTGCCCCCCCCCCCCCCAATTATGTCTTATGCATTCTTTTTTTATTTTTACTTATATATCAAGAAATTTCTGTTTGTTTATGCACCCACCCCCCCGAAAAAAAATGAAATTGCTTTCTATGGCCTGAATCAGAACGTTACTTTCATAATGATAGTACCTTCATAAAAATGTTTCTAACCCTACGTTTCGGTATTGGAAATATGACTTACTTTTTTAATTAACTTGCTAAAGGAAAACATTTTTGAATTTTCATTCATTTATATTTTTCAATGTGAGTACTTTCATTTTCCATTACTGGAACTCTTCAAACTAGAGGCGCGTTTGGTCGTCTGACTAGGACAACCATGACGTAGCGGAGAATTCTCAATCCGTTTTAAAAATGTTAAATGTATCTGTCATTCCCATTAAAAGAAAGAAAAACGAAGACATATGTGAGACTGAGAAAGCCCTGAATTTATTATTCATTTTAAAAATTACGAGGCATTACATCGTATTTTGAGATGGACCATCAACACTCGTCGATAACTACCTGTAATAGATTTAAGTTGATATCGTTGTCGTTTTTATTTCTGATGCATGTAAATTAAGGAACAATTCGAGACAGTGCAGTGTTCACCATCATTTGAAATTCTGTGTTGCAGATTTTACGTGAACCACTAATATTTGCGGTATTTTAACGATCAAATTCGCAACTGAACCACTTTCCATTATATTTACAAAAGCATACACAACTTTTTGGAATCACTAATTTGTTATACAAATTAGTATGATCGTACATATTAATAAAAAAAATTAATGGATATTTAAAACAATTAGAATGTTTCCATATAATAATGTACATACAATGTACTATAAGACAAACCAACTGTACATCTCTCCCTCCCCACCCCACCCCACCCCAAAACACAACTTAAAAAAAAAATAAGTACGATTTAAAAAAAAAAATCTTATATAATATACTGGTATCACTGTCTACTAGTTGTATGTGTATATTAAACGTTGATATTTTTGTATCTATGTATATATATATATATATATATATATATATATATATATATATATATATATATATATATATATATATATATATATATATATATATATATATATATATATATATATATTAAGGATGGCAATTTGTAACCGGTTACTCGGTCGGAAGGATGGTAATCGGTTAGAAAATCTGTCATCGATTAGTCGGAAAAAATTGAAACATAAGTGAATTTGAACACAGTTTCTTGAATATTAAATTAAAAAAATACAAATTTTCTGAAACGTAAGCATTTTCACCTGTCTATTTAAACTGATTCAGAGATAATTAATTTAAGGCTTTCTGGAATGACATCGCGGGGGTAATTTGTCAGTTTTTGAGGTATTAATTGCTGTTTAAACAATATGCTAGTTCAAGTTATTTTATATATATATATATATATATATATATATATATATATATATATATATATATATATATATATATATATATATATATATATATATATATATATATATATATATATATAACTTCATATTTAACGCATGCTCTGAAGAGCAGAGGAAATTCTGGTCGATACAATCGATCTACTTTAATACCATCTTTAAAAGTAATTTTGCCGTGATTTTTGTCAGTTGATCGAATTCCTGAAGAAGCTCTAGAATAGTAAAATATTTTTAGGTGGTGCCTTTAAGTTCTTCAACGATACATTTACATCAATGAAATGATTACGGTACGATGATTGACCTGCAGTGCCAACATAATTCTAAGAGACGTGGTTCTGCAGTATAAGGACATATATTTATAATAATTTTTTTTTAATTTTTAAATAATATTTAAAAATACAACTAGCAATTATACGATTACATGGAAGTGTGAAAACAAATTATTTGTCTGGGTAAGCTAGGTTCTAAACTGACTTTATCATGTCCTTCCCTGACTGGAATATATGTTGTTCTGAACAAGATTCCTAAATGACCACACTGAAGTTTTTGCTTATTCTTAATTATCTCCACTTGAAAGGGGGCATGATCCTTCATTTAAATCTCTACGTAAGGATACTCTGTGCCAAATTTGGTTAAAATTAGTTTCAGAGAAGAAGAGGAAATTGTGAAAAGTTAACAACAAAATCAATGATGTAAATGACTACATGCTACAATCTAACTGAAATCAAATCCTTTAATCAGCTCACATACGATCGATACACAAAGTGTGTAGCGATCGTATGTGAGCAGATCAAAGGATCTAATTTTAATTAGATTGCACATGCAATGGACAAATTTGGATCAGAAAAGCTCACCTGTGCCATTGTGCAAAAGGAGGAAAGGGTATTGATGCTGTGTATGTAGTTTATATATGTTCTATTTTTATTACATATTAAAATTATTTTCAACAATTACCTTGTTATTTTACCTGTCCAAAGAACATGACAAAAAAGATAACAGGGTGATTGGTAGAAATATAGGCATACAGGTGTCAAAACTCCGTTTTGGTGAACAGTCTGCATCACTCATTGTTTATCCACCATTAGTGATCTTTAACTGAGGAGATTATGTAGGTTTCACATGTTGACAGTCTACACACCATTGAGTAAACTGCATCATTTCCAACTAAATGAAATCTTTTTTATTCACAATAAATGGATTGAAATATGTTGCTCAAAATAACTTCAAAATATCAATAACTTCCTCATTCAATTTAAAAAAATCTTAGTGAAAATACCAGATCTTAAGTTTAGTTTAAGTACAGTTCATACTTTCTTTGACATTAACAAACCTAGTTGAAAATGGCAGATAGGCAAGTTCAATTGCTGGTGATCAGATACAAGTAGCTCAGGCAGGTCCAATTGCTGGTGACCAGATACACTTAGTGGTTTGGGTTGTGCTGACCGGGATGTCGGCATGGGTGGATTAGAACAGCTTACAAGCTATGCAGGAGTCCAAGTTTGATTCCGTGTCAATCCTTTCCAGTTATAATATTAAATTAACATATGAAAAAGTATTGATATTAGCGAGCACAGCGAGCGATGCGAAGCGCCGCTCGTCACCGCGAGCTATAAAGCAATGCCTGGGCGAAGAGAAAATTCGGACTTTGCAAACTGATCCAAAAGAATTTTTTTCCACCGTTACCTGTGGTCCCATAATGCTTTGCGAATTGCTTCTCGCCGCAAACAATGTTCTCGCGGTAACAAGAAGTTCCAAGAAAAATATATACCCACGTTGATTTGATGGATATATAGCAGAAAAATAGTAGATTAAAACTTCTTTATTAAAATAAGCCCTGTTCAGACTTTGTTTTGGTAATGCAACCTACAAGCGACGTCACGTGACGTCAGAGTCTAGACGTACTAAAAGTCTCGTGCAGTTTGATAACTTTGAAGAGCCCGATCTAAATTAAAACTGAATATAGGTATCTGCGCTCGCCCTTACGGTCGCAACGTCAACATATTAAAAATATACAAGACATTGTACGTTCGAAAATGACACAATAATCCCCCTACTCTCGCACTGAAAGTCTTCAAACTTCTATACATTTATAATATATATACACACACTTTTGAATAATTTCACTAAATTCTAAAGAAAATAAGGAGCTGTGTAAGAGTGTGGTGTGTTAACTTTATTGAAAAATGAGAGGGGTAGATGTTGATTATACTAGGCCTACGTTTTCTAGTGGGGTTTCTAGCATAAACCATAAAAATACACCTCACCCTCCGGCCGCCACTCCGCTTCTTTTTTCTTTTACAATGCACATAACACAGTTCATCGATGTTTCGGTGTATTTTTCTTTGTGACCTCTTCGTTTCTACTTCCATTTCATTTTCAGTTCTTGCTAATCATGCCAAACGTTATTTCTCCCGCCGCTAAACTAAATTCGGGATCGATGTACTCAGCTACATAGTATAAAACTGAAACCATACCGGAATTAATTGTCCCGAACTGCTTGACTGGTTAAGTAATAGACTCTACCTCAGATCTTACTGTGTCGTAAATTTTTTACTGTGTCGCACGCATAAAATTTGAATTGTTACTGTGTCGGGGCCAACACAGTTAAACATCTCATGGAGAACCCTGATTACAGTGTCTCTTTCATGTTTGTTAGGCGTTTTTTATCAATATTCAACATATTGATTACATGCTGAGTGTCCCAGAAATCTCGCGAGATTTGTACATTTTTCGACTTTTTCACAAAAGAGTACGCTAAGTACTATAACTTTTCCATGTCGGAAATAGAAAGTATTGAGATAGGACTTAAAACTAGTAAGATAATCAGTTCGTCGAAAAAAAAACTATTTCAAAATTCAAATTTCCTGATAAAATAAACATTAAAAAAAACAACACAAAATTAATATTGAATTAGATATAACTTCAAATTGTTATTTGAATTTATCGTATAATTAAACTACTATATAATTTTCTCTAGATCTGCGGGATCCAAGGCTAGTACATAAACCCAAAGTCGACATTTTCAAGTCCAGTACAGAACGTAAAATATACACAATTAATCACACAATCACAGGGATGAATCAAAGAAAAAAAATATTGAGGAAAAGATATTTTGATTCGACTGTTATACTTAAATAAAACGATATCAGCCCTTTTTCTTGTCACTCTTTCCTGGAAATGTACCCTATGACTCTGAATAGGGGTCAGCATTCTTTCTGTAGATCCGTAGTACGAGGAGGAAGGGGGGGGGGGGGTTCCCTAGACTTTTTCTGAGAATAGTCTTTTGCTATATTTCTAATATGTGAGTTTTGATTTGGATGCTGCTTGCCTCTCCCCACTTTCTGTTGTTGTACAGTCATAGGCAAATTCCAGCAAAAATGTATTGAAATGCTAGAAAAAGAGTTACCCTCAACCCTCCCCCCCCCCCCCAACACACTCACATTTTTCAAGATGTGTATTGAGATAGGAATTAAAATTATAAAATATTTTTCTGTACATGGAAAAATAAAACCAATTTGAATATTTTTTTTCTATCTCCGTGTGAAACTAGCATAGAATGAAATATTTCTTTATCTTGTTGTAACGCAGACAGTATGGCATGCCTTATAGAACATCATAAGATAGCGTATCGTAATGCACCTTGTACTCCTTTGTTCAATGGGAGTTTACGGATTTAAGACCAGTACAGAGATCCAAAGAAGCCGCCATTTTTCAGTGTCCTTATTGAACATAAAACATTAACAATGAACCTGTAAACCAGTTAGCTGAACCTTATACATGTAAATTACAACTTTAGACGATAAGATATTTTGAATCGATATATGGTCTTAAAAAACATGAGTGAACTTGTTTAGTCAGAAACACTCAAAATGGTATTGCTGATATCATGCAGAGTGTGTCGCGGCCTTGATTCAAGTTCAAGGTCACAGAGGATAAGATGTTTTACCTTATGGTATGGTGTGAAAGAACATGTGTGAATTTGTCAAGTCGATAACACCAGATAGGGTTTGCTTATAACCAGAGTGCGTCATGGCTTGACGCAAAGTCATTTGGACAAGTTCAACGTCACCAACAGAGAAACTGTACACTCCTTTACTATCTGGGTATAGCCCACTAATTGTTTTCCCATAGTCGGAAATGTTAACGTTTCTTCACCTAGCAATGTTCCTAATTTTCGTTCAGCAGTGAGTGACCCCTCAAATCAAAGCACATCAAGTTGTCTTTCCTTGGTTAAAATCTCGAGGTGGCATGTCAGATTCGTTTTCCGGCAAAATGCGTCTGTCTGCGTTAACCTCTGAAAATGAAAGTGAAAGTAGGGGAATTCAAGACTTCTCACTGGTGTTATAATACATAAAATAATTCTGCTGATCTTCTCGATAAATAACATCTGCCAAGCTTTTTTGCAAGGGAACATACTCCTTATCAACAAGTATGAGACTTAGTTTAATAAATTATCACAGTCTTTTTCATTCAGGTCTGCAAATTAAGGAACTTGTAATTTTTTCTGCACTACTTTCTTCCCCTACCGATTCTAAAAATAATTAGAGGTATGTACCCATCTTTCTACTGGCAAAACATTGCAAGTTAATACCCCTTACAAGATTGCTTGTAACCTTAGAATGTCGCATAGCCTTGACTCAAGGTCCCTTCTTCCTGTCCGCAGCTCAAACGGAAGACCTACTCGTTGCTTTGTATCGAGCTCTGCTCTAGTTTTCACTATAATAGCGCCGACATCTGCTGTAATTGGCACTTATTAAATATTACAGGGAAGAAGTATAAGCTACTGATGTGTAAAATTGCCTTCAAAGGCTCACCTTACTTTCCAGTACACTAAAGTTTGGGAAATACTTGTAAGATCATGGAAGTGGCAGAAATGAATTTTGACCAAAGCTATTTAAGATCTAGTCTGATCACCAGAGCACCATATACGATGCTGTCTAAACTTCTACAAAAGTGGGCCTTTGTGAAGCCAAAACAAGAAGCATGTGTTTTCTACACTTTTGGCAAACCAAGAACTTCTATCACCTATGAAAAACTGTACCAGGATGCAGTAATGCTGGCAAAAGGGCTTCTAAAGCTTGGGATACACAAGGGCGACATAATAGGAATAGGTGGAAACAACACTATAGAATGGCTGGTGAGTACCTTTGGTGCACAGCTCGCTGGAGCACGCCCCTTACACTTCAACTTTCACGACAAATCTGGAGAAAGCTTGAAAAGAATTATCAGCAAAGTCGGAGGATGTAAAATGCTCATTTTTGATCCGGGAGATAATGACGTTCATTGGGAAATCTGTCAGAAATTCCTGCAAGTTGATTCAAAAACTGGTGTTGTTGTCGATTCCGATATACCATCAGTAAAATGGGTCGCATTACATGCACCCCTGGAATCCTCTAAGGTATGTTTTACAATTGAAGACGTATTCAGCGGAGAGAATATCAAGTTACCGGAAGTAGACCCAGATGACACAGGTGCTATTATTCTGACATCCGGGAGTACTGGGTTTCCAAAAGCTGTACAATTTAGTCATTATCGATTAATTGAAACTGCATATAATTTCCTGCATGTAGTTGGCTGGGATGACAAAGAAGATGAACAGCTTTCATTCTACAATGATCGGTCATTTTACTGGATAGGGGGGTATCCGTTTTTAGCCCTTGTAATAGGAGGAAAACTGATAACCCAGGCCAACACCCTTGCTTTTCCAACTAAAGCAGAAACTATTAAACACACTTCAAATATTATAGAGAAAGCAAAGCCCAAAATCGCCTTTATTCTCGTTCCTTTCCTTTTGGAGTTACTGATGTCAAAAGATATTTCTTGGAAAATTCGTACCGTGATCACAGGGGGTCAGCCTGTTCCAGCTTCTTGCCTGGAAGCCATCGGGAAAAGGTACGATAC
Organism: Saccostrea echinata; assembly: GCF_033153115.1. Taxonomy (NCBI): domain Eukaryota; kingdom Metazoa; phylum Mollusca; class Bivalvia; order Ostreida; family Ostreidae; genus Saccostrea; species Saccostrea echinata. Next base: position 20,893,376 of record NW_026889751.1, on the reverse strand, counting down.
CCTTTCCGTGATGTACGGCTCCACAGAAGCCGCTTCTATGGCTGGAAGGATGTATAGTTCGCCTAATGAAGATATTGGTCTTTCGCCGTTCCCTGGGGTGGAAATGAAAATTATAGGGAAGGATGGAATGATGGTTCCTCTTGGAACGAAAGGCGAGGTGCTATCGCGCAGTTGTTTACCATTTCCAGGTTACATCAATGAAGCCGAAAAAACCGCGGCTTTTATCACTCCTGCTGGTTGGTACAAAACCGACGATTTCGGACATATTAATTCTGCTGGTTACCTTGAAGTATTCGGCAGAGTTTCTGACGTAATGGAAATCTCTGGAGCTAAAGTTCTGCCATCCTATCTCGAAAAAATTATTAAAAGAAATCCCAGAGTCAAGGAAGTGGTGGTCTTTTCCATAAAAGACGAAATACACTGTGACGATATTCCCTGTGCAGCTGTTGTTAAAAAGGACGGTGTGACCTTGACTGAGGAATCTCTCAAGGATTTTATCAAACAAGAGCTCAATATTTCTGAGGAAGCCAGATTCATGGAACAAATTTATGTTCCGAAGTACATGGTCTTTCATGAGGAGCTACCAAAAACACCCACAGGAAAAAGTGATAGGAAGATGACAAAGAGCGTTTCTTTACCATTCATCAAACAAGACTGAATGTATTATACAGATTTGTTAAAAAAATATGTCAACCTCGGTATTTCAACAAAGTAATTATAATCGGATATAATTTATCTCGTGATTAGTATTAAAATGTAAATGAGATCGATAACAATTTGAAAGCTAACTGGGAATATCCTATGCACTTGATTTTTAAAGATTTCTTATAATCAGACCTGTCAGAAGAAATTATTAAAGCAAGGTTTCCTGGAAAATATGTCATGAAGAACATCATACACCAATCAGTTCATCACTATCAAAACTTATCCTGGACAACCAGAACCGAAAAGTACAAAGACTTTGAAATGTTTAAAGATACACACCAGCACAGCTCCAGCAAGAATATATAAATTTGACTTTTCCTTTGATGAAACCAGACTGATAAAATTAATGGACCGTAACACCTCAGTTAACCCAACAAACAGGTGCTCTCTGTGTAAAAAATATATAGCGTTCCCTTCCAACACGCCGTGTTGTGGTGTTCTACCACAGAGCATATCAGGAACTCTTTTGAACAAATTTGATGTTCAATTAATTATATGTAGAATTATAACATATGTGTGATTATGACTTGTATTTAACGTCACTATGTGGCCTTCCAACAATAACATTGAAAGACAAATATGACCAAAATGAATTCATTTGTTGTTGTGCGAAGTTTATCTGCAATGCCTCTGCAGTTCTCAGCGGGGCTTTGATCCATCAAACATAATTTTTCCCCAATGTATTATTGATCTTGTAAATAAGTTTGTGTGTATTTCTTTTCTTTTTAAATGTCATTTACATTTTGATGTTCCTAACATAGCAAAATATAAATTGTATGCATTGTAAATTCTCGGATTAGAGGAAATAAAGATTGATTGGAACGATGTCTTATTTAAATGCGGTTTTGTACAAATTGATGCATTAAACATTAATTCTCCTAACAAAATGAAATAATTAAAGATATCTTCAATAAAATTAAAGAGCGCAATAAACCATTTATACCGACATTTGCAAGGAAAATTTCCACCACGTTGTTGAGCTCAACAATTGAATTATCAATGCGCGCATCGAATCAATTGTTGTGGGCATCAATTCATTTGTTGTACAAATCCATTCAATTGAATTAACCAATAATTGATTTGACGTACACATCAATTAGACTATTTTTGAAGTAATTGAAGTAATATCTAATAATTAAAACTACACTCAGCTATTTGAGTTTATCTTAATTTTACACTCAGAAGAAACTGGTTTATTTTATAGGGATATTATCGCAGAGAAGTGCAAAATTGACACAAAGTACATTTTTAAAAGGATTTTATTTTGGCGTATATTGGACACGGCTGTAATATTCCAGAGACACGAATAATTATCATTGCCATAAATGTCTCTGGCAAAACAATAGATGGGCCGCCAAAACAACGGCAGGCCCTGCAATGCAACAATGGACGGGTCTCCAAAACAACCGGTAGACCCAGCAACAGAACAAAGCAACATTCACAACAACATCATTAAATTGAGGGTTCAACGTACATAATTTACAACAAATAGTAAGACAAATTGACCGTGGGAAGTGCAGAGGTCAAGCCCTTGACCTTGGGAGGTCCAAAGTTCAAGTACTTATTTATATATTTAACTGGGATGTTTTTTTACACAATAAAATGCTAACTTTGGTTGTTAGTAAGGGAATTAATGTCGCAGCTATTGGAGAAAAAATACATATCCCGCGTAAGAAAGACATTTATATTTATATCTTTAAAAAAAAATCAAAGTAAATTAAATATGCTAAATATGTATTATAGATGTGTATATCATTGTGTGCATAATTGATGGAAGAGCCGTTGCTTAAGAAATCTATGCAGGTGGCTTGCTTTGTGTTGTTTATGGATTGATTAACGGCAATGGTTTTTATATTGATTGATTGATTGTATATTGTTTTACGTCCCATTCGAGAATATTTCACTCATACAGAGACGTCACCATATACCGGTGAAGGGCTTCAAATTTTGACTTTTACTCGGCACTCAGGGCCATTGAGCAGTGAGGGATCTTTATTGTGCCAAGGCCTGCCTTGACACGGGGCCTCGATTTTTAAGGTCTCATCCGAAGGACCAGCAACTTTCACTTCAAAGTGCAGAGTGCATGGCGAAGGAACAGTTGCTACCCATTTTTTATCGACTTAGGTCAGTCGCGGCCGAGATTCGAACTCACGACCTCCCAATCACGGAGTGAGCGCTCTACCGACTGAGCTACCGTGATCGGTACAATGGTTTTTATAAGAAATAAAGGAAATAATATCAGTGAATGTAAATATTTTCACATAATCATCATTCCAATTAAGATTTAGGGTTCATAGTTCAAAGGTCAAAGTTCACAATCTCGCAACAAATGATAAAATTCTTGACCCTTGGAGGTCAAGCCCTTGACCTTGAGAGGTGCAAAGGTCAAACAATTATTTATATATTCAACTGGGAAGGTTTAATTTTTAAACAGTTACATCACTGTATAGGATAATTACTCAGTGCCGCTCGCTTACTCTACAAGTTCCCCACCTCAAACATATTGTGATCGGGAACTCCGCCATCAAATGGGTGGGGGTAAGAGCGGCATCAATAGCCGTGCCCAAGCCAAGACTTATTAAGGTGGATATAATGTTTCCCTGTAGGAAACATTGCAATCTTACCCCAAATCATTCAAGGTGATGTGACGACCCTAATATCAATAATAAGCGTAAGAAGTCTATTAGAGGATCAACAAGTTCATAAAAAAAATCATTCAAGAAAATAGAATAGTTTGTTTGTTTTTTAAACTTTAAATTCATATCCCTGAATGTCATGAACATTCCTTTTTGCAGAGAAGTAATGTTAAATATTATATGAATAGTCTGTGATAGGATTTCTTGGTTCGATACTGCTAAAGTTAAACCACCTTATTCCCGATAACAAAGAAAGATTGACTCATACTATCTAAAACTTTGAAAATTGGTGATCAAGGTAGCACACATAACTACACGTGTTCTGTCCGACAACCCCTGGACTACAGAACTAAATGACATGCGTTCATATAGGTTATGAATCTTTTGAAACAAAGGAATTCTTTTTAATTCCCCAACCTGAAAAGAACGCCTAGAATAACTCGTTTTCAAAGGGGGACACACCAATAAAGGCTCTACTGAGCATGCTCACTCAAAAACTAAAAAACATCACTCTAAGTATCCTCCTATCAGCCCTACAGACCTGTATTAACAAATATTTTAATTTAATTATACTGGGCATGTTGACTAGTGAAAAAAAACTTTATAAAATCTGGTTTATGGGCTTCGTACTCCTTATAAAAACACAATACACCTATGACCCAGTTAAATTAAGAAAAACATCTAAAAATTCTGTTGCATGACTGAAAAAAAATCTAGGAAATCGGTCCTACCATGCATCTAGAAACTCTACGATTACTAAAAATTCTAAAAATGTTGATTTATAATAGATTTCACTTCCTTGGTATATACTGTGAATGTAACTGGAAGTAGCAGTATGCTACATTTGCATCCACTGGCCTGCAATACCCTGGTGTTATGTCTAACTCATCATAAGATAAATGGCTATCATTCCTATATACATTCGTATATCTGTCAAAATCAAATGACTTTTTGGTCCAATTTTTTATCCCACAAGATATGCTAAAATTGTTTGTATTTACTTCTAAATATGTTTCTTTTGGGAAAATCTAAGCGTTGGAGCATTTTTTAAGAGTGATGGGGGGGGGGGGGGAGGAGAGGGGGGATTATGAACCTGAACCAAATATGTTGCTTAACTGAATGGTATTTACCAATGGGCAACACATCCATTATTATGTCTTTAACAGAAGGAAGCTGAGAAGAAGGATTTGGAATAGGGTCAACAAAGGCACTGCACTGAATTTTTTTTAAATGTTTAATAAATCTATTTTAACAGATTACAAAAGTGTGAAACAGATGAAATATTGCTGTGCTTCATTAATATTAACAAGTTAAGATATTCCGAAGAATCCGTCAAAAGAAGAAACTACAGTTACTACCCCTATTTGCACGACTTATTCTGTGTGATTGAGTGAAAAAATCAAATTGAGTCTCATAATGACATACCCTAAGTAGCAAATGAATAAAAGTCATTAAATATGGTATCTTTATTCCTATTAAAACTTTCTATGCAATCCAAAGTTGCTTGTGAAAGTACATGACCAAATCTATCAACCCCTTTCAAAACTATTGATATCAAAACTATTAATACATAATGTAAACCAAATATGCATGTCACCAGAAAGTCAAAACCTTGAGGTCAGTAAATGCATATTGTTATTACCATTTAAGGACATACGCAATGTATTTTTTTTTGTCTTTTTCCCTGGAGCTGAAGAGTTCTAATACTTAAAGAAACTGTGTACTACATTTTAATGTCTATATATGCTGTTGTACACTTCTTCTAAAACATGTTTGGATAAACAAAACATCTAGAATATATGTTTAGTAGTTTTTGTATATTTTTCTTTGAATTATACAAGAATTTTCATCAATTGATATCTTTTCAAAACCCCTTGTAATGTATGCTGATTTTTTGTCTACAAACATCTGACGGCACTATAATCTTAAATTGAGAATATCTTGAAAAATTATCAGTAGGTAAGGTACGTTGCATGTGTCCTTAAATGTTTATAATTATGTACTCAGTTTGCTGTATCGTATTTATAAGCAACCCTTGTTTTACAAGTACAACTTGGGTAGCTATTAAATTTATTCTTTATTACCCGTAATTCAATTTTCTATCATTAAATGTAAAAAAGAAATTTAAAGGCAATTTTATGAAAAAAATGTGTGGTTCTACAAACTTTAAATGGTATCATCAAGCAGATTGGTATGTGTTTTTGATGGAAGTCATGGTGCATATTACACAAGACAGCTTATTTGATATAAACTATTTTTCCATCCAATCAAATATGTACTTACAAGCAGAATTAAATTATTTACCTATATTAATGTTATTTTCTATAACTTGTCAGAAATGTTTGTAAAACTGTAGAACAGTACAAGTAAATAACCTAACATTTGTATAAATATAAGACATATTGTATGTGGTATTGAAATCATAAAATTTTCTAAAGGAGGTGGTCAGCTCCCTACATCCACAATACGTCAACATTATAGCTTACCTGTCTGAATGGAAATCTAGAAATCACAGAAAAATGGCTATTCCAAATGTAATTTGGTAATGCTTCGGAGAGAAATGGCTAATCCAAATGTAAGTTTGTAATGCTTCGCAGAGAAATGGCTAATCCAAATGTAAGTTTGTGATGCTTTGCTGAGAGATGGCTAATACAAATTAAGTTTGTATTGCTTTGCTGAGAGATGACTAATCCAAATTAAGTTTGTAATGCTTCACCGGAAAATGCCTAATCCAAATGTAAGTTTGTATTGCTTAGCTGCACAACAAAAGTTCCTACTCTCGAATAGGATGTCATATTTTGTGACGGAGCACGATTTTTGGGTATATCATGATATTTTGTGACCATAAAATCAAAATATCAGTGATTTAGAAAAATAAACTGCATGGCAGATTGTGGTGAAGATTAAAATTTTTCAAATGCAAATCAAACTCCTAGGTCAAGAGATCAAAAATGTTGGTGCCCAAAGAAAGGTCTTGTCACAAGGAATACACCTATGAAATATGAAAGCCCTAGTACCAACCATTCAAATGTTATGGACAAGGTTAAAGTTTTTCAAAAGTAGGTCAAACTCCAAGGTCAAAGGTCAAAAATTGTTGTTATCCAAGGGAAAGTCTTGTCACAAGGAATACACATGTGGAATACAAAAGCCCTAGCACTAACTGTTCAAATGTTATGGCCAAGGTTTAAGTTACTATCACTATACTCTTTTCTTTATTTCAGACTGACAGTCCCTCATTAGTATTGGGATACATGATGTTAGGGATCACTGCTGGGGTTTCTTTGATGGTTTGTCTTCACAGAAAATTTAGAAACTGTCCTAAGTTTTCCCCTCATCAAAGAGTTGTCTCCCTTAAAACTCTGAGTTCTTCATTTCCTACAAAGAAATTGTGATAGTAAACCTCCTTAAGGATGCCTTTAATATTGATATTTTTTTTTAAATTATATATACATGTTTTAATTTATTTTGCTCAAAAAAGAAATCCTTATCTGAAATTTTATTTCTTGTGCAAAAGTCCCATTGACAAATCTTTTGTATTGTTATGTTTCAAACATGAAATTTTTGCAGTGTTTTGCAATCTTTATTTGAACGTGAATTTTTGCAATGTTTTGCAATCTTTATTTGAACACAAGTTTTTGCAATGTTGTGCAATCTTTATTTGTAATTTTATCTTTGATACAGATAGAAATTCATTGTATTAATTTGGAATATTTAATACCTTCAAACTGAATGTTTGTGAATTTAAAAAATTGTAAATGAACACACATGAGGTATTCTGAACAGTAGGATATATTTGACTTTGTTATACTTCTGTATTAAACAATCATAAAGATTATTTTTTTTTACTGGGTTATGATTATAATAATAAAAAAAATACATCTACTGGCACAAAATAATTATTCTGTATCCATTTTCAGGGTTTATGTATCCAATATTGAAGCATAAATTGTTGATACTAGATTTTATCTCATGTTTACCCCTTTATCCCGTGGATATGACTCATTGGATAATTTTTTCATATTCCACAGTTAAGTGCAGTTGTGACGTCACAATGGTAATGAAGTACAATAAAGTGGAGTCCTGTATACATTGGTTGTGAAGTATTAAACATGGGATAAAAAGAATCTCCCATGATTTGTAGTTGGATATGACTTTTATCCAACTCGTTGTGTGTTTTTATCCCCTCGCCAAGGCTTGGGGATAAAAAAAACACACAACTCGTTGGATAAAAATCATATCCAACTACAAATCATGGGAGATCCTATATATATATTTATTAATTTCATAATACTTATATTCTTTGTTGGATTATATAGTTACAATGTGGTTGAAAAATTTTAATAAGAGGAAATCCCTGATTATATCACATGCTACCCACAATCCATTGCAAACACGTGTATGGTTATGGTTTTAAAGGATACATATACATATATATTATTGTTCTATAATGTTTAGTTCATGGAGCAGGACATACATGAAGGGACCTGAAATATTTGTCAAAATAAATTGAAAAAAATATTTAGAGAAAACTTATTTGTTGACAGTTACTGCGTTTACTCTCTGACCTACCTATATGTAAGTCATATCCTTCAAATAAGAAGAATCATGCTGATTACTCAAACGTATGACATTTAATTTGTAATTTAATCATGGACCATTATGTTGAGAAAAATTAAATCAAAATCAGCATTGTTTTCTTTATATTTCATCATAATATCTCGGTTCTTTTCATAACAGACCAAGGTCAACTGCTGAAATATCAGGGGCTTATTTTACAAAAGAATTTATGATTAAGACCAAAAACTTTAGTTGATTAAAAAATTTTGGAAAATAAATGATCCTGTTAATTACGTAATAACGCGAGACACTGCTCGCAAAAATTTCATACGTGCATATTTATTCGTATTGTTTAAGGATTACATACAATGACCCTCCGATCGTGATTTTTTTTTCTGGCATTTAGCAATCTCGCGAAAATATACATGTAGTGATCTACATTATTGTCCCTCGTCAGGCTGTCCATTTTTAGCTCACCTCAACGAAGTTGGGGGAGCTTATGTAATACCCTCGGCGTCGGCGTCCCAGGTTAAGGTTTTTGGAGCAGTTTTCTTTTCAAGTACTTCTATGGCCTATATTAGTCAGAGATGCATGGAGAGTGCTTCTAGTGTGTTTTATTGTACCAGTCAAGGTTTCAGATGCTGCAATTTCATCTAAAGAATGACCAGATTAATGTTTTTGGAGCAGGTTAAAGTTTTTGGAGCAGGTCTCATTTCCAAGTAACTATAAGCCCTATATTGACCAAACTTGCATGGATGATACATCTAAGGATGCACACTACTGAACTTGCTTCAGATGCTGTATCTGACCTACATTTTCCGGATGAGTGACTAGGTTAAAGTCTTTGGAGTAGATCTCATTTCCAAGTAACTATAAGCCCTATATTGACCAAACTTGCATGGATGATACATCTAAGAATGCATACTACTGGACTTGCTTCGGATGCTGGATCTGACCTATATTTTCCGGATGAGTGACCAGGTTAAGGTTTTGGAGCAGATGTCATTTCCAAGTAACTATAAGTCCTACATTGACCAAACTTGCATGGATGATACATCTAAGGATGCACACTACTGGACTTGCTTCGGATGCTGAATCTGACCTATATTTTATGGATGAGTGACCAGGTTAAAGTTTTTGGAGCAGATGTCATTTCCAAGTATCTATAAACCCTGTATTGACCAAACTTGCATGGATGATACATCTAAGGATGTACACTACTGGACTTGCTTCGGATGCTGGATGTGACCTAAGTTTTCCGGATGAGTAACCAGGTTAAAGTTGTCATTTCCAAGTAACTATAAGCCCTATATTGACTAAACTTGCATGGATGATACATCTAAGGATTTACACTACTGGACTTGCTTCGGATGCTGGATTTGACTTACATTTTCCGTTTGAGTGACCAGGTTAAAGTTTTTGGAGCAGATGTCATTTCCAAGTATCTATAAACCCTGTATTGACCAAACTTGCATGGATGATACATCTAAGGATGTACACTACTGGACTTGCTTCGGATGCTGGATGTGACCTAAGTTTTCCGGATGAGTAACCAGGTTAAAGTTGTCATTTCCAAGTAACTATAAGCCCTATATTGACTAAACTTGCATGGATGATACATCTAAGGATTTACACTACTGGACTTGCTTCGGATGCTGGATTTGACTTACATTTTCCGTTTGAGTGACCAGGTTAAAGTTTTTGGAGCAGATGTCATTTCCAAGTAACTAGAAACCCTATATTGACCAAACTTGCATGGATGCTACATCTAAGGATTCACACTACTGGACTTGCTTCGGGTGCTGGATTTGACTTACATTTTCCGTTTGAGTGACCAGGTTAAAGTTTTTGGAGCAGATGTCATTTCCAAGTAACTAGAAACCCTATATTGACCAAACTTGCATGGATGATACATCTAAGGATTCACACTACTGGACTTGCTTCGGATGCTGGATCTGACCTACATTTTCTGGATGAGTAACCAGGTTAAAGTTTTTGTAGCAGATCTCATTTCCAAGTAAATCAGTTTTCAATTCAATACGGAAGTTTGCAATTATACGAAAATAAATAAAAAAGAGAACAATCTGCTTTTCCAGCATTTTGTCTGATTTGGAATACTTACATGTACTAGACTAAGTTTCAAAGAAACTGTCTCCCATCAGTTACGTACCTCAAATCACTTATTTAATAATAATGTTTTCCGAAGTCAATTAAGAGTCTATTTGTACATTGGTTGTTACAGATTAATGATAAGTAAGTGGACATAGATGTATCACCAAATTTCTGATCACCCTGATTAGGGGTTAGGACCAAAACGAAATTGCCCTTGCATTTGGTATTTCATACCAAGTCCGCAAGAAACGATTTCAGTTTGGATGAGCACAACAAAACATTTTCAGTTTGGGCTGAGGGGGGGGGGGGCACTAACCGAGCAAAAATTCCTTGACAAGCAAAAAAAAAAAGTTATCAGAGGGGCCATAAGCATAAAGTAGCTACATGTATGTTTTATAGTATGAAAATTATTGGGGCACCCCCCCCCCCCCGTGCCCCACCCCCTTTACCGGTTCCTTTGGTCATGCAGTGCATACCATCTCTTAATTCTTTTCCGTCTTTTTAACAGATATTTTTTTTTTAATTATTGGTTAAATGTTTTTATCAACTACCTTTGCAAAATATCCTACATTTAATTATGTGAAATAGAGCGAAAATAAACTGCAGTGCACTCGAGTCGCAAATTTAACGCCTGTTAGATTTTGTATTCATAAAATCCACGTGTAACAGTCAAACAAAAGCCGCTGGTATAAGTCATAAAAACTTGAAAATATACCTTTAAACTGAACTATTTTTATCTACATGTTCTTACAAATGCGAGGATGAATTTTGGCATACATATATATATGTTATCAGTCTGATCTCATTGCGTGTTACAAAACGATCTCAATTGGTCTTGGTTAATGACTTAAGTAGAGCTGCAGACATGTGGGGGTAAAGTGAAAATAGTAGAAGTTTTAGCCTGCCAATTCAAATACCAAAACTACAGTTGCAAGGTAAGCCTGATCATTGCATTCAGTAATTATTTCGAAAGTATTTGCATGCTTTTCTGAAAAGTCTTGAAACTTGTAAGAGTGCTGAATGAAAGGTTCATCAAGTTGCAATGCCCAATAAATTATTGTCCTGCTAAGGTTAGATTTATACAAAGAATTACTTTTAGTAATAATGACCTAAAACTACTAGTAAATTTAATTTTTATCATTAAGTATTTATTCATGTTTCTTAACTTCTTGTTTTTTTCTTCAGAAAAGTCTCTAAAATGGGTTGCAGCGGAAGTACAGAATCCTACTCCAAGATGTTTGCTTGCATACCCCCACAGCCCCCTTATTTGGGCCCCCGTGTGAATATCGGATTGAGAACTTCATGGTAGAGTACGTGGAACAGTTAAATCGTACATTTATGCCTACCAGCTGTAGAGACATGCCGTTAATGACCTTGGACGAAAATGTTTATAGCCTCACTTTGGGGTCATTGTATGACCTTGGATTCCGTCTGTTGACCTTCACAGTAATTCCGGCGTCGGTCACGGTCAGTGGAATCCTTACAGCAAACATCAAGCAAACACACAAGTATCAAGGAATTTGTAGGCACCTGCCCGAGGATGAATTACCTCAGCAGTGGTCCCTCAAAGTCGTAAAATCCTATTTGCCCTCAAAAATATTTACTTACGGGGTGTTTAGATTGGGTGATACAAAAGTTACTGCTGATTCCACCCACATATTTCAAACAATAACTGACGAGGCATCCAAAGGTGGCAGACTTGTTTGTGTAGAAGTAACAGGTTATAATTCTCAGAATGTGAAACAGACCGGGGAAACGAGTTCAGCTGCTGGGGCATTTGGTGGTCATGGTGCTATGAACTCTAGCTTCTTTGGGCAAACTCCGGATATGAGTAAGTTTTATCTCTTTGATTTCATTGTCCCACATTCATCTTATAAAATGAATGTTTTAAACACATCTAAAGATCTGAGAGATATGATCTGTACTTTCGCGTGTTTGTGTGATTGAAAGTTAAAATTATACAATTAGATTAAATTAAAATTATATTAAAGTGGACCTTATAAAACATGTAAATACTTATGACTTTAAGGCATTACACAAACATGTTGGTATACAAAGATTTCATGAATATTCATCATTGAAAGATTTTTCAGTGACAACAGGTGCAACCCGACTACAAATACGTGAGACTTGTTTGAAGATCGTGTAAAACCTATTTACAGTTCTATTCATTTCAAGATATATATTCTGAAAACAATATTTGGCTCATACTCACGCATTGTTGATTCTATATACACATTGTAGCAAGAGTTGTTGGCCAAAATGCATTTAATAAACTTATTTATCACATGTTTACTCCTTTATACAGTGGTTATAGCTGCAGAACTGTAGCGTTGTGGTCTTATATTTTAGTCTTCGACAATAACATAAAACCACAAGATGTGTTTGTGAAACACTGATGCCCCCGTAGGGCAACTTATATGATTGAACTTTCTCAAATGCAAATCAAATATGTTGGTACCAAAAGTAAGGTCTTGTCTCGAGGAATAAATCTGTGAAATATGAAAGCAATAGCAGCAACTACTGAATAGATATGGAAAAGGTTAAAGTTTTTTCAAAAGTATGTCAAACATCAAGGTCAAAGTCAAATGGCCAAAATTAATGGAGCCCAATGAAAGGCCTTCTCCTAAGAAATACACAGGTGAAATATGAAAGCCGAAGCACCAATCGTTCAAAAGTTATCACCAAGCTTAAAGTTTTCCAAAAGGAGGTCAAACTCCAAGGTCAAGGTCAAAGGGTCAAAGTTGTTGGTATCCAAAGAAAGATCTTGTCACAAGGATTACCTATGTGAAATATGATAGCCCTAGCACCAACCGTTCAAATGTTATGGCCAAGGTTAAAGTTTTCCAAAAGTAGGTCAAGGTCAAAGGGTCGACTATGAAAGCAATAGCAGCAACCATTGAATAGATATGGAAAAGATTAAAGTTTTTTCAAAAGTATGTCAAACATCAAGGTCAAAGTCAAATGGCCAAAATTAATGGAGCCCAATGAAAGGCCTTCTCCTAAGAAACACACAGGTGATATGTGAAAGCCGAAGCACCAATCGTTCAGAAGTTATCACCGAGCTTAAAGTTTTCCAAAAGTAGGTCAAACTCCAAGGTCAAGGTCAAAGGGTAAAAGTTGTTGGTATCCAAAGAAAGGTCTTGTCACAAGGATTACACATGTGAAGTATGAAAGCCCTAGCATCAACCGTTCAAAAGTTATGGCCAAGGTTAAAGTTTTCAAAAGTAGGTCAAACTTCAAGGTCAAAAGGTCAAAGTTGTTGGTATCCAAAGGAAAGTCTTGTCACAAGGATTAAACATGTAAAGTATGAAAGCCCTAGCACCAATTGTGCAAAAGTTATGGCCAAGGTTAAAGTTTGGTAAAATATTGCAAAACTGGGTCAAACTCCAAGGTCAAAAGGTCAAATATGATGGTACCCAAAGAAAGGTCTTGTCACAAGGAATGCACGTGTGAAATATGAAAGCCATAGCTCCAACCAATCAAAAGTTATGGACAAGGTTAAAGTTTTTGAGAACAAAAAGACAGACGGACGGACAGGGCAAAAACTATATACCCCCGAATCTTCGATACGGGGGCATAATAATAACGCTTAAGTTCTGCAGCTACTGTGGATATAGCTCATAAGATATATACGTTTTCATATCCACGGTTGTGAAGTCACAATGGTTTTTGAGTGGATTTGATCGAGTCAAACATTGTGGATTTACAAATATAATACAGCGTAAAACATGAAATACATGTAGCTATGTTTGATTAAAACAAGTGATAAAAAGAATCAGCCCCCTTGGTTTGTGGTTGGATATGATTTTTTTTTTTTTATCCAACTCGTTTTGTGTTTTTATCACTTCGCCAAGGCTCAGGGATAAAAAAAAATCTCAAAAATCGTTGGATAAAAAAAATCATATCCAACCACAAATAACCATGGGAGATCATCAACTTCTCTCGTTTTTTAAGATACGTGTATGAAGCTTATAAAATTTTGTAAAAATCGGAATCACTGTATTTTTTCTATGATCACAAAAGAACATTTTTTGGCGCCAATTAATTTTTTTTAAATATAATCAAAAATAAAATATAATCAAAGTTTGAAAAATATAAAATATTCATCTGTTGAAATCTACGTAGAGCATACATTGTACATACATTTAGCTGTTTTATTGTCATGAAACCATTTTATTACCAGGTAAATTATTTTCTGTCTGTAGTTTTAGGAGTGGATATTTTCTTTGAGATACCAAGAAACCCATCCTCGACACAATACGTTTACCAGTGTGTCACAATTCCAATGAAAATTACATGGAGAGTGGCCGTGGCAAAGGGAGGGGAGTGGAACGTAGAGCTGGACTGGGCGGAAGTTACGTCACAGTACCTTGAGACAGGTTGGAAACTAATAGACATCTTCAGAGATTCAAACAGTAATGGTTTTCAGGATAAAACAGCATCTACATCGAAAGTAACAATCAGTCAGAACTGCGTATTCTTTTTCGAAAAAGAACAGTCCAAACTGAATGACAAGACTCCCGTATACGAGGCGACAATGATAGAATATAATCTCCCTGGCGAAATGACGAGTAAAATTGGTACCACCAGAAGAAGTTATAACCCAGCATGGGGACCAATATTGGACCACCTTGGAACCTTTGGATGGGAACTAGTCAAAATTTTAGACACTCCGGCACAGAAGTTTGACAACATTGGTTTGTTCGGGTCACTTACCTTCAAAAAGATCATGTGGATGTTTTTTCATCGAAAAATTGTTGCTGTCTCGTCTGCTACAGAGCACTCATCATCTAGTGGAGCAAATGCAGCACCTACTCCAACTGACCCACCAGAATAAGTGACATGCAACATATATTTGAAACTTAACCAGGAATTAACTTACTGTGATACCATATAGTTGAGGGTAACATTGAAAATCCAAAAAAAAACCATTGTCAACAAAGGGTCAACCGAGATTGACAAGTGTTTACGAAGGGTGAACATTCTCAATGTTACCCTCAACTACATGCCATGTTTATCATATTATACTGGATTTTTTAAACAAATACATATGTAAGTCTCCAAATTCGATGGTCTCGCCAAAGTCTGATGGTCTGCGCCAAACCCCGATGGTTCGTTTCCTACGAGACACACTGCGCTAAAGTGCGATGGTCTGACACGTCAAAGTCCGGTAGTGCGCAGTTAGCCTTGCACCCACTCGAGAAATAAGGACTAGTAGTACAATTAAAATTTGGCTTATTCTAGTGAATCATTTCAATTCCGTGATCAAATATTTAATATTCATTTGTATCATTTGAAAACATCAGACCTTGGCGCGGCGCGGCATCTCAGTTCGGCGTAGTAGTACTATGACTTTATAAACATGAATTGTTTTTCCACACCATCGGAGTTTGGCTTGTGAAACCATCGGGGTTTGGCGCAGACCATCGAACTTTAGCGTGACCATCGGGTTTCGGAGTCCCATCGCACTTTAGAGTTTTGTTTGTTTATTACTCTCAAACCATACAATGGTACATGAGGTACATGAACACGTTTACATATATACAGAATATCAGGTCAAGTAAGGAAGAGTAGTATATATAAAAAAGAAGATTATTACTGAAAACATGCCAATATCGTTTTAACAAACAAAGACAGCTTTATCAAGGAGTCTACATCTGTGGTGGACATAAGGTTCTCAAATTTATAAGTATTTATATTAGAAAAATATTTCTACTAGATATTCTCCTATACATAACATTGAGCCTTGCTCACATAAATTCTCGCAGTCAATAAAATGGACAAACAAACCGAGAAAAATGCCTATAGTTCGACAAAATAGAAACTGAGAAACTATATCTCCATTATTACACAATTTTTCTTTGTTATTTCGGTTAACATTAATGATTACTTAATGAAAAATCTCTAGAATTTGCAACAATATCACAAGTGCTTTTTGTATACATGTACATGATTCTGGAACTTTAAAAGTTAGTAATACACTTAGTGATCATCGAGCAACTTACATCAATATTTATCATAATACTAATGTTAATGCGGCATATAAACGAAAAATTTGGAATTATAAGTATGCAGATTTAGAAATCCTTAATAATTTAATCCTACAATGTGACTGGCCTCAACTAGAATATGCTGTTGAAGTTTGGTTTGGCTGCACAAAGGCAGACATTGAAAATCTTGAAAAAGTTCAGTTATTTGCTGCAAGAATAGTTACTGGGCTTACAATTATTGCTTCAAGAAATTCATTATATTTGGAAACAGGTTGGGAACCTTTGGAATACAGAAGAAACAGAGCAAAACTAATAACAATGTATAAAATGCACAATAATTTAGTACCTAGTTATATACAAAATTTAGTACCTGACACAAGAGGCAATATTTCAGGATATACTATTAGGAATTCCTTAAACTATTCTTTGCCAAAATACAGATTAGAATTACTTAACAAATCATTTATTCCTGATACTGTCAGAAAGTGGAATTCCCTTAGTCTTAATGCAAGGGAGGCAACTTCTATTAAAAATTTTAAGAACTGTCTGCACAAGAATATTGTAAAACCTCAGAAATATTTTTCATATGGAAAAAGGTTTTTGAACATAATTCATACAAGACTGAGACACCATTGTATTTTAAACTCTGACTTATATATCGTTGTACCTTAATAACTAGTCCAAATTGTTCATGTGGACTACTAGAAGATGCATACCATCTGTTTTTTTGCTTGTAAAAATTATGCAAATGCAAGGAATTCCTTAATGAATAAGCTACTG
The DNA here is from genome assembly GCF_033153115.1 of Saccostrea echinata. Taxonomy (NCBI): domain Eukaryota; kingdom Metazoa; phylum Mollusca; class Bivalvia; order Ostreida; family Ostreidae; genus Saccostrea; species Saccostrea echinata. The sequence goes on along the minus strand of NW_026889751.1, from coordinate 20,876,593 downwards.
TCATTTAATAATTTATATGATATAGATGTACATTTATTGCTATGGGGTGATGATTCTCTTACTATTGAACAAAATGCTGAACTTTTTAAGATTATTCAAACTTTTCTAAATGAATGTGGTCGTTTTTCAAAAAAAGCTTAATTTTTTTCCCATTGTAAATATATATTTGTACATTTAAAGATCTTATTTTCTTTCTATTACTACTATGTATATGTAGTAGACCATATATATACATGTATTTTATTTTGGCAATTTTACAAAATGTTGTATTAGGAGAAGACTATCTAAGTTTTTGAACTTGTGTCTAATCCTTTTGACTCTTTGTCAATAAAATATGTTCAATTCAATTCAAGTGCTTAAATTATTGTCTATGAAATAGTATGTACACATCAAATATTTCTTTATATTTCAACACAATTTTTCTATATTAGTGGTTCAAAGTATGTTTAAAATTATGCAATTTTTGTTTTACTATGACAGACAATTTACATCTTTCAGATAAATATTTGAAGTCCAATCATTCAAGAGTCATATCACAAACAAGATTTATTTTGATTTCATACCTTTTAATAATTAGAACAAAATACTTTAGTAAGTTCAATTTGATTTTTATACATTTGAGCTAAAGACATTTTGCATGCTTTCTTCGCCTTTCTTCTTTTGGAATATCACCCGTCGTCAAGCAATGTTTATTGTTGCTACGTTGGAGGACATGATTTCATCATTCAAAGGGTAATAATGTTTCTAACAAATGTTTCTCGACGACAGGCCCGTAGAACGCAGATTCAGCTGGGAAGGGGGGGGGGGGGGGCACAACCAAACATTTTCAGATGGAGGGGGCACTACAAAGCAAATAATCCTTGACACGCAAAATTAAAAGAAGTCATCAGACGTTATCGAGAGTACACAAGCATATAGAGCAACTACGTTTTCTATAGTATACTTTATACCAGCAAAATAATTCGGGAGGCATCCCCCGGCTCCTACGGCCATAGACGAATCTGATTCAACCAATTTACATGAAAGTATAATAACATAAAATAATTTATTGAATATTAATCTATTTGAAATCGAATTGATTATAGTATATATTATATGTAAAGAAGTTTTTGTTCACACTTTTATTATATTTCCGTGTAAAATGCTATATATTTCAACATATAAGTCATGATATTATACAGAAAATTGAGAAAATATTGACTTCGAATCTGTGTCCACGCCCAAGAATTGACGTCCTTGGTACAGTAACCTTGTAGCATCTCTTTCCTTCCTTCTTTTAAATTGAATTCATAAAATCGAAAACTTTTAATATTATAATATCATTCTCACATTCTTCGAGTCCCCTAAATGCTTCTTATTAATAATGTTGAAAGCTGAATTCTTAATATGTATAGCTTATTAGGTTATTAATTGTTACTGTGTAACTCCTTTATTTTAATTCCCTAATGCAGATTTCAGAGCATCACATGCAGAAACTTAAATTTTAACAAAGAGGCAAAAAGGGCTTTATTGTAACTTCCTCTTTGGGATGGAATTATTTGTATGTTCTGAGAAAAGTAATTATCTATATTACACAATCGTTTGTGGGGTGGGGTGGGGTATGATACTATCCGTGGCATTTAGATTTTAGGATTTCAGTTTTTAATTAAAGATAATAAAGTCTTAAAAGTATAATCTCAAATTATTCAAATACAGGATTTTATTACTTGATGATTCGTTTCACTATAATATACATGTGCTTTCCCATTTATCTTTTTTAAATAACAGTTTTTAGTAAACTCTAGAAATATCGAGAGAAATGAAGGTTTTTTTCCTCTCGGATTTATAGGCTGAGTTTCAGTTTATTGCAAAATGTCCCATCTTTGAAATACCGGTAATTGATTCTGTGGAGTTTTTTTTCCGATCAATTCTGTGTTGTTGTTTTAATTGACCGGCTTACGATCCTTGAACAGGTATATCACATTTTCGCTGGAATATTGCAAAATTTACTACTGTTGATCATGCGAAATAGAGCAAAAAAATATATGAATAGTGCACTTGAGAGACAAACGGCTGCTAGTTCAGCTATCGATGGAATCCACGAGCAACTGTCAAACAAAGGCTCCCGGTATAAATCATTAAAACTGAAAACTTACTGGACTATTTCGCCTACAAAATATATTGCAAAATGCAAGGATGAATATTACGTAGAAGCATGTTATCATTTTAAACTCTTTGCATATTGCAAAACTCCCTTGTTCTATATTGGTCATTGATCTTGTAAAGTTACGGACATTTAATTGACTATAGTCGATCAGTATAGTTATCGGGAGTAAGCAAAAAGGTAAGTTTGATTTTTGCATCTGATTGAAAAGTATTTGCGAGCTTTTTGGTGGGTTTGACTTTAAAAGATACCGGATGGAGGGTCGGTCGTTTTGTAGTGCCCTACATGATGATTTATAGATAATTGTACTTCGAAACGAACCGCAGACTTTATCTTAACATTTTACTTCATATATCCACCATTTAAATATCAGTTGAGTGCAAAAACTGCGTAGAAATGTATGGGAGAGTAGGTCAACTGGTATGGGTTTTTGCCCTGCATGACCACTTGGTGATCTATCATAAAAATGTTTATAGAAAAGATCGACACATTATTTTATATGCATTAACTACAAAATGAAAAAAGAATACAATTTCTTCGATTTTGGTTAAAAATGCAAGTATATTAACTACGAAATGGAAAAAAGAAAACAATAAACAGTTCTTTCTGTTTTGATTAAAAATGCAAGTATCTTTCAGAACTCAAGTCCTTCAAAACTAAAATCTTTCATCGTTCACATATGATATTTTTAAATTAGCATGTTTTCCTCTTAAAATAAAGGAGGTTAAATATTTGTTATTTTTCAGAATATACTCAGATATGGGTTGTGGCGGAAGTTCACAGTCCAAGACGATTGCTGGGATACCCCCACAACCCCCTTATCACGGCCCCCCATGTGAATATCGGATGGAAAACTTTGCGATTGCTTACGTGGAACAGTCTAACCTTGGATTTATGCCTACCGCAGGCATGCCGTTAATGACCTTGGACGAAAAGGTTTACAGCGTCACTTTGGGGTCTTTGTATGACCTTGGATTCCGTTTGTTGACCTTCTCGGTAGTTCCGGCGTCGCTCACAGTCAGTGGCTTTGTTACAGCTAACGTCAAGCAAACACACAAGTATCAAGGAATCTGTAGGAAACTGCCCGAGGACGAATTACCCCAGCAATGGTCCCTCAAAGTCGTAAAATCTTATTTACCCTCGAAAGTCTTTACATACGGAGTGTTTAGATTGGGTGATGCAAAAATTACTGCTGACGCCAATCATATTTTTCAAACAATAATGAACGAGGCTGCAAACGGGGCCAGGCTTGTTTGTGTTGAAATAACGGGGTTTAACTCTCAAAATGTGAAGCAACCCGGAGCAACAAGCGCCGCTGCAGGGGCCTTTGGTGGCCAAGGTGCTATGAACGTATGCTTCTTTGGACAGAGTCCAGACATGAGTAAGTTTTATTTTTCTTTCTTTATTTTTATCATTTCAAATATTTTGAAGGACATCCAACAGACAACAAACAAATATTTTTCTTTTTTAATACACTTGTACAGAAAATTTGGACCATATACTGTAACTTGTTGAAAAGTATATATATATATATATATATATATATATATATATATATATATATATATATATATATATATATATATATATATATATATATATATATATATATATTAATATCATAGATAGATAGATAGATAGATAGATAGATAGATAGATAGATAGATAGATAGATAGATAGATAGATAGATAGATAGATAGCTGTTTTTGTTTCATTATTTACAATTATTAATTATATAATTTCCCCTGTCTTTAGTTCTAGGAGTGGATATCTTCTTTGAGATACCCAGAAACCCCTCGTCAACCCGATATGTATACCAATGTGTTACAATTCCAATGAAAATCACCTGGACAATGGCCATGGCGTTAGGAGGAAAATGGATCGTCGAGATGGACTGGGTAGGTGTGACATCACAGTACCTTGGGACAGGTTGGAAACTAGTGGACGTCTTCATGGACCAAAACAATAGCGGTTTCCGGGATGGGTTCTTTACGTCCAAAATAACAATCAACCAGAACTGCGTATTCTTTTTCGAAAAAGAGCAATCGAAACTTAATGATAACACGCCTGTGTACGAGGCTACAATGGTAGAATATAGCGCCCCCGGTAAAATGGTGATGGGTGGAATTGGTTCCACTACAGCGCATTTCAACCCGGCTTGGGAACCAGTTCTTGACCAGCTTGGAACTTTTGGATGGGAACTAGTCAAAATTTTAGACACTCCAGCAATGAAGTTTGATGGCGGAGGATTGGGGTCCCTTTCATTTAAAAAGGTCATGTGGATGTTTTTGCATCGAAAAATCGTTGCTGCTCCACCTGCTGAAGAGAAGTCTAGTGGAGAAAACGCACCGACTCCAGCCGAACCACCAAAATAATCTTCATGTAACACTCCTACCTGGACTTGTCTAACTGTGATATCATCATGTATTATCTATTGGGCATCTATTTGCAACTAGCTACTCTAGCCTTCGACCAAAATAACCCTAATCGCCATTCAACAACTTACTGGATTTGTTTGTGATATTATCTATTGAATCTCTATTTGAGCTTGTGTCGACTTTTTGTTTATATAGATATATATAAAAGAATGAGTAAATTTGGCCATGTATTATATAATAACCAAGGATTTCGGCAGAATTTACTAAAATTCTTATTGTTCATGCGGGTTGTAGGCAACACAGAAAGCAGCAACATTTTACTGCTATTTAAAGATTTTTGGCACTCCATTTTACCTTTTTATTATTTATTTATTTATTTTTTTATTTTTTTTTTTGTTATGTCAGTCTCTGGAATTATCGATATTTCACATAATTTAAAAAAAAACTTCCTTTGGATTTCTTTGATCTATATTACATGTACAGGTATAAGTACAGATAAAAGAGAAAGATTGTTAATGCAAAATGTTTTAAGAAGGGGGGATGTTTTATTTAATTTAGGTTAATACATGTTTATGTATCTTAGAATGATATACACTTATACGTAAACTAGTCTCTTCAACTAGAATAGTATGGAATCTCCTTTTTAAAAATATTTATATACCGGTATAAGTACTAAATGCAATATGCATACTGTTTGCAAAAATCCGTGGGTACTGGGGATGAAAATTTCAAAAATTTTACGTCCGACATATATCGTTCGAGGGCGAAAGAAAACGGATAAGAGTCATCTAATCATATCACCTGTCTAACTCGGAAGATTCTGAAATATTCATTTGGAATTGTCTGTACTCTGGGATGTCAGACCCTTATAAAAGCAGGGGACAGGAGTTTTGTAAACTTAGTAGAGGGACCTAAATTATACTAAATTTGCAACATCAAAGGTGATCCTAGCGATTTGAGCAATGTGCAGTAAAATGTGATTTAGAGAAGTACGATGTATTCTTTGCTGTTTTGTTCAGATTTAAATTATAACCTTGATTTGAACTTCTTTATCAAAATATTTTGCAATGTCCGACCAAAATGTTTAAACGTTTTAGTATTGTTCTCTATACAAACGCAGTTTAAGCTATCAGGCCTATTTTATATGTGTTGCAACATTATTTGTTCTGAAAGATGACTCTTGTGAAAAGCTTTTTATGGCAGTATCAAGTTATTGAACATCATCGTTAAAACATTTCCAATCCGAACAAAAAATTTAAAAGTTTTGGTATTGTCCTCGTTACAGAGGTTATTTAAATAAAAAGTTCAAAAAGGTGATCCTAGAGGGCTCTTATTGCGCAGTAAAATTGGTTTATTTGAACTTCATTATCAAATTATTGCAAAATCTGCAGATATTGTGATGTTATCAGTATTAAAAACAATCTTGGACTGTAGTATTTAAATGCACCGGGGAAACTACTGGAGTGCAAGAATAAGTCTTATTTGCTGGTTTGTTTTGCTGCAAATAAATGTATTTGTTGATCCAGTTTGCATTACATCGAAAAATGTCTTCATGTAGAGAGTACCGGGAATCGAAGTGTTAATGCATCCCTTTCAAGGCTAAAAAATAATTGTTAATGCACCCCTTTTAAGGTTGAAAAATAATTATGATTATTTTTCAGCCTTGAAGGGAATGCATGAATGCTTCAATTCCCCTATAAAAACACGAAGACTATAAATTCTGCTTTTATTTTCTTTCGTAATTAACACAACTAATTGACTGTAATAAAACTTACAATAAACCAAAAAAATTGCTACTCAAGGCCTTCTTCAAACAATTGTTTGGCTGCCCTCTCCGACTGACTGGCTAAAAATGGACCGACTCCAAACTTTTTTCAACTTCCAGGAAGCAAGTATTTTTTAATGCATTTTTATGCATATAGATTTTGAAAACTCAGCATTGATGTTGAAATTTTCTGGGGAAAAATAATTAATTTTGTCACCTACCTACCGACCCATTTTATTATCCTGGGTCTGGAGAGGACAAACAAACTGAGGCGCCAATATAAAATAAATAGTGAAAAATTGCCCCAGGAATGAGACGAATCTATTCTACAAACCAAGTTTGAAAATTTGTACCAGGAAGTATACAAGCAGCAAAAAATTACAATGATATACAAGTACATGTATCTGTAGAAAAACTCTATTTTCCATTTCTTTCCAGTTCCTTTATTTCACCACAAACAAACCAACTCTGCTTATGATTTCAAAAAGTTAAATAATTAGGAAAAAATTCTATTTGCAGGTTTTCATGCACCTTTCAGACATTGGGTATAAAATTCTGAAGAGACCTCTGCCCTTGTCTGCAAAGCAAAAGTTTTACTTCATGTCGAAATCTGGTATCAAAGAAACCATAAATAAAAGGGTTGACCACGTGATTAAGAATGTACAGTCTGTACAAAAACATCAACCCTATTATAACAGAGTCCGGTTTGTTCCAAAACTCTATCCCAAATATAGACTCTAGCAGCATGATGATGATCCGGGGCAAGTAAGCGATCACAAACACAATGGTTATTGTCATAAACATGTACGAGTATCTGTAATGTGTGAAGTGGTACTTCATCGCTGGAATGTTTGCATTCAACAGAATGTCCTGAGACCTTCTCTTCTTGTGATCTGACTTTTCTTTTTGCAAGTATTCTGAAACTTGTCATTATTTTCTTGGTCGTGTTCGATTGAATTTTTGTGGAACTCTCCATTTCCTTCATATCGAAGATTATTACAAAGTTCGACACTTTTACTTTTCTGTTTTATGTCAGAGACGGTTGAGACTGAGAGTTCAGGTTTAGAAATAGTTTTCATTCGTCTCAACGACTTATGGTAGATCATGACTTTACTGTAGATGGTTTTCGCGATAGAGATGTAACAAAGTGTAATAATGGCTATCCCAGAGACGGCAAAGACAAACAAAAACACATTGTATCCTAAAAGCGCCCATGGCTCCCAAATATCCCCACATCTGTGTCCTACCAAAGTAATATTGTTGTCATTGTAGCGATCATTAACAACTTCTATCTCTCCATACAAGAAAATTGTAGGAATTAATAAAAGTGTAGCAACAGTTACTGTTCCCAAAATAACTAGTCTTTTGATCCTCAAAGTCCAAGCATTCGAGAACGGACGACACACCTTCAGGTAGCGATGGATTGCAATGACCAGGAGTAGGGTCCCTCCAGACACTGTAGAAGCTTGACTGAGGAACCATAAAATGCGACAGAGAAAATCTCCGGGAAATCTAACGGGCAGGAGATTTAGGGCCAGTGCGTACGAAGATCCAATGACACACGCACAAGCATCAATGACCGCTAGGGATGGAATAAAGTAGCGATCATCGTTCTTTTTAGTCATTCCTACAACGTAGATGAAAAGAACAAGACCATTTCCGAAAACTCCAACGATAAGATAGAGAACTAAGACAATGTTATTTCCAATCAAAAGCTCAGACAATTCAGCGTTCCAGGTTTCCAAATTCATCTCCAAATGTTGCCGTAATTTGTTGTTTTTGTAACAGAAACTATATTGATGATTTGTCCTTTGGATGAGCCTATTTACAAAATGCACCACGCCTAACTCATTAGTTACTGAGCGTCACGTCCACACAGCTGCTGAAAAATACAGAGTGAATGGAGCTCTTACTCAACTAGAACCAAATTCTCAGAAAATTCAGCACTAGTATTGAAGTACATGTGGACTTAAATTCATAGAAATGCAGTACTTAACATAGCATTATTTATGCAATATTAACCAATCCAATGAGGAAATTTTTTTTTTATTTTAAGAACAAAAAATAATAATTATAAAAATTAAATTATTACGCATAAAATTCGTAGAACTGCAGGACTAAATAAATACCCTTTCTATCGTATAAAATAGGAAAGTAGGAAATTTATTTTAAGGTATGTTTTAACGAGACTGAGTCTAATTCGAGTCCGTTTGACTTTGCGTTGGTTTTTAGTTTCATGTAGTCGTAGGTGCAACATAACACCTATCCTAATATTATAATTTTGATACAAAATTAACATTATTTCACATTATCTGTAATGTTCATTGGTCTTAAAATGTGCTTTTAAGACAATAATTAGGACTAAACGCTGAAATGGCTTTCACGACGTGAATGTTTTCGGTTCTGTAAGCAATGCATGACACTGAAGAATGACGCATGACTCGTCAAGAGTATGCAAGACGTCCATGGACATTTTATTAAAAATTGTTGACAGAACATTAGAAGAAACATTCCAGCAATCTAAACATTGGTATTTTTCAAAATAATTCACCTGTGCCGATATATACAAAATGTATGCCGAAATATGGCAAATTAAGAGGTATTGGGCATAGAAAAAAAACTTTGTAATAATTCCTAGACCAAACCAGATGGTCAACTTTTTCTGAAATTTCACAATTTGGTGACTTTTTACAATAATTTTCATGTCTTTCACTAAAAAGGAAATCCCTAGGGCAGAAATACAAAAAATATGAGAAAAATGTGATAATTTGGCGTTCTTTTCCAACAAATTCCCATAGGGTCCAATAGTAAAATTTGACAACTTTTGAGATGGCCCCCTAAGAAATCGGGATGGTAAACATTTGATTTTTTATCTTAAAATAATAGTAAAAATTCATTCCAGAAAATTTATTAAAATATCTAGGGTAGAAATAATTAGACTCGGCCTCGTTAACAACTCATAAAGCATGACTCAAAATCACAAAGAAAATTGGGGTCAGTGTGCATCTTCCTGAGGAACAGTGCAAATTAACTTGACCGTTCTACACTTAAATTGTAACTTTTGGGCTAATTACTTTAACCCTTATATTTTACCAGATTTAATCATGACAATAAATATAATCTTATTTTATGTAAAATAGTTTGAATAATATTTATTATTAGGGAAAAATCGTGCAAATTAATGCATTAAATCATTGTTTGACCTTTTTTGCACTAAAAAAAATAATAAAACTCTAAACTGGCAATAAACATTTTCTTGTATCAAGCTTTTTATGGCTTTAATGCTGATTGGTTGAGAGTATACCATGTAGTTCAAAATAATGAAAGAAAAAGTTGGGGCAGTGATGTAAATTTTGAGGTATTTATCGAAATATGCGATTTTAAGGTAATGTAAATTTTATTTTGACTTCTTCAATAATTTTTTTTTTTTTTTTTTTTTTTTTTTTTTTTTTTGCAAAGTCTATTGAGTGAATGTGTACAATTTGTTCTTAAAATATTAATTGAAATCTACTTTTCATATTCTTAGCATATAATAACGAAAACAATTCTCTGTGTAAAAAATATAGAGCTAAAGTTCCAAGAAATTAAATGTAACAAAGATGTAGATTTGAAGAATTTTCTTCTAAATATTCTTCCACCGCAAGAAATTGTCTCCCGTAAATTTTGTTTCTTTACAATTTTGTGAACAGTTTTTAAATTGAATGTTGTATAATTTAAATTGTTTAATTTAAGTATGTTATAAAAATTGTTAGAGGGTTTGATCACAAACTTTTCTCAAAAGCTGAGGAATGAGATACCTTAAGTAAAAAGAAAGATCCTTAGAAATAATTGTGATTTGAATAAGCATACATGAACAAGGAAAACTCATTTCATAAAACAATACATCATACTTATTGTGTTTCCCTTCATTTTTTAAACCAAATAATTTTACGTCATATTAGCTGGTATCTATATAGGCAGTCAAACCGCCGTTATAATGTTTAATATCTCTTCAGAAAGAACAAATTCAAAGTCTTGACAATTCTCTTTCAAAATTATGATAAGACAATTTCTTAAATGACGGATAGGGCAGTATGAATCTGTTGACTAATAATAAGGAGAGTTTGTTGTCCTTTCGGTGCAGTTGTACACTAAATGTGAAAATCATATGAAATAGTTTCACTTGCATGTACATAAAAGTACTGATAATGATAGAAAGGTGTGCTTGAAGTAGCCTAATTCCACCATAAAAGATTTATTTCTAATTCTTGTTTGGGAGCCTCTAGCCTGCACAGAACCCCCGTTTCCATATTTTCAGTGGTATTGGTTGCAGAAATACAGTTTTAATTTGGCAACCACGTTTTTAAGCACTATAAATTCGTCGATTGTTGGTAATTAATCAATCGTGGTCTTTATCTTGTACTTTGAAAAGAAACATGGTTAACTGCAAATACTTACCAAATGCAGAGAGTTTCTTTTTAATTTGTTTCTCTTCCTCGTGTAAAGACTGTCCGAAGGATAAAAAAAATATACATATTTTGTCATAAAACATGCAAAATCATCCAGTTTAATAAGTCTAGTAAATTCTTAAAGTAAAATAAAAGTTAAAAGTGGTTAATTTTTGTTTAGTTTCAACGGCTCAGATGGTGTGAACTTTTACCTATATACCAAACACATCAATTTGATTCTGAATAGATACCTAACTTGCCTTTCATGCCTGTTAAAATTTAGTTCTTTTTCAGTATCAAGCTTTCAAGTGAAAGTATGGTGATAATCGCAATTATCTACAAGGGATTTACATATAATTAATTTTTTGATACATTTTAAAATGAAATATCTACTGCTTTGATAATTACCAAATTAATCTGATTGCCAAAATCAGATCTTTCAAATTTTTCCAGCATACTATAGATGTACGGTTTTCTGTTTGGAATTGATTTGTATCATATGTATGTAGGCGGTCACAGATATTCAGCAGGAATTTAGAATAATGAACAAGTATACTTAAATTGAATTTAAGACATGCAGTGACAAACCAAGAAATCTGCTTAATTTTCTACCCGCAGATGGAGCAGAAATTGTGATTCCAGGGATTTTTGACCCTGTGTAAAAATTAACAGTAATTATAAATTGTGTTCATGAATTAAAATGGACGGTTTTCAGGCCATTTCACCGTTCATTTTCTAAAGGGGTTTTGTTTGCATATATCTGGCTCCGGGGTCATAAAACTTAGAGGAGCTAACTTTCGATCTCAGTTTCACTTTTACCAAAGGAATATAAAGTGATTGATTGATTGATTGATTGTATGTTGTTTTACGTCCCATTCGAGAATTTTTCACTCATAGAGACGTCACCATATACCGGTGAAGGGCTTCAAATTTTGACCTTTACTCGGCACTCAGGGCCATTGAGCAGTGAGGGATCTTTATCGTGCCAACGCCTGCCGTGACACGGGGCCTCGGTTTTTAAGGTCTCATCCGAAGGACCCGCAACTTTCACTTCAAAGTGCCGACCGCATGGCGAAGGAACAGTTGCTACCCATTTTTTATCGACTTAGGTCAGTCGCGGCAGAGATTCGAACTCACGACCTCCCGATCACGGAGCGAGCGCTCTACCGACTGAGCTACCGTGAACGGTGAATATAAAGTGAAAAAATGAGACTGAGCTCAAAAGTGAGCTTGTCTAAGTTTTATGCCCCGGGCCCTGATCTCTTACTAGACCCAACAGAAATAGTACACATATTAAGAGCCACTGTATATAAATATAATAAAAGTTACCGCGAATATGCATTTATGGATTCACAATTGAAGCAAAGCGGTTTTTATTCCCTGTATATGTAGTTTAAAAAATATGAAGTAAACAGATATTATCAACTATGTTTATAACTAATCAAAATTGTTCATCCTTGAAACTTTGCTAAAGGTGTGTAATAATGTAATGTAAATCCCCGCAGATCTGTAGCTCACAGGTATTAAATAATCTAAATGGACGAACCCTTACAATTTATTTTAGACAAGTGAGCTACATACATACAGCAACACAGTAAAAGACACTTACAGCAAAGTGCCGGGAGTGAACAATTTTGATTGATATGTGTTGAAAATAATTCATTATATTTCCTATTATGTTTTAAACTGACTACAGGAAATAAAAATCCCTTTGCTTCAGCATGAATTCAAAATAAGCACATTGGTTCTAACTGCTTATTACTCTTTAGGCACTTGATTTTTTAATTAGTTGTTTTTATGAATTACTGGCTTATTAATTTTCCCAAAAATCAAAATGAATTTGAGTTACCATACCTATACTTGATTCCAAACTCCATAAACTTCCTTACAAGCAAAGATACATAGCGAGTTCCAGTAAATGTTCGACCAAGCCTCTTTCTTTACTCCTCACTAAAATACTTACAGCAGCGAAGGAGAAACTTCAGGAGTACTGTACAACAGTATATTCGAAGTGAAGTAAATCAGATGTGGATTCTTAAAAATTCCAAGGAACTTTAAGAAAATTTGAAATCACAAAATTTTAACAAAATCAATAACATCAAAATGTGCGAGTTTTCAACAAGTTTTGGGTCTGCCAATAGCGGGAGGCAATTGGCATGAGAATTCTGACAGAATGTTGAAAGACCTGATCTCCGAAAACTAAATAGACATTGTCAATCAGAATTTCAAGCATCTTTTTAATATCTACTTCTTAGTATTTGTGTGTACAATCAGAATGTCTTTTAACAAAATAATTTTGTAAATGACCAATGACAAGGTAAGTATATTTAAGAGTTCCAATTTTATTGAAAAAGCAGCTGTCTATGATGTCAAAAAGCCTGGAATTTAATTTATCGTGGGAATGGTTGAATTAAGTGTTGAAAAGTTTTGATGTTATTGATTTTGGTAAAATTTTGAGATTTCATATTTTCTGCAAGTTCCTTGGAGTTTTTAAGTATTCACATCTTATTTACACCACTTTTCGAATATATTGTTGTACATTATTCCTGAAGTTTCTCCTTCACTACTGTGAGGAGAAAAGAGAGAAGCTTGGTAGAACATTTTCTGGAGTCCGCTTTGTATCTTGTTTGTAAGGATATCGATGAACTTAAGGAATCCAGTATTGGTATGGTAAATCAAATTCATTTTGATTGTTGGTGATATTAAAAATATTTAAAACTGACATTAGATTTTGAAGAATTTCCTCCTTGGAAAGGGAGCTATGGGTATAAGTTAGATTACCACTAGCAGAATTAAATACCAGTTCCTCTAAAATACGATCAAAATAATGAACCTTACAAAGACAATGTTACTACCTGCTTTGTCAGCTGGAACCAGTATATACTGATCGTGTAATCTATCTAATTCTTTTTTCACTTGTGAATTATTGAAGACAGAAGGAAATATGGTTTTTATATTGCCCATCAATCGCTTAATGCGAGATTTTAACATCCAACTGATACTTTTAATCTATTCTGACAAAGGGTCAAGGTTTCCTTTTTCCAAATGTGGCCCATGGCCTGGTGTAATCTTCCACCAAATTCATAATATTAATGAAATTATGACGCTAGTTGAATGATCGGGGTTTCCTAAATTTGGTCTTTTTAGAATAAGCTAGTGATTTAAGGTCCTCATTAATTATTAACTATATTTACGTCACCAGTAGTGGCGTGCCCAGCAGGAATATAGTTGTAGGGAGAAGAAAACATGAACACGTTGGAGGATTATGTTTCAGATGTTCGATAATTAGACACTGTAGCGTTTTGGTGTTTTTTTTTATAATTAAAAAATTTTGAAGCAATTGTCGATGTACATTTGTAAGAAATACAAGGTGTGGACTTCAGCTTGGAATATGGTGGAATACAAGATTACAACCCTTTATGATTAAGAATATTACTTATGTTAATTAAAGCAATATGAGCTGCAACTTTGATGTCAGAAATTTTTGTTGCAAATTTGTAATTAACTATTTCAGTGACAGAAAAAAAGAACTTTAATAAACTTTTGTTGTTCATATTTGAGTTCGATTGATTGATTGATTGATTGTATATTGTTTTACGTCCCGTTCGAGAATTTTTCACTCATATAGAGACGTCACCATATACCGGTGAAGGGCTTCAAATTTTGACCTTTACTCGGCACTCAGGGCCATTGAGCAGTGAGGGATCTTTATCGTGCCAACGCCTGCCGTGACACGGGGTCTCGGTTTTTAAGGTCTCATCCGAAAGACCCGCAACTTTCACTTCAAAGTGCCGACCGCATGGCGAAGGAACAGTTGCTACCTATTTTTTATCGACTTAGGTCAGTCGCGGCCGAGATTCGAACTCACGACCTCCCGATCACGGAGCGAGCGCTCTACCGACTGACCTACCGTGAACGGTATATTTGAGTTCGAAGAACTATTTATAAGCTTTAATTGAAGCAAAATTAAATTACATTATTGTTGTCCTGTACAATATTGATTTTGGCAATCAGACTGTTTGCAATATCCATAATCACAGATCCGAGCCTGTATTCTGGTGTCGAATTATCCAAATATGGAGTTTCGTTGCCTTTTTTCAAATAGACTATTTAAAACTTTCAAAGGGACAGAGTAAAGTTTGGTACGAATGTGATTAAGACCTACATGTAACTGTTTATATAAAGTTCTTGTGGATCAAAGCAGATAGTAGGTTTATTGTAAGACCGATGTCCATGACTACGCTTATGTCCCTGTGTATTGCTAAAATGTCCCATCTCATTCACATTGCTACACTGTGGACTTGAAAGATTCCAAACACTATCGACATTGTCATTGCTATAGTATGGAAAGGCCTTGTCTAGTTTTCTAATCCAGTATTCTTCTCGTTGTCCACGGAAAGGTGTACTCAATGATGGGCTATTAGTATGATGGTTAATCTTTTCTGGAATTCTAACTTTCATTGACAAAATAGAATGATCGGGTAAATTAAAGTGCTTGTATAGAAGCTGCTGACCCCCGTTGTTAATTTGAAATCTATGCCCCGATATTCTTTTATTAAGTTAACCTTGGTATCACCAACATAAAAAAAATCCAACAAAGGGTACATTCTATTCCGTAGACAACATAAGAAGTTTTGATATAGAAGCTCTGTCCAGTAAGATTTCTAAAAGAGTGTCTGGCGTCTGTAAACTTTTCACATTTTCGACTTCTCAGGAACCATTGGGCCAATTTCAGCCAAGCTTGCCACAAAGCATCTTTGAGTGAATGGAATTAAAATTGTTCACAGGAAGTGTCACGCCCTCTTTCAAGGGAAGATAATTAAGAATTCGTGAAAATTTGGTGGCATCTTTTAAAAATTTTCTTCTCAAGAACCACTCGGAAAGAAAAGATGAAACTTATGTGAAAGCAATATTACATACTCTAGACACAAATTTGTTCATATCATAACCCCCGGGAGTAGCGGGGCCACAAGAGGGGTCGAAGTTTACCATAGGAACATGTAGGAAATGTCTTTAAAAATCTTTTTCTCGGGAACAGCACAGCTATGAATAGTCACATTATTAACATTATTATAGGAGTATCCTCAGGTAGTGTAGATTCAAGTTTGTTCCAATCAAGACCCCTGGAGGTAGGACAGGGCCACAACAATGGGTCAATGTGTACCATGGAAATATATAGGAAATATCTTTAAAAATCTTCTTCTCAAGAACAGCTAAGCCATTATTAGTCATGTTAATATAGAAGTATCCTCAGCTGGTGTAGATTCAAGTTTGTTCAATTCATGACCCCCGGGGTAGGGCAGGGCCACAAAAGTGGGTCAAAGTTTACATAGGAATATATAGGTGTAATGATTAAGGGGCATTTACGTAAAACGATGTGAAGATTTCAAATAGATGAATGACCTGACAACTCTTAAAATGAAGTAGCCAAAGGGTATATAAAGCAAAGCTTTGGGAAAGTTAGGCATTCATAAGATAGCTGAAGAAGTTGGCCGTTTGAATCAGCAAAAGAGTTTAATTGATTGATTGTATGTTGTTTTACGTCCCATTCGAGAATTTTTCACTCATATAGAGACTTGACCATATACCAGTGAAGGGTTCAATTTAGACCTATACTCCATAGGGGCTTGTCTTCTAGATTGTAAAATGTAAAATAAATTAATACAGAGCGAACCCGCAGGTGTCGTGGTTATTTATCATCTTTACCTGACCCCTGTTACAAAAATGGCGCCCACGTTCTGACAATTAAATGAATCAAATAAAACAAGAGGTGGATCTAAAGTTTTAGCCGATTGTTTATTTTATTTCAATTAGTTTGTTTTATTTGATTTATTTAATTATTTTATTTGATAAATTATTTTATTGAATTTTATTAATATTTGATTTTAAATTATTTGTCTTTGTCAATAATGATTGACACAGATTAATACATGCACTTCAGAGTTTAAAATCAGTTGTGGCATATTCATAAATGTATAATTAATAAATAATACATTTGAATATCATAATAATTAAAACAACATAAAACTATCACTATTACATATAATTAGGTGTTGTACATCTTTTTTAAACGTAGTTTTTCTTGACTGAAAGTGTCAGAATCTTTTATTTTAACAACTTTTAAGTGTATTAAAAGTAGATTCTAAATTTTATTAATTTATTTTACATTTAACAATCCGGAAGACAAGCCCCTATGAATCGAACCCGGGCCCTCCGATCACGATGCGAAGGCCCTATCACTAGGTTTCCGTGACCGGTTAGCAATAAAGAAGTTAAGGGTAAGAGCAAAATAAAAGTATAAAGATATATAAGCACCAGTGGCAAGTATCCTAGGGAACTGAGGTTAAGTTCTGGCTGTAGTAAATCTGAAGAGGTTCTTATCTCTAGATAAGAGAACAACTTTGTTATTTACCCTCAGACAGAGCGGTCTTAATAATCATTCCAATCATTAAGTCATAGTAAAAGAAAAACCTATATATCCCTTGTAAGAACCTGATCATACATGTTACATAGGAAATATCTTTAAAAGTCTTCATCTCAAGAACAACTAAGCCATTTTAGTCATATTTATACAGAAGCAGCCTTAAGCATTGTAGAATCAAGTTTGCTCAAATTATGACCCCCCGAGGTTTGGGGCACAACAGAGGGTCAAAGTTTACATAAGAATATATAGGAATCATCTTGAAAAAATCTTCTGCTCAAGAACAGCAAAACCATGATTAGTCATATTATTATAGAAGCATCCTCAGGCAGAGTAGGTTCAATTTTGTTCAAATATAGGGTGGGTAGGGTTGGGCCACAATGATAGATCAGAGTTTTACATCGGAATACATAGGGGAAAAATCTTTAATATGCTTCTGCTTAAGAACAGCAATGTCATGATTAGTAATATTGATAAGGAAGCATCCTGAAGTAGTGTAAATTTCAGTTTCACCCCCAGTAAACTTTTCAATACTGAACTGATTTCTGATTTTTCCTAGCCAATGTGCTCAGGTGAGTGATGTGGCCCATGGACCTCTTGCTTAAAAATAGATTCCTTGGTACATTTAATTCGTGTTTTCTTTTAGGCATCTGGAGGGAAATAAGACACCCATCTAACAGAAATATTTTTAGATTCGTTTCTTTTGTCAGAACTTTATAATCTGTTGTGGTGGTGAAATGTTTAGCGTCTTAGCAGAATTTTTCAATGTAATTCTGGCATTTTCATAGATTATGTTGCTCACAGCATCGATATATTTTGGTGTCCCTACAGATTTAAATCGACCAGTCCGACTGCGATCATTGAAGTCTCCTTTTCCACTTTTGAATTTCTTTGTACAATATAGTGTTAATAATTAATAATACTTGTATTGTATCAATTTAATGGACACTGGAAACTAATGAACTTATGTACAGGAAACAAATCTGGTTGATTGGTTTGTTTTGAAGCAATTAAAATTAAGTTAATCCAAATTGCATTACTTTAAAAAAAAAACCACCACTTTTTTTTTTTAATAAATAGGAAAAATTCATATAAGAGACATTTCCGTCCTTTATTGCAGTTTGCACAAAATCTGTTCCCGTGTTTTCGTGTTTCTTTACGACATTAAGCACAATATTCCTAACGAAGAGCTGCATACTCCCTCAGCATAAAAAGGAAACAAGATATACCACACATTGCTGTACACGATATCTAGTGGATTTTATCCATAACTTCATCAAAGGCTAATGTTAATTAATTCTCAGAACGTCAAAAACTTTTTGCTGTGTATCAACATTAATGACCATTTCAAATTATACAGAGAAAATTGTGACATAATCCAGATATAAATTTGTGTTAGTGTCAATTCACATCATGAAAACTAGCCAGGGGGATAATAGTAAATCATATTATTATATATATGGATGTGTTTTGAATTCCAGACTTCTGTCCTTTTATTCTAAGAATGAAATAATTCATAACACACCACCTTGATATTCATGTTCTTTACTCTCACTGGCCAGTTTAACTGTCTATTCTTTACTCTCATTGGCCTGTTTGACTGTCTATTCTTTCTTTGCATTGGCCAGTTTGACTGTCTATTCTTTACTCTCATTGGCCAGTTTGACTGTCTATTCTTTACTCTCATTGGCCTGTTTGACTGTCTATTCTTCACTCTCGTTGGCCAGTTTGACTGTCTGGGTGAAGAGACCCCTTCCTATGTCGGCAAAGCAAAAGTTTTACTTCATGTCGAAATCTGGTATCAAAGAAACCATAAACAAAAGGGTTAACCACGTGATTAAGAATATACAGTCTGTACAAAAACATCAACCCTATTATAACAGAGTCCGGTTTGTTCCAAAACTCTATACCAAATATAGACTCTAGCAACATGATGATGATCCGGGGCAAGTAAGCGATCACAAACACAATGGTTATTGTCATAAACATGTACGAGTATCTGTAATGTGTGAAGTGGTACTTCATCGCTGGAATGTTTGCATTCAATAAAATGTCCTGAGACCTTCTCTTCTTGTGATTTGACTTTTCTTTTTTGCGAGTATTTTGAAATTCTTTGCTATTTTCTTGGTCGTGTTCGATTGAATTTTCGTGGAACTCCCCATTTCCTTCATGTTGATGATTACTGCAAGATTCAACACTTTTACTTTTTCGTTTAATGTCAGAAATGGTTGAGACTGACAATTCAGGTTTTGGAATAGTGTTTATTCGTCTCACCGATTTTCGGTAAATCATGACTTTACTGTAGATGGTTTTTGCAATAGAAATATAACAGACAGTAATAATGGCTACCCCAGAGACGGCAAAGACAAACAAAAATATATTGTATCCTAAAAGTGCCCAAGGTTCACCCTTGTTGCCACATCTGTGTCCTACTAAAGTAATATTGTTATCACTGTAGCGATCATTAACAACTTGTATCTCCCCATACAAGAAAATTGTAGGAATCGATAGAAGTGTAGCAACAGTTACTGTTCCTAAAATGACCAGTCTTTTGATCCTCAACGACCAGGTATTGGAGAACGGACGACACACCTTCAGGTAGCGATGGATTGCGATGACCAGGAGTAGGGTCCCTCCAGACACTGTAGAAGCTTGACTGAAGAACCATAAAATGCGACAGAGGAAATCCCCGGGAAATCTAACGGGCAGGAGATTTAGGGCCAGTGCGTACGAAGATCCAATGACACATGCACAAACGTCAATCGCCGCCAGGGAAGGAATAAAGTAACGATCATCGCTCTTTTTAGTCATTCGTACAACGTAGATGAAAAGAACAAGACCATTTCCGAAAACTCCAACAATCAGATAAAGAACCAGCACTATATTATTCCCAATCAAGAATTCGGACAGTCCAGCGTTCCAGGTTTCCAAATTCATCTCTAAATGTCGCTCATTGACAAATGATGTTAATCTTTATGGAGGATTCTTCTTGTATTAAGTAGAGGGAACGGATCAAGTAGTCTCCTTAAAAACCATCCAACAGTTTCCGGAGAGTTACACGCACTTTTTAGCGACTTTAAGATCAGTGAGTTTTTGTGACGTGTGTCAACGTCTCCATCATAACAAAGAATAGTATGCATGTCCGGTTTTAATGTAAGCATGTCAATAGCTCTTGATTGTTTGTTGTTTTTGTAACAAAAACAATATTGATGGTTTGTCTATTGGATGAGTCTCTGTTACAAAATGCACCACACCGAACTCGTTAGTTAGAGAGCGTCACGTCCACAGTTGCTGAGGAATGCAAAAATGAATGGAACTTTCACTCAGGCAGACCCGGGTTCTCACAAAATTCAGCAGCGGTGTCAAAGTGCATCTGGACTTAAAATCCATAGAAATGCAGTACTTAATAGACCATCATTCAAGCAGTATCAACAAGTGCAAAGATATACACATGTATTTAATGTGGAAACATTTTTCTTTTACAACTTGTATTTTTAGAACGAAAAAAAAACATGAAAAATAATGAATTTGAATCAGTAGCATAAAATTCGCAGAACTGCAGAAATTAATACCCTTCACATAGTATAAACCATTTTAAGAATACACATCTTTAATGAGGAAGTAAAAAAAAAACCCTTAAAACAATTGTTATTTGAATCAAGCATACGTGAACGGGATCAAAAATTCATTTCATAAAACAATACATTCTTGTTTTTCTCTCTTTTAAACCAAATAATTTTACAAGTCATACATGCTGGTATCTACACATGTATAGCCAGTCTATGCTGTAGCGAGTGTAGAGTCCCTTCATGCCAATGGTTTGCAGTCCTGCACTATATACATCTAAATTATAAGGAAATTTGTAAGGAGCAAAAGCAAACTGCCGTAATAATGTTTAATATTTTAATCTGTTCAAAAAGAACAGTCTTGACACTCTTTCAAAATGATGACAAGTGGCAACTTGAAGACTACAATATATCACTTAAATTCCAAATAAATACCTACAAAATTATTTTTTTCTATTATTGGTGATGATATAGGCGATTCAAATACACATGTAAGTACACTACCATTAGGCCAAGACATCTGATATATCGTTATAATAACCTTGTAAATGTCACAGAAAACAATGGTCCCAAACTCATAAACATGAATGACATTGGTATAAACGTTTTATTCTTAGATATTAGTGTTTCATTTCCTTTTTGGAGGGGGGGGGGGGGGCGGCAATTTTTAAAGATTTTTTTGTTTGCAGCATACACCCTCCTACCTCTCCAGTTAAAGGTACTGAGGTATGTGAACATTCAATGAAAGAACAAAACACAGTACATGATTAAATTTCATAAATAAATGCATACAATTACCATAAAAACACAACAATTGATATTGCATAGTTCAAGTACATAAATTAATTTACAATGAAATGGAGTATGTTGTAACTGTAACCTTTTGCATATTGCAAAACCTCATCAATTGATTTGTGAACATTGTACAATATACGATGTACATGTATGTAATCAATGTAACAATATACATGTAATCTTTGTAATCAATGTAATAAAAATGAAACTTTTAACCTCCTTTCTAAAATTAGATTCAGATATTATTTTCTTAATTAAGGAGTGCATCTATTTTTGGTCATCATACCATAACTATACATATATATCAAGTTTAAATAATTAATCAAATGCCTTTGATAGCCATTAATGTACAATATATTATTTTGCATAGTTAACAAAATGACTGAAAGATTGAATTACACAATATGAGACTATGTTTGCCACAATAAACAGTAAACTAGATACATCATCCCCACAAGACATACAGATACTAGCATTGTCTTCCTGTTTTCTCTACGAAGATCTTTTAATTCAGCCTCTGAAAAAAAGGCATAGAGCAAAATAAAAATTGACCAAATATTTGTTTTCCATTTCATATGTCTCTCAAATCTTATATTTATCTCCTTGACAAAATGATTCACTGTCAATTAAAATTTATATTGAACAAGTGTATCATTATGATAGTAAGTAGAACTTTGATATTTCTGTATGTTTATATAGTTTATCAATAAGTAATTATTTTAATGACAGACACAACAGAATGAATCATTTAACATTTAATTCTGTTGACTAATGGTGTCTTTTTCAGTACAGCTGTACCCGAAATGTGAAAACACATATGATATAGGGTCATTTGTTGTTACACTTCATATATAATAAATATTGCTAGTGTTAATGGTCAAAAGATGCTTAGGGTAGCCTTAATTTTCGAGACAAAGGGTCCTCCCAAGATATTCCACCATGAACTTCAAAAATTCATTTCTAATTCTTACTGGATTGGAAGCCTTCTAGTCTATACACCCCCCCCCCCCCCCCCACCCCAAAAAAGTATTAACAATGCAGAAATAAGAAATACAGATTTGGCAACATTTTTTTTTTAATTGCATTATTATTCAACCTTAATAATTCTGTAGTACTGCCTCTGCTTTCTTACCACACAAAGAAAGGTTCAAGCAATCATAACATTTTTCAACAATAAAATCTTGCCCTGGAAAAAATTTCATTTCCCACTATAAAACATTTTCAACATGTATGACATACTAATAGATTTCTTTTTCCTAGGATGTAATGTGGATTTTTGTTAACACAGTTAAACCTCATTATCTCCAAACTCGAAGGGACCAAGAAAAAACTTCAAGATATCAGAGGATTCCAGATATCGAGGGTAAAATACTTAAAGAATAAGCAGATGGAACTTCCAGATCACTTTGACAAATCTTAGGTATTTGAGATATCGGTGTTAAAGATACAGAAGTTCTATAAGCTGTATATCCATCATGGCTTTTATCTTGTATTTTGAAAAGAAACATAGTTAACTGTAAATGCTTACCAAATGTCGAGAGTTTCTTTTTAATCTGTTTCTCTTCCTCATGTAAAGACTGTCTGGAGGATAATAAAAAAAAAACATTAATATATATTTTATTACAAAACATGCAGCATCACCCAGTTTACAAAGTAAATAGGTTATTTTTTTTTGTTTCATTAGCTCAGATGGTCTGAACTTTGGCTTAGTATGCCAGATACATCAATTCCATAAACTGGCTTGTCATTCCTGCTGAAATAGGTTATTCACCTATTTGGAATTTACAGTTTATTCTTTTTTCAATATATCAAGATTTAAGATGAAAATATAGTGATACTTTAACCAGTCTTTTATTGTAGAAATATCCATAAGGGGTTTTACTTATTGTTATTGGTGGATACATTTTTCAATGGAATATCTATCTCTTTGATAATTACCAAATTAACCTGACTCCCAAAATCAGATCTTGTCAAAATTGTCTAGTATGTATAAAAGTAGTTCATTTTCTAGTACAAATAAGTTCATAAACAAAATGGATGGTTTTCAGGTCCTTTCACAGATCATTTTCTGAAGGGGATATATACAGATCTGATCTCTTACTAGACCTGACAGAAATTAAAAGGTATCAAGAAGCACTAGTAAAGGACATAACTCTGATATTGACATCCCTAAATGAAATTTTCTTAATTACAGACATTCCATTTTTGTGAGCAGAGGTTAATGGCATGCAAAACTAGGTGGTACAGTGGCTGCAACGTTATTGTTGACAACTTACACGAACGATCACGTTACACGAACGATTCCACACGATTAACGCACGATAAAATCTGTTACACGAACGATCCTTCACGCACACGATTCTACATGTTACACGATCTTACACGATTGCTAACGCAAACGCACGATTCTTCACGCAGAATAGTTCAAGTTCTTTAGGAATGGATATTTTCAAAACGAATTAAGGCTTAATACTTATTGTAGATTTCAAATAATTATTGATATTATTTCATTGACTTTGAAAAATGAAAAAAAAAAATAGAAATGGATATTTCTGGAACTAAATACATGTAAAACTTATTAATTATCTTAGATTACAAATAATTATTTACGTAATTCTCCGACTTAAGAAAACTGGGTTTTTTTTCGTTCTATCAGTAGATGTACATGTAGGTGGACCATGAGTTTTGATTGAATTTGATTTCATAATATACAGAAAGGGATAAGTTTGAAAAAAATGGCATGAAAATGAATTGAATTATAAGTTATTTCCATGTTTCCATTTGTGAATCTCTAAAGTCAACAATTATTTTACAAATCATTTATTTGCAAAAATTATAAAAATAATTAAAAGTAAGCTCCAGAGATAAACACTGATAAACGAAACCCCGACAATCATGTCGCGTACATGTACATTTGCCGACTAAATATTTATGTAAGCATTGAGAATTGTTTATTTATTTATTTGTAAAAATATCAATTTTTGAACTATTGATTTTAAAAATATCTTGACCATAATTAGCAGTAAACATAATCAACATCAGAGAAAAAATCTTTAAACATATATAAGTACGGTTTATCACAAAAAATCACGCTATTTGACGAGAACACAATATTCTACGACTTACTATATTGCTTATTTCCAAGCGATAATTAGTTCGTTCTGCTTTCAATTATGTAACTCACGCTTCATTTATTTTATTTGGATTAAAAAAAAAAACAGACAAGCGAAATGCTTGTATAACAAATAACATTCCGATAAAAACTTACAAAACGAAGTTTACACGTTTCTTAACGCACGATCACGCACGATTAAAACCGCAAACGATTGAGTCTGATACATGCACGATCTCGCACGTTACACGAACAATCACACACGTTACACGAACGATTCTACACGATTGGTTTGTCAACAATAACGTTGCAGCCACTGTACCAATTTGACAAAATTGTTCATACCTGACACTTTGCTAAAAGGATGTTTTAATTAATGGACATGTATAGGCACTCCCTGCAGGTCTTCAGCTCACTGGTTTTAAATAGCCTAGATGAATGACCCTTCATCCATTAGATTTTTTTTTTAGACCAGTGAGCTACAGACCTACAGTATACAGAAAAATACACTTACAGCAAAGTGCCAGGAGTAAACAATTTTGATTTTTAAAAAAAATGTTATTCATTATATCTAATAAGTTGTTATTAGCACACTACAAGAAATGAAAATCCCTTTGCTTTATCACAAAATCATAATGAGCATGTTGGCTGTAACTGCTTTTTACTCTGTACACATAGGGTGGCATTTGGCTTTTGAATTAGCTGTTTGTGCAATGAATTACTGACTTAAATTATTAAATTTTTCTAGAAATTGCCAGGTATAATCGTTAACATACACAGTAATTAGTGATACCTCTTAACTTCAGAAAGTTCCTCCAGTCGTAGAATATCATCAATGGTCTGTAGCCTTGAATCACAGTCTCTGATCTTTATTTCTAGATCTTCAAGCTGTATACATTGATCAAAGACAAAATTATAAATTTATATTCATATATAACAGTTATGTATATGCTGTGCCAATTAAATTAAAATTAACTCAAATAATATAATTGAAGAAATCTTTGGATATGTTGGAGAATATTTTATATAATTATATATATACATGTTGTAATATGTGTATGTGTTTGCAGTCAATAAACAAATTAGCAGCTACTAAAATGATAAAAAAAAATAATATGCCTCATGAATGATGAAAGATGCTAGAACTTAAGTTCAAGATTCTAAGGTATAGCTAATTGTGACACGATTGCGGTGTTTTTCTTTGAAGTTTGCTGTTCTGTATTAGCAATACAGAACGGAAATACAGTGGGTGGAGCTACTTTCCGTTCTGTATTAGCCCTGTATACTGTCTTGTATTAGCCAACTGTTCTGTATCTAAAATACAGCACGGTCTAAAAATAAATCTGATTCAATTTATCAAAAGCATGTACAAATAGTAAATGCTGATTTTTTTCCCATTATAAATTTGAAGAAATATTTCCTTAGGAATGTAAAATGTCAAAATTTCTCAATCACTTTTTAAAAAATTATTCCACACAGGATCTACACGTTATTTCGATTCAAACGAAAAGGAAAATTCGCAATTATGGAAAACATCCTATGTTGGAGAAATTCCTGAAAACCTGTTTGCTTTCCCTGCTTTTTGTGTCCCCCTCAAAATAGTAAAGCCAATGGGTTCGCGGATGCAGCATACATTACGTGAAATTCGCACTCCCCCTCCCCCCATTTTCCACTCTTCTCGTGCAAACTCAAGTCCATTTTTCAGGGTTTTTTTAAATTTCATCTTAAATCCTTATCACTGACGACTGCCGTACATCTCTTTCACTTCGTTTTTAATGTCGCATTTCAATAAGAAAATAAAAATCCGTAACATCAAAGTCCATCGAAAAACTGTCTGTATCGCCTGTATGTGTATCTTTAGTTAACTGAGATTTTAAGACCCCTGAAATAAATCAGGATCAATCTCCATCTACAACAAGGTTAAATCGTCCACCTTATCAATTAAGACTGACTTCGAGTCTGTTATGTCTACCCCGTTGTCAAAACTAATCTGACTAAATCTTACGTTGTCCGTGGAAATATATATACTGCGGATGTATACTCCCAGTCGAGGCCTCATCTACAGAAAGAACAAATGAACTCTGCATGGCGGAAGTTTGGATGCTGCACAGGTATGAAGTGGGCGGTGCTTTTTTTTGATTGATCGTGTCACAAATCATTTAGAGAACTCGACAGGTTCTGTATCATAGAGATACAAATTTGGGGGTGGAGACTCGTGCTACGCACTCGTCCACCCCCAAATTTGTATCTATGATACAGTACCTGTCTCGTTCTCTAAATAATACTTAAACCATGTAAAGACAATTACATGAAGTAGTAAGTGTTCATAAATTATAGCGATCGCAGCGAGCGGCGCGAAGCGCCGCTCGTCACTGCGAGCTCTAACGACAACGCCTGGGCGAAGAGAAAATTCGGACTACTGCACATTCATTCAATAGAATTTTTTTCCGCGGTAATTCTGACCCACAATGCATCGCTTCTTGTTCTCGCTGCTAACTTCGTTCACGCGGTGACAACAACTAAAAATTCACACAAAATAAACTCACCTTAATTTAATGGATATTGCATGCAGATAGTAGATTAAATTTTCTTTGTTAAAATATTTGCACTTTTTAAACTTTGTTTATGCAAATGCAGCTAACATACGACGTCATGTGACGTCACAGTCTAGACGTTCCAAATGTCTCGTGCGGTTTGAAGAGGCGGATCATAATAATGAAGTGAACACTGCGCTCGCCCCAACGGTCGCACCGTCAACATATTAAAGGAATAAAATTTAAAGAAAAAAGAGATTTATGCATAAAAGTTGGCAGGAGAGACAAGAGGGACATGCTGCATAAAAATAATGAATTTACGAATCTGTTGAAATGATAGGTCCCTATTGTACGGGACATCAGCGTTGCGAAAGAGAAATACAACTGATAAAGAATAGAATTACTAAATATGGTTTGATTAGGTATCATCCACTCCAGACAGAAATTTACCTGTGTTGCAATGGTTTTTACCATATTTCAGACAACGTGGATTTGTTTACTTCCGGAAAC
The DNA here is from genome assembly GCF_033153115.1 of Saccostrea echinata. Lineage (NCBI taxonomy): Eukaryota > Metazoa > Mollusca > Bivalvia > Ostreida > Ostreidae > Saccostrea > Saccostrea echinata. The sequence continues at coordinate 20,848,941 of NW_026889751.1, read as the reverse complement.
GAGGATAGTTACCATTTGTTCGTGAACTAAGTCGGATTTTTATTTGAAAAAAAATAATGTTTTATCTCGATTAATAATACATATATTAGTCCATTTTACCCACTGAAAAGACTAGTAGTATCTCCAGAATATGCGAAAATCTCCTTTTCCTCCCAGAAATAGAATTTTTTGATTTTTTTGGACACGTACATACGTAAAATCCCCCACCCCCGTAGATATGGCAAGAAATTGGTACTGCGTGCCATATATGCACCCCCGACCCCAAGGAAAAGAATTTTTTCTGGTAGAATAAAAATTAGCTATTTTACTGGTGATTAAATAAATATTCTGTGGATAAATTAACCTTAAAGAGTTTGTAAAACAACAACAAAGTTAAAATCTTTACACTGCTAAAGAAAGTAAAGAGAAGGATTGCATATGAAGTTCATCTCCTATAATATACTAGTAATTTACTAAGTTAATAAACCACCTCCTAGCTGAAAGAAAATTTAAATGAAAGAATTTGTAGAATGTGTGACATGAATTGTGTGGAAAATGAGAATCATTCACTGATTGAATGTCCCTTATATAAAAGTGATAGAAATGATTTTTTTTAAAAGATATTGCTAAAAAAAATAATAAATAATAATAATAAATGATAGGTTTATAATTAACAAATAAGGAAATATTTCCGTGGATTATGTCTAATGAAACAATGATAGGTTGCTTATCAAGTTATGCAATTTTAAATCAATATCTTTAAAATAAGACAGGAATGTGGCATTGTTTTTGAAAGTGTCATTTGGCAAACCTCGGCTGATTCCGTCACCTTCATCAAAAAATTTAGATGAGATACGACTCGGCCGAGGTGTGCCGAGTGTGAAAGTGGAAAGGGGGGGGGGGGGGCAAGAGAAAAAACAAATCAGAAAAAAAGGAAAATTAATCACACTCAAAATTCCTAATTCTTGGGGTGGGTAGGTTCCAACTTCTTAAAATTTCAGTACCAAGGGGGGGGGGGGGGGGTCCAACTTCTTTCAGTACCAAATTTTATTCATACACTACATTACCCTTATTTGACTATACTGCAACAAAAAGTTGGGGGGGAGGCAACCGGCCTTTCAATGAACATTTTCAATAGTAAAAAGTTACATTGGAAAAAATGGGGGAGGGGGCAGCCCCCCCCCCAACCCCCCGATGCCTGTAAGAAATACACATGTACTGCATTGTATATCATTTTCGGCTGATACATAAGTCGAAAATGATATATTTAAAAACAGCTTATTGAGACAAAAGGATTACATTATCGAAAACATATAGTGCATATTAGAATACAAAAATAAGAAAAAGGTGTCTCGATCTCAGATTTAAAAAGAAAAAAATGGAAAAGGGGGGGGGGGGTCCAGCCCCCAAGTGCCTGTGAGCAAATGAACACAAAAAACAACAACAAGACAAAAAAACAGTCTTAGTTCTATTCTTTTTTTTAATAAGGGTGTATGTGTGAATGAGTTTAACATTTATATTTATTGCCCCTTAGGACTTCAAAAAAAACCCCAAAAACAAAACAAAACAAAACAAAACAAAAAAAAAACAAACAAACAAACAAACAAAAAAACGAAAACAAAACAAAAACAATAACCATCATAGTGTGGAATGCATCACGTAAAACATAAAATAAAAAATGTCAGAACGCAATCTTCTTAGAAACTGAACAGTATTTATATATATATATCAATATGGCTTGAGGTGAAGTACAATATTGACCCAATAATTAACGAATTTACACTTCCCTTCAAAAAGACCCGTACATATTTCAGTGTATGGTCAGTAGAAAACAACCATACAGCAGATAATACAAAATCAAATCTTGCCTGGTCTTAGGAGCATAATCTCGATAAATATATAAAATTATTTTCATTTACTAGTACATACAATTTAACGATGAATACCAGATTTTCTTTTCTAATATTTATGTAGATGTATTTAGTGTAGCAGAGTACAGCCAATAAAGCTAGTCTAAGATAAATTTGCTACCTATGTATGAACAAACATGTATGAATAGATCATGCCACAAATCTTTATTTTAATTACCACTTATATTACACTATAAGGCAAAAGTAAATGTAAAGTGTAATCGGTGGTTTATTAACTGTTACTAACATGTAGTGGCTTTGTTCTTTCGGATAAACGTTGTAAAAACGTTTTGAAAGTTTAATTGGTTTACATCATGGAAAAAACTACAGATATATTTTTTAGGCAAATTAATTTTTCAAGAATGTTTAATATAATTTTTAAGTGCCATAGGTTGTGGTTTTATTTGCATCTGTTCAAGCATTATTGTAATTTTTGGCGATAACTGTAATTTTCAGACCTACAACACTACAACTTTTAACTAATTTTTTCATATATATATACATGTAGTATGTTTAGAGATAGTAGTAAAATGTTAACTGCAATGCAGTAGTCAAGTCCCCTTTAATAAGAGTTAGGAGTCCCCAGTAGTAAGAGTTGGGGTAGTGTGAATGAGTGAGTAGAGAAAGGGTTTGTCGGGGAGATAAGGAGAGAGTGAGTGGTAGTGGAGGTGGAGAGGGAGGGGAGAGAGAGGAGGAGTGGGGAGGGAGGAAGTGGAGTGGGGAGTGGAGAGAGAGAGAAAGGGAAGTGGAGATGGGGAGTCGGTCGGGAGTGGAGAGGAGGAGTCTGGAGGGAGTGGAGAGGGGGGAGGGAGTGGAGCGGGGTTGGGAGGGAATGGGGAGAGAGGGAGTGGGATTAATGTGGTAGTCAGATACACGGTTTCCTACTTGTTTGGGCTAGTGGGTTAACCCTTTAGCTCAATCGGTAGAGCACTGGACTGGTAAGCCAGAGGCCCCGGGTTCAATTCCCAGCAGAGGCACATAAATGTCTCTGTTACATTTGGCGCCCACGTTGGGACCCGGGTGTTCTCTGGCTGGTGAAAGTGATTGCCCCCAGAACTTCGCCCCACAGGCGTCGGCACTCCAAAAGAGATGAGGACTTTTCATACTCTGGAGGGGGACAATGTGGTAGTGTCAGATGCATGGCTACCTACTACCTTGGACTAGTGGGTTATCCCTTTAGCTCAATCGGTAGAGCACTGGACTGAGGCCCCGGGTTCAATCCGCAGCAGAGGCACATAAATGTCTCTGTTACATTAAGAGAGAGGGAGTGGGAAGAGAGGGAATAAGAGTGGTGGGAAAGCAGGGAATGGGAGTGTAGAGAGATTGGAGAGAGAGGGAGACAAGGGACAAGGAATGAGATTGGGGATAGAGTGAGCGGTAGTTGAGATTTCCTATTTTAAAATTTTTCTTCATTATAAAAAAAATGCAGCGTTTGGCCAAAGAAGAGCATGGTATGATGTCTGCAAGGTGTTTGGTTCAAAATAAAACAATTCAAAAAGTGTTGTTTTTATTAGTTGGAAAGTACTTTGGCTAAATTAAGGAATGTAAAAATGTCTGTTATTGAGTAAACACGACACTCAATAGGCAATACTTGACTATTGCGAGATTGTACCGTAAAATTGTGACAACCGGAAGTGTGATGGACCGAGTACGGATGCGAAGGCAAAATAACTACAAGGCGACATGTAGACATTTTGCTTAATATCGTTTGAGAAACAGGGCCGTCATCGCTGTTTCAACCTCTCTGACCACCATCGTTAAGCGCCAATCTTTTGTAACACGTAATTTTTGGTCCGTTTCAGGAGTGATAATTCCTGAAAATATACGACAAAGATGAAATATATTTCTACGATGTTTCATAAAATTCTTGAGGTTCCAGCATAAAGTGACAATTATATAATGTATGATAAAAGATGACATATAAAGACAAAGGACAATAAACAATGAGTCTTTGCATGCTATGCGACATGTATTTATAATATATGGTGACCACATTACATAAGACATGATGGGTCGTTGCACAATAAAAGATTTGTGCAGCTTATATATATATACAACATATTAACCTTGACTTTACACGTACATGTAATATCTGATCATATATGATATAAACATTATTCATATTAAATAGAATAAACAATCAATTTTTAAAAGTGGGAAAATTAACTTAAATGGAAGAAATCACTTAGCCAAGAAAAAGATACACAATTTACGAACAGCATTCATGTTTTGATTGTGATTAACTTATTAAACATGTTTAAGTCATGATAAGAATTTGCAATGATCAAAACAAAATTTGGATAAGATTTAATAATTTTGAAAGTTGATAAACGGTAGTTCAAATTGATACTTATATCAGCGAACAATTTTTTAAAGGTGCTGCGCAATTAACTTCAGGAAAATAGTTTGCGTTCAAGAGTGTCATTTGAGAGTGTTGCTCTACGTATGTATGCTCTACGTATGAACAATTTCTAAAACGAGGCAAGTTATTGACAAACAAGTTAATTAAACAAGAATATCAGCAGTCTCGTTTAAAGTCATCATTTCGTAAGTTCTATGGTCGATACAATGACCTTGTCAGCAAATACAACCTTTCATTAAGTCAAATGCTGACTGACTTTCTTTTTCATACTAATTGTTAGGCCATTATTTACTCACTGAATTATCGACGGATTTTTCCGTTATTTCCCGATCATGACAAGTTGCACACGGCGGGTGTGACCGGTCGGCAGGGGATGCTCACTCCTCCATGGCACCTGATCCCACCTCTGATGTCTTAGAGGTCCGTATTTGCTCTGCTCCTATTTTGTAATGTTTAATATTTCATTGAAATCGGTAAACGTAGATTTACTCATGATCGAGGTAGATGCATTTGCAGATGAAAATACTAAGTTTTGCGTTAACAGTTTTGTTTCATGTATATTTTGTTTGGTATGAGGATTAGCCGTTGAACAATTTCAGAAATCTACAGACATGTACGATAACATGCTAGTGCGGGTTGTGTATTTTTTCTGCAATGGTGCAACAAATGTGTGTGGAGTTCCGAAATCACAAAACCTTGACATTGGGAGGACGTAACAAAGAAAGCATTTATAGTTTGAATAACCTCATTTAGAAACTTGTGTATCGTATGACTTGAAACAGCTTGAATACATAATGTATGTTAAATTGCCTCCTCATCAGCGTACAAAGCGCAGTTTTGTCTCTCATTAAAAGTGCATTGATTTGACGACTACTTACAGAAATTCTGAAGATGGAAACATGGTCATATGACTCGATCAAATGACAAAGCCATATGTGTAGCTAGTATATGCAAAACATTTTAAACCATATATATGAAACGTGCTAGTTTCACTACTACCCTGTAGGAAGCAATGTCAGTTGGGGGGGGGGGGGGGGACAAAACCATATATTTTCAATTTGGGTGCGAACTACCAATTAAGGAAAATTCCTTGACAGGGAAAAAAAAGTCATCAGACGTAATTACTGAGGTGGCATATCCATAAAGTAGCTTTGTTTTCTATAGTATACTACATATCGGCAAATTTATTCCCGAGGTTCCTAGGGCCATGCCAAAATCAATTTTGATAAACTAATCAGCTTAACAAAATTTGATGGTTATCTTGCCTTCGTGTCTCTATTAAGTTTCATGATATGTCTTTCTTCAGCCTCATGTCAAATTTTCTCAATAAAATCTCCAAGCGTTTGTATTTATATTGACCTAGTCCGATGTGGTATTAAGGACTGCAAGCGGAAAAAGAACAATAACTTATTTCTCCATATCAACAGAACACAAAACAATAAATTTGTTTTCACTGTTTAATAACTTTATATTTTCACACAAAATGAATTATTATATTTTGGTGAATTTCATTTGATGGTATTTATGAGATTACACTTTGAGAACTTGATTAAAAAACATATTCATTGTCACTAGACAAACCTTAACACCTTGAGAATAAGTCACTAGCATTGTCTTTTGTCCACTTCATGCAAAAAATGAACATTTGCATATATTAACACACAAAACATATTAACAGTAATATAATTGAGTAATTGATTGTTGTCCTTAAGGAAGTTGTAAGAAAGGGGTTTTCAGTATGAGAATTATTTCACCATGCACCAAAATCTGAAAACTAGAGATTTAACTTCACTATATAAATAAAATTTTAAAAATTTTGAACCAATACTTTTTCTACACTTGGATACGGAGGAGTACATATTACTCAGTATGAAGTTATGTAAATAAATAATCATGAATGAAAATGCCCTAGCAAAAAATATATAAAATGACCTACACATTGTCAAAAAATTTAATTCTGAATGGACGGCAAAAAATGAAAGCTGCCAAGAACAGCATTAGAGGCAAAAAAATAAATATGATCATGATTTTCAATATCAAGAAATTGAGGAATACATTGAATTTTCATAAAAATGACATGATTTTGTTAAAAAAAAATATTCCGTAATAGGATACAGAGCTTATAATTAGAGTGTACAAATCATAATCCACAAAGACTGAACAGAGTTAACACAGATTATTTTGACTAGATAAAGTTTAGTGGATATTTGGAAGGAATCATCAACATCACAGATTTAAAAACAAATATTTAAAATAAAACCTGCAACATCTTTCTTAACAATTACTTTAACAACATCTAAAAACTTACCCAGCTAAAAATAAATAGAGATTTGATTCCTGGAGAACAGACTCTCTCAAAGAAACACAATTTACAAACAAATAAAATGTGAGTAATATTCTTATAAACATTTAGAATTATTACTAAAAAATATTTATCACTATAAACTTTTTTCTCAGAACAAATGATTGGTCAATAGCACATCTGAGCACCAATAGCACCATAATACACACAAGTATCACAACAAATTCCTCCTCAATGTGATCAAATCATCAGTTTATCTATAGATCCAAAATAGTCAATGAAGAAAAACAGAAGAGAAGGAAGATCTGTCTGCATCAGTATCTCTCCACTGTCTCACTTTTTCCGATTCATCATCTGTCAGGACCTGAAAGATAAGAAAGATTTTATTTGAACTAAAAATGTTAAATCCAAGTACTATTTATGAAAGTCTTACATGTGTATAGAAATTAATGTTTAAAACCATTGACAGTAACTTTTATTTTCAATCCGAAAATGATGAAAAATACAGCTGACAAAAGATAATGAAATCAACAAGCACTACAATTTCATATAAATTTACCTTTGAATGCAAGAGATTCATCATGTTGTAAATCAGCTCGGCCATTCATCATAAAATCCAACAGAAGAGAATGATCATGTGAACAAAGTACAATGAAATCACAACAAATGAAACTTTATAAGATAAGTCTTTGGCACCAACATAAAATATCACAGATAAGCAAGTCATCCATTGTTTCCTGAGCTTGTCACCTTCGAGTCGTGTGTCGTCGTTTTAGCTTGGCTTTAATATCTGAGGACTGGATTGGTCGAATTCTGTTTGGATCAATTCCATGATACGTTCCAACGTCTGATATCACTGACCCTGGTGACGACGGTCTATGACGTGAAGTCAGATTGCTGACTTCCTTCTCGTAAAGTTCGTAACTTCCGCACAATGTGCCTGATATGCTGCGGTGACTGGCATCCAGCAGATCTGAAGCGTAGTCACTGTAGGAAGAATAAGGATGTCTAGGCATTGAACTCGGACGATCGACACTCATATGGGAGTTCCTAAAAACAGAGTCAAAATATAGAATATCCTCTTTCCTAACTAGAAAGAACTTTTCAGTGAATTTTATGAGAATACTTCTATTTATAAATGCAGTAAAACATGCTTATAGCCAGGGACCAACAATTTTGATTCATTATAAATGTAATTTGTTATATCCGTTCTATTCAAAATACATTTTAAAACCAAGAGAATGAAAATCACTTTGCTGTACAGAGGAGTTCATTACAAGTGTGTTTGCTATAAGCATGTTTTACTGTAATAAAATTAAAAACTAAGTGATTTCTTTTTCATGAAAAAAATTCATAAAGCATTAAAGTTGTCATTCAGCAATCATCCAAAGAAAAGAAAATTGTATGAGGCCATCTTTAAAATAATGTTTGTTTACCCTTTCGACTCAGGATAAAAAAAAATTGGTTTCTTAGGTAGGTGGGTACATTTTTTTTTTTTTCAGGAACATCAAGCTGAATTTTGAAAATCTATTTAAATTGAAGTATTACTAAAACTAAAATAGTTGTTAATGGGATGAGAAAATTCCAGAATGAATTAAAAAATAATCGTTTCATGGAGGTTTAAAAAAAACTTTTGAGTTGGGCTAATTTTAGCCAGTCAGTCAGGAGAGGGCAAACAAACAATTTCATAAAGATGGCCTGAAATAATATATTTGACTATACCTAACACTGGATGGTTTTTTGCTGTAAGAGTCCAGTATGTGTTGAGCTCTCTGGATCTCTGTCCTGTTCTGAAGACGAATCTGTTCTATCTCATGGAGCAGCTGTCGACTCTCACTGCCTGTGTAGTAGTTTCTAGATTCTAGTTGATGGTCCAGTGAATGGTCCATCACTGGTCGAAATCTGGGCTCTGGTGAAATGGACCCAGTGGACAGCTGGGTAGGGGAGTGCAGAGTATTGCTGGGAGGTCTGGAGTCAGAGGAAACACTTCTGGGGGAATCCCTATCCCTGGGTCGAGGAGGAACAAGGTAGGTACTATAGCCATAGTCAACAGAAGAGGGCAGCTCATCTGCCACAGAAAAAGCTATCTTAGGTGAGTAGTTGAGTTGTCGGTTGTGGTAGGATGTTCTGGGAGAGAAGGTGGACTCTCGAGGTGAGTACATTGAGTAGCTATCATATACCTGGGTTTCTGAGTCAAAGAATCTGTCTTGAGTACTTGCGGACCGTGGTGAGAGGTAGTCATGGTGAAGTCTTGGGCTGGGATATGATGTAGTCCTGTGGTGCAGAGATGGAGAACTTGACCTGCTAATCCTGTTCAGGAAGTCTGGATCCTCTGTGTGTTTGACAAGCTCTTTACGGAGATGGACTAAATGATCCATGTGTTGTTTTGGAGTCATATACTGTGAGGAGGAATGGACAGATGAAGTAGGACTAACACTTCTGGAGCCTCTCTCTGGCAAAGACTCCTGAAAGGAATTGTTCAAATTATGCAGGGTTTGTGATCTTTCATAGTTCTGAAGTTCCAGCATTCTTTCAACCTTGAAGGCCTCTATTTCAGCATTCCTCCTCATCCTCAAGAAATCCCTGTTCCTTCCTTTAGTCCTACCTCGACCTGTTCCCTGCTTTCTCTGCATTTTCTCACGACACATTTCAATGTCTGTTTTGGACTGCTGTAGCTCATTTCTGTACATGGTCAGATGTTCTCTTGTGATGTTTGGATGGTATATTGTACTCATTCTCTCTTTGTCACTGTCCCAATGATCCTCTAAAGACTTCAAAATAAGGTCAGTTTGACCTATGCAGTAGTTCAGTTTAGCTTCCAAAAGTTCTACAGTAAAACTGGCAGGGAGGTAGTTCAAGGAGAGCATTTCAATTATCTGGACCCTCTCTTTATGAAGCTTATCAAGTTTCTGCTTTATTTGATTATTGCTGAGGTTAGTAATTGGCTGTGAATCTGGCTCTCCAGTGATGGCACTCAGATCTAGCTTTAAACTGGGCCCTCCATTCTCGTGAATCTCACGTTGGACATTCTCAGACAGATCAGCATTTCCATTCATCATTACATGATTATCTGCTTCTCTACTAAGATGCTGCAACCTTGACCTGAGTGGCACACTGATGTCTTGTGATGGTATCTCTGTTTCTATGGCAACTGGTGAGGTGGGCGGTGTTATACACCCTTCGTCATCACTAAGAACATCATCCACTGTCTCTGCCTTATGTGTTGTCTTCACTCCAACAGTTTCATTTGTATACATGTCATTTTGACTACCTTTCTTTGTTGGAATATCTGTACTCTCCCTTACAACCTTATCTGTTTTTTGGTCTCTAGTTTGAGTGGGGGACTGCCAATTCATACGTGGGAGGCTGTGTTGTCTGTTTGCTTCTTCTGCAACAAATTCTTCATGGACTCCTTGAGGTCCTCCTTCTTTCCTCAGTTTCTCTGTCATTCTTTTTCTATTCTCTGTTGCCATTCTAAATTTCTCCATCATCTTCTCATGCTCCTCCTTTAGTTTCTCCATCTCACTGTTGCTTGCACTTAGGTTTGGATAGTTATATTCTGTTTCCAGATTATATTCCTTTTCAACAAGAATGGTTTCTGTTACCTCATCATCTGCTTTCTTTTGTATTAAGTCTTTTGTTTTCTTTTTGGGGGCCGGTTTTCTTGATTCTTGTTTAGCAGGTGATGGTTCTCTGCTCAGCCTATCAAAATAGTCAACTGTATCTCTGACATTTCCCAGGCTTTCAGTGTTGATATTTCCATCCACCTCTGAGAGATCAGGAAGAACCTCGGTCGTCTCCACTTCAGATAAAGTAAGTGTAGGAAAGCTGATGTCAGTCTGAGTGCTGGAGGTCTCCAAGTTCTGAAGGGAGGTAGAGGTTTGTGTTGTGTCATCTCTGTGTGCAGAAACTGCATCTATAGATCCATACCGATACTCTCCAGGCAATCTCTGTTGTAGGTTCTGAACTCGTGCATTGTTTTCTATTACAATTGAGGATAAATTCTGCCAGTTTTCTGTGTCCTCAGTCAGATGTAGTTCAGTTGTCCTTCCTCGAGTCAACTCTTCTGTGCTTTTTGCTCTGTATGGAGAATCTAATCCAGGAAGAACTCGATTATCCTTAGCATGAGTTGGCAAGATGGTTTCATTTGTCTGAGTTCCAAACTCCACCAAGCCCTGAGACACCTCAGCATTTCTTTCCTCATCTCTAGGCCTCATGGTGGAGTTGTAGCTAGTATGCTGATGAGTGTCATCTGGATGTGCATGTTGACTTGGGAATCGAGAATACTGCATGTCATCTGGTAGCTCTGTCAGTGAGAAGTCACTGTCACCAATCTCTGCTGATGTGCTGTCTTTGACATCAGAAGTATTTTGGGACTCTCTCTCACTTGTCTCAACACAGGGTGGGAAGATGCCCTCATTGTTGCTAGAATCATCAGCCACCTCAATCTTTGAGTGAACTTCTAACAAACTAGTAGACCTTGACCGATGGATTTTTTGCTGACTCAGGCCTTGTTTTGGTAAATTGTCTGATGACATGGAGCGGGTGGGAATAGGTAGGACACTTTCATCAATTCCAAATTTATGTCGCAGTGGCTTGTCATCATCTTCATTGTCTGTATAGCTCCTAGGCCTTTGCTCCCAATTTTCCATACCATCAATGGCTTCTTCCTCTTGTATAATTGTGTCTCTGTTTGAGCTTCTACCATCTTCATCACTCTCATCACCCCTGTCTTCTAACACTTCAGTGCTGCTTAAAATGTTGTACTCTGGCTGTTTGGATGTGAAAGACTTCAGTTGCTCCATGCTGTCTTTGCTGTGTGATTGACCCATAAATACAAATACAATGCTGTCATTAGAGCTGTTGGCATTGTCATCCTTTGCTTCTTCATACTGATCCATGCAGGCCTCTGACATGGATCGTCTGATCTCTTCACGATCCTCTGTTGGAACATCTGACATCGATGGAGACTTTTCTTTGATCAGGTTGTACTTATATTTAGATTTTTCATCAGCTTCAACAGTTTGTTCCTCTTGAGGTACATCATAGTCATCAATAAGAATCTCCCCTGGAGACAAAGATCGCTCACTGTTTGTTTCACATCTCACATCAGAATCAGATTCTTCTGAGGAGGATGTCACCTCAATAGGAAAATTTGATCTTTGTTGGACTTTCTTTTGCATCACATCACTAACTTCCTGGTCAGAGCTTTCCTTTTTAGAGTCATCTTCACTTTTTCCTAGATCACAAGTATCACTATCGTCAAACACATTTCCAGAGTCCTTAAGAGGTGATTTTCTTACACTTTTGTTCTCAATTTCCAGTGCCTTTGTATTTAGAATCTCTGCCGGAATCTGTGGAGTTTCAATCTCACTTGTCCTGACCTCTATGGGTCCAAGATGTCCTCCTCCAACTCTCAATATTTTGTCAGACTCATAAAGACGACTACCTCTGGGAGACACAGTGGTAGAATCTCCATCGGTGTGGTAGTCAGAACTGATAGCAGAGTCACTCAGACTTCTCACTCTCCGCTGGAGATTAGCCAATTTCTGCTGGATTTCTCTCTTCATCTCTCTGTGGAGACTTCCATCATCTTTTGTCTGCTTTCTGGGAATGGCCTTTGGTTCCTGAGAATCTGCATCAACAGAAATTGCTTGTATATTCTTCAAGTCTGCTGGTACAAGCAACTTTTCAGTTGTCTCTTCAGCCTTTTGAGGTTCCTCTGATGTCTCCGATATCTCTGTCTTACTAAGTCGAGGTGATTGTTGAGGTGTTGTGTAAGAAGAACTAGAGCTGGAGTGCACTTCATCACAGATCTCCTCCACAAAGTATTTTCTGGTAGGATCATATTCATCAGAGTGTTCAGCATCCTCTGTGGTTGTGTTGATGGGATTTTCAATTAAATCCCTGAGGACATCCATTGCACTTGAGCCCTGTATCACACTGGAAGCAACTTCTGAGGAAGGTGAGGTCACTGTGCACTGTGATCTACTCAATCTCTTTAATGGAGGACTAACTGTTTGTAAACTTTGTTCTGTAGGATTGATGCTTTCTATGTTTTCTTCATTCAAATGCAGTACTGTTTGCTCACCAACCCTTCTGTATCTATTTGGTTGCTGTGCATCATCTGTTATCTTTGATCTTGGTGTGCTTTTATTTGATGACCTATCCCCAGGGAGGGAATCCAAATCGTCTGCTGAGTCAGACATAAATGATGTGTTTCCTCTCCTTCCATCACCAATCATTGTTCCATAATCAGAGGTAGTATCAGACTCTATAGGAGAAGTTAAGGACTTGACTCCTCTGGGGTCTTCTGAAATCTGAACATTTAGTGGAGGCCCTCTTTCCTCCACATAGCTATTTCCATATTCATTCTGAATTTGGTTTTCCACATGGTGTCCATCAGCATTTGACACAGTAGAGGATCCCTGAAAGTTTCTCTCAGATACAAGAACATGAGTTGGAGATTCTGCATCGGATCTACTGAACACAACTCTCTCATGGTTCACCAGCTCATCATGATTTTCCACTCTGTGAGTATCTGTATTTGTCACATTAATATTAATAGTTTCTGGGATCGTTGTTGACAAATTAGGTGAATTCAAGCCATATGTTTTATATTCCACCTTGTTGACATTATAGAACACATTGGTCTCCTCTTCTTTCACAGTTACTTCATATCTGACAGGAGACTGGATAGGCACAGCCCTGCCACTTGGAGGACTTTCCAGAATAAAACTCCCATGATCGAAAAATCTGTCTGAAGAAGATGGAGATTGAGGTGATACTGTCTCTGTCTCTAATGAGTAACAATTATCCTCCTCTGACGAAACATCCGAATCCAGCGTAGCACTGTTTTCAGTAGGAGGACAATTAGGATCCACTGTCTCTGTGGACCACACATCAGCACAGGTCATCTCTAACTTGGATGATTTGTGTTTCCTTGGAGTCCTCCGTCCAGTGGGTGTATTGAGTCCCCCTGATGCTCTAGCCTTCCTGGGAGAGGAAGAACTTTTATCTGAACTCCATACACTGACTGGGGAGGTAATTAGGTGGTGAATCCCAGGTCTTGGGGAGCGGAGTGAGGAATGAAGAGAAGACAATGGTGACATTAATGGACTATCAACAGAGGACAAATCCGTCTGCTGCTCACTGTCTCTTGTCTCAGAGGTGGTTCTTGACCCTGATTTACCAACAGATCCATAAGAGGAATCCACAGAGTTCATGTCTGTCCGAAGTTTTTGTGGACGATGGGCAGGCCCATCAACTGGTCTCTGACTAGTCAACATGTTTGTATCACTACTGCCTCCTGGAATATTTTGTTCCTGATCATCTATTTCCCTTAGTACAGAACAGTACTTTTCTACTTCAGAATTCAGACTACTTACTGAACCACTTTTAGGAAGAGTTTTATCTGAATCAATATTTTCTAGATTCACAGAGTGATTGATACTGGAACATTCTTGTTCAAGATTTCTATGTTCACTGTCTTTTGTAGCATCATCATCAGATAATCCTACTGCTGTTGCATCATGGGAGATTTCTTCATCAGATTTTGATTGCTCGGGCTGACTAAGCTCTTCCTCTTTGCTGATCAGTGCAGTATCTGAATTGTGGCTCTCACTTTCTGTAGTAAGTTGATATTCCTCGGAGCTCTGACAATATGGACACTTCCCGGATTTCTTGTATGGCTTGAGTTGTGCTCTTCTTCGTCGCCGGGATCCTGAAGTTGGTCTAGAGCAAGACTTTGACTGCGAACCTGGAAACAAAAATAAATTACTGTTATTTAATTGGCTTCATTCTTTAAAACCTTACATTGTCATTCTTCTGACAAGCAGTTCTTAAAATTACTGGAAAGATACCAGATACCTAAAACAGTAATGAAATACTCTTTTTTTATATTTGCATACTAGTACTTTCCCATGAGCATTTGATATCATAAGGAGTTTAAATTTGTGCTTGCATAATAATGAACTAATAACAATATAATTCCATCATAATAAAACTATAAATCTAATTTGATTTAAATCATGACACTGTAACTTTTTAGGTCTATTCTAATCTTTGTTTAGCCTTTCTTAAAAGCCAATTATTTGGTATCCCCTTAAAGACACTCCATGGCAGACCCTTAAAAGAAACTGACCTAATCTAAATCCTTATCAAGATGTTAAGCCTTTCATTATACAACATTCTAATTAAAAAGTGGAGCATTATTCTGACCTCTACATACATGTATATAAAAACCTATCCATTTCTTAGTGGATCTGGCAATTAAACAAAATTTTTCATTCCACTAAAGGTCTCCCTTTAATTTTATTTCTTGCTTTTGTTTACACTGGCCTTTCAGGTAAATAGATTGTGAATGTACTATTAATCTTTCAAAATGTATCATACCCCTGACACTTCAAACAAGATTGGTGTTCGGTTTTTAATGCTTTTTTTTATTCCAATCATTTAATTTCTTCCACTGAGTGAATAAATTTAATCCTCATTTTTGACAATGATGTTTTGATTACACTGCTACCTATAATTTATTTTTCTGGTTTTGAAATGAATATCCGTGAAATGTGCTATCATAAAATGGACATTTTGCTACCAACTGTAGACAAGACAGCCATGCCATCACCAACAGGAATTTCCTATAAATCTATCTATCTTATCAATTAAAGCACCAAATCTAAAGTACAAAAGAAGAATTAAAACTCCCACATCTAGGCTGCCTCAATCAAGCGTCAGAAAAATATAAAAACCAACAAAGCTTCACAAGAATTTTAAATCAATCAAGTTCAGAAAGCTAGTTTAGCTATCTCTGGTTAGATAACCAGTTCCTGGGGACAGAATTTGGTCTTTTTTCTTTCCTGGCACAGGAAGCTATTCAAAGTAGGGAGTTTATATAGCTGATTATAGTGTATCTATGGCCCAGATCAGCATTTATTTACCCAACATTCAAAACAGTATTACCACTAGTCCATTTCTTATGGTATGTATAAGCAGTCAACACATGTTTGCAAACAATTCAAAATCTTGTAGCACTCTGACAATACGAAAATTTGGAAGTGGTTGTTTGACAGGTCAATTAAGGAAACCATGCAGGGCTTCAATTGTGCTCAATGGCTTGAATTCTCTGTCAATATATCCAGCTCTTAAAAGTCCTTGTGAAGTTTACCTGCGAACACTTTCATACCCCTTTCAAATTCGCCAGTAAAAGACACAATAATGACATAATGGAGATAGGGGTACAAAAATATATGAACCTAGCTGCCATTCAAACAATAGCACTATAAAGGATCATTATATGACACGAGTTAGTCGGGAAATCCAACTGCTATATGTTTTCACTGAATGATTACAATGCCACAAATGTTAATAAGAGAAGTACAGCAATGTTGAAATATTGATTTTCCATTTTTAAATCTTTGATCTCCAATTACAAACCGAGCAGTATTTTCGATCTGCAGACTTCTAATGACATTTTAATTGTCAATCTAAACTTATTTTTGATCAAAAATAATCCTCCAATGTTGGACAAAATGCAAAGATATAAACATCTGAATTAAAATGCAAAAGTTTTCAAATACCTGACCAGGTCAAATATAAAATCCAACAAAGTTATTCCTCGGTGAATGAAAACCGTTCTAATGCACCGAGACCAGGACAGAACTTTTAAAGCCACGGAAATCTTACTGGCATCAAGCCATGGTTAAACTTCTTATACCCACTATCGTATTGATGTTTGAAACTGTATGACACTGAGCTTTTTTAACTCAAGGATGTTATGAATGACGGACCATGCATATTGATTTATGTGAGCTGATGAAAACAATTAAAGGCAGGCACACATCAATAATACAAAACAAGCTTATACAGCTTCAGTACACATAGTTTTTCTTATAGTTAAATTTCTACCAATTCATCCCATTTGTATGTTTATGACTGCATGATTAAAAACTTTATGACAAACACATAAAAAAAAAGAAAATTTTCCAAAATTACCCTGATAACTGTCAAAAAGGTGTAACTTTGTACAAATTCTTTCAGTAGATGTAAGAAAGGAGGAATTTTTTTTTATGTCAATGTGGCAGTCTGAGCCATTAGCATCAATATACAGAGATATTGGGAACAGCGACATTATATATACTTAATCTACTTATCGAAACTTTCAGATAATTAGCTCCCTGTCCAATATCATATCAATCAAAGTAAGATTAAACAGCATCTTGGCTGATAAAAAGAAGGCATGACCATCATGCAAATCAAAATAGATTAATATGTATAGCGATAGACTGAAAGTCCTATGTCTCAAAAAGTAAGAGTTAATTATACAGAGTGCTAAATGTTTGAACCCAATCACACAAAATAATCTGTTCATTTGTTTTGTCTACTTTTATCTCAACATTTCACCATCCTTGATACTTTCAGTAATGTAGCCCTCTCCAATTTTTTTTTTTTTTTTTCTGGGAGAAAACTGATCTCTCCCCCAAAAACATCAGATTAAAAAAACTATAGAAGGCAACATTATTGAAGCTAGATCCTCTAACATCCTGTGATGGTACATTTTGTTTTTCTGTACGTATTGTCGCTGGAGACAATAAATACCTACCCTCACTGCTCAATATTGTCATACATTGGTTCATATTGACACCGGCGACAATATGTGCCTATAGATGAGTTTTTTTTCTCCCTGCAGAATTGGTGACAAAATGTACTTTTCAAACTGGCACATATTGCGGTCAGCAACAATTATGTATGCTGCAAAAATTTGCATATTTTGTCACTAAAGCATTGTTTGAAGAATATTTGATAGGGGTAGGATAGAGAGAGAAATTTTTGGGGGTATTTTTGAGAAATGACAACTGTGTGCTATATAATTTCTTGTTCTTTAAGTGAACATACAATCTCATGAAAACTACTGGTAAAGATATAATTTTCAATTTGAATACATACCATTTTTGTATTAACTCAAGCATAAAAACAGAGAAACCAAAACCACTGCTGATCGTGCATAATGAAATATGCCTACGTGACAATTCTTTTTTGTTTACACATAAATTACATTGATTTCACAAAGCTACGAAAAAATCCTTAAACAACACTAATTGTTGCACAACAATATGTGCAGTGAGGGTAGGTGCATGTTGTGACTGATAAGGATATGCACAAAACGACAATATATATCATCACACACCCCTCCCCCTTCTCCTTTTAAGATTCCTTACCTGTGGCTTCAGCACTTTCTGCGAGGGGATCTGTGCCGTCTGATTCCCCACTCTCTAAGCGACCATTCCTCTGGATCATGGCACGCTGCCTGACTGCTCTCCGGGCAGAGGATAACTGGGGGGACACCTGATACACTCCCCTGGAAGAAAATATAAACCCTCGCTGTACAACTGTTTTAGCCTCTTTCCCTGAATGGAACTTTAGAATTAACAGGAGGGATTTACACAACTCCTGCTGTTTTCTGCATTGAATGAATTAGGAATTAATATCTCCCCAGGGTATCCATACATATACTTATCTAATGTCTAAATAAATCTTCTTTGAAAATAAAAATATCTAACACACTGGGCCATTTAATAATTATATATACCAAGGACTTCAGAGCAATTTTAGAATTAAGTAATATTTGTAAAGTATTGGTGACAAATAAGAGTACAAGTCATTACATGTGTGTTACTTGTACAGTATAAACACAAATATACCAGTAGCACGTACTTTAATTGTTACAAAGAATTAAGATTTAAAAGCAACCACTGGTAGTTCAAAAGTGAAATTAAGTGCATTTAATCTTAGTTTGGAGAATTTCATGAGCTTCTGTATGCACATTTCAAAATCATAAGTATGTATAGCTCATTCCTCTAACAGATTTTTCTTTTAACCAGATATCGAATTTACTTGCTACGCTTGAACCAAATCTCATGTTGCTCATAAAAGGTTTTACCAACTTACACTTGCAAAGCACTTTACTTGTAATCTGTATAGTATATGAACCTAAATTAACCCATCAACAAAACTAGATACATTTTCAAAAATTCATTGCAAAATTTTTGGGGTGAGACAATAAATATTTTATGATACATTGTTGAAGAATCGATACCAAATCAATTAATCTCACACACAATTCTCACGCTTTAGATTCTCAGGGTGCCAATAGTAGTAACTGAATGGTCCCTCCTGAGCAATACTGACATCTGTCATTAACAGATCAAACAAATTCCAGGACAACAGAAACACACTCTTTAATAAAACTCCATCAAATGTCTCCCATATCTTGCCAAAAAATCTCTGTTTCATTACAAATGTAGATATTTAAATCTCCCCAAGTCCAGACATGCATGAAATTAAATTCACAGGAGGTCACTTGATAATGTTCTATTCCAATGTTGTTTTTAATCAATCAAAAATTAATTTTCATTTGAAAAATTTAAAAAAATAGACCAAAAATTTAAACAACACTTTATTTAATGATAAAAATAAAATAAAATGAATAAATAAATTTAAAAAAAAAATGTTAAAAAAAAAAAAAAAAAAAAAAAAAAAAAAGAATAAAAAACCTGCCAAGTCATAGTTTAAATTTTAGTTAACAAAGGTGTGAATGAAAACGAATCACTATCAATGAAGTTCAATTTTTTGTAGTCCCTGCTATCAAACCAATCAGAACCGCTGTGCAATAAAAACCTCTGACAGAATCTGATAATGAATCTCTATACATAAAAGGAATTCAGTGAGCTCGCTGGGGAACGTCCATAAACACCTCCTAAATAAAGATGTTGACAAATACTTCACCTCAGGTGTCAGTGATTACCCGCTAAATTGAATTGTATTGGAAAAAGCCACCAATATCCCATGCACGGTAGCATTTAAAGATCTGACTGTGAATATTGTAGTGCATAATAAAACGAATTCCTAATCTGACGATGCAAGAACATAAAAAAAAAGTTTTATCATGTAATCTTTTTTCTTTTAGAGATGTCACTTTGTTGAAATTCCTAGTAATACATTTGATGATACATCAAAGAAATAAGTGTAATATATTTAAGCACAGAAAAAAATAAAATTGCAAATTTTATGTCCTTATGCATGTACATCTCTCAGTAAAGGGAAATAACTCTTATTACCTTACATACCAAAATGGGAAACTGCTTAAAAGTCAGTTAAGGAATCCAGCTTTGAGTCTGTGCATAATAATGTCTTTAATTTCATCCTTATCAACTACATTTGTTATGCTTCGTATGAATTTAAAAATCAAACAACATACAATTTTTACTGAGTTTATGTATATGATTTTATCAGTCCTACTTTGTTAATATTTATAGATTTTTTTTTTTTGCAGATAAAGGAAAACAAATTGGTAAAAATAATACAGTGCTCATCTTAAGGGCTGTAAATTGAATGCATGTTAATCTCAAATTATCCATTATTTAAGGTTATTCACTTTTACTCTATATGACCTATAAGCAATTTTTTCCCTCTATTTATCAGCAAACCTTTGGAATTAAAATCAGGCAGCTAGATTGCATGCAATTTAAAGAAAATATAAATGTACTGATAAGATCAATTAACTGCATTAATAACCTATCTACAGGAGTTGTCTTACCTTGCTGGCAGTCCTATGTGACCCTCTAGGACTTCCTGTAACTCCTGCAGCTGCTCCTTGACTTCCTGTAGGCTGTCATTAGAACAACTGTGGGTATCATCATGGGGACAAATGAGGGAAGGACTGGTACACACCCCCACTGTCTTCCTAGACTCTTCCTCCATGTCCACTGCAATAATGGATAATGACTTCTCATTTTCTGTTCCACTGAATTCACTAAATGAGGTAGAAATTTCCATGGACTCCTGCAATGCATTATTTGCTTCAATTTCCATGTTAGTCTCATTTTGGTCATCAAAACTCTGAGGAAAAATCAAGTTTGTCTGAGAGGCTGTTCCAGACACCGTAGAAGTGTCCTTCTTTGGTGATTCTGGAATGTTCACTTGTGAAGCTCTGTCGGTCTGTTCAACTGTTATACCATCACATGATTTATCAGCCATGTTCACTTTGTTTGAGTCCGAGTCCGATGGTGCCGAAATAGAATCACACTCTTCACTTTTTTCCTCAGGAGCTGGTGAATCCCCTGCCTCGCTTTTGCTCTGCTCTGCGAGATTGGAGTCTCCTGATGAAACATGCTGTGGATCACTCGTCCCTTGTTTTGAAGATAATAATGAAGTACTTTCAGTGACTGGTCCTTGGCTCTCTATATCCATTGCTGCAGTTTTATCATGGCTGGCTGACATTTTCTGAACAGTATGGTCAGTGTCTATTACTGATGAATCTGAGAATGTGGAATGTGCCTCTGATATGCTTTGATCCCTCTGTTCATGTACTAACTGTAAATTTGGTCCTGCTTGTATGAATTCTAAAGACTCCTTGTCTGGAATAAATGACTCTGACACTCTTTGGTCCCCTTGTACTAATTGTTCATTTTGCCCAGTTTCTTTAGAATCTGAAATTTTTGCCACTGTGGGCTGAATCACAGTTACACTTTGTTCCTTCTCCTCTTGTTCAAACTGTTCATCTGGTCCTGTTTGTTTGGAATTTTCAAATTTAGAATCTGAATCTCTATCCGCAATGGTCACTTGTGATGATGGAACTACCTTGTTTGATGATGATGAGAGAAACTCTGTTGACAATTCCTGGGGAATAGCTTTGATGGTGATATCTGGGGCACTTGTTTCTGATGTTGGGGAAATATTACCATTACCAGATAATGAGACTGGTGTAGCCGTCAGTTTCTCTGAATCATGTAAACTATCAATTTCTGAAGCCGAAATTTTATTTTCAGTTATATTTGTTGAGGTTTCAACACTTTCTTCGGATGGAAAGGACTCTGCAGATTTTTCATTCCTCCTTGACACTGAATCAACAATCACAGAGTGTAAATGTTCTTGCGTACTCAAATCTGGAACTTTGTCTGATGCTGAATGCGGATTTTCTGCTTCCTGAGACTCCTTTACTCCAGGTGAAATAGACAAATCACTACTTTCTGTTATGTGTGGAGATACAGAACTCTGTTGTACTTCTACGAAAGGCAATTGTGGACTCTCTGTTACCCCAGATGCTTGAGAGTTATTAGATTCAGGTAAATTTGCCAGTTTACTTTTGTCTGTGGTCTGTTGTGACACTGTAACCTGAGAAACAAAGTTCAAATCACTGTTCTTAGATGAATCGAGATCCTCTGTCAAGTTGCGTCCTTCACCAGAGGTCAACAATTCAGTGGAATTATTACTGTCACTGAGGAACGTTACACTTGCCTGAGAAGTAAGAGTGTCACGCATGTGTGATTCATCTAAAGAATCATCTAGATTTTCCTCACCCTCATCACCCTTTCTTTCTCTGGGACACTCCAGAGAATCAACCGATTTACTATCATCCAAAGAATCGGATGACACAGACACAGAGTCTGATGGAACAGATTCACCAGTAAAAAACTGACTTTCAGGGAATTGGGAGGTAGCCATTTTGTCTTGATTGTCAGGGTTAATATCAATATCATTCTCCGTCCTTGCCATTTTCATAGGCACAGAACTTGTCCTCTCACTAACTAAATCATGCTCCCTCTTTGATCCGGGTTTAGGAGACTCCGACAGATCCGACTCTTTCCTTGGTGATTCATCATCTGATAAAGTTTCCACTCCTTCCATGAACACAGCTTGATCAGATGCATCTATCTCGGTGTCCACTACTGTAGACACTTCTGACACGGTGGACCCTGTCTCAGAATACACACTGGGTTCTCGATGTAGTCTGCTACTATCAAAATCATCACATTCTTCAACATTTATTGTTGGCATCAGTTTAGTTTGAACATCATTTTCAGAATCAACACTTCCATCTCTCTGCTGTTCAATATCCTCATTTGACATTGATCTAGGGATACTGTAACTAATATTTTCTGGATAACTACCCATCCAGTTCAGAGAATTTTCCCTTCCTTGCAAACATGAGCTGCCTGCCCTTTGCCACTCCATTTGCTCAAAGTCTTGTGTATACTTATCAAATGCTTCAGCAAGCTCTTCCCCTAAAGGTTCAGAGTGTCTTCTGAATTCTTCCCCTTCAATCTGGGGACGTTTCTTTCTCCTCTTTACAACAACAACTTGACTGGTGCTCCTCTGTTCTGGCTCAGCTGGTTCCACCTCCTCAGCAATGGATTCTGGAACATTTGCTAGAGAGGAGGCACTGGCAATATGGCGTAGCCGTGATACAAATTTTCGACTACCACCATCAGAGTTCGGACTGAGTCTACTGTTTTCTGAATCTCTTTGCCTACCAGAGGGTGATGATCGTCTGCCAATAATATCATCATGGCTACCAGGAGATTGTCTTCTGCTTCTGACATCAGCTAAATCTCCAGTTGATGAATGCTTTTTGTCCAAAGGATCTTTCTTAGTCCCTGAAGATATCTGATCTGTACCTTTGGACTTTGGTGAAGGCTGGGATTTTTTGGCAGTGCTAGAACCTGCCTTTTCACTATTAGTCCTTGTATCCTTTTCATTTAAATCAGTAGGTTTCTTACCTCTCCTGCTGTCATTTGAGGACTTTTCATTTAACTGTCTCTCTGGAGTTTGCCTTGGAGATGGAGTTGACCTAGGGGTTGACCTTGGTGATTCGGACTTGAGACGACCTCGGGATATCCTGGGTGACATACTCCTGGATGGAGAATCTCTAGTAGGAGAGATAGGGGATCTTCTGTCCCTTGTTCTAACACTTGCATCATATGTAGCACCTGAACTCCTTGACAACTGCTTTGATTTAGGTTGATACTTAAATTTTGGCTCTGGAGCTTTATAAAGTCTATCCGTGACATTTTTTGCGGTTTTCACTAGTTTCTCACTTTTAGCACCACTTTTTCGTTTACCACCATCATCACCCTCTCCCACACTAGATGACATGTCCATACTTGCCTCACTTCCCTCAAACAAAGAATTAGTGGACTCTTCCATAGACTGATCATCTGGCTTCTGGGAGAGTCTATTTGAACAGGAGGGTAGGTCTCCCTCACTTCCTCTGGGTAAGGCCATGAGACTGGTGGTTCTTGTTGGGAAGCCTGGGTTGGTAGGACTGAGGACAGTAAGGACCTCCTCACTGCAGGCTGACCGGATAGGACGAGGCTGGTCTACTCCCACCATTAACAGGTCCTGTGTCTCCTCAATGTACAGCTCTAGCTGCTCCTCGCGTTCAGTCAGGTCCTCAATCTCCTTCATCTGTGAGAAATAAGAAATGTTTTGTTACAATATGCAGCTAAAATTTTCTATGTAAAAGAACTCATCTTGTGCATATAATCTTGTTTTTGTTATTTAAAGTACAAAACTTAAACTGTTTTTCAAGAAACAAAACTAGGTTCTTTTTGTTGAGGGTTTACCTCAACGATGTGCTATCTAAATGTATATATTTTAGCCCTGTACCTTGTTGGTCATCTCCTCGTAGTGGACAGCGTCCTCCGATTTGTATTCTTCCTCAACCTCCTTAATCTTCCCCATCTTCTGCTGAATCTCTCTTTGTGACATTTCAAACTGCTCCTCCAGGTCCTCAGATTGTCTCCTCAGTCGCTCCTCAGTTTCTCTGAGCTGGAGTCGTGACTTCAGCTCCGTGTGGAGGAGATCTTTGACTTTCCCCCAGCCAGATTGTTTAGCTGTGTTTATAGCCTCCTTCACATGCCCTGAGGAGTCTAGATCTGTCTGTGTAACCACTTCCGACACTGTCCCAAACTTCTGGAGATTTTTCAGCTCTGCTTGCAGTTTCTCATAAACTGAAATAAAAACAATCAATAACTGTTTGGCACACAAGCCAACATTTTCTCAAAATAAAAAAATAAAGTAATTGCACTGATGGCCTATTACATAATCTTGACATACATATTACCCAACAGCTTAAAATGATTGCTTGAGCATCAGATCAATATTTTGGCTACAGTATTGAGGAATAAAAAATGCTAATGCACTTAAGCTACTTCTGCTACAGAATCAATGTGGAAACCACATCAAAGCTGCCAGTAAAACAACAATAATTGTGCAAAACACTGAAATTTATATCAAATATTTATTAGTTTTGCATAGGATTTTATACTTACAGGCCTCCTTTTCCTTCTGTAGGCACTCGCGAGCATATTCAATCTCAGCCTCAGCCTTATCTCGCTGAGCTTGAGTCTCCTCCTTCATCCTGGTTGCTCTCTCCAGATCTCGCTGTATCTCGGCTCGGTGCTCCTCGTGAATCCGGTACAATTCTTCCTCTCGCTCCCGTCTCAGTTCCTCAGCTCTTTGGTGTTCATCTCGCAGCTGTTCCAGCTCTTTTCTAAAAAAAAATTTTTATGCAGTCATTTTCAAATGTGTTTGCAGGCTGCTGTGAACAAACATTTCCGATTCCTGCATATTATATCAAATGCAAGCTTGATGTCTATTAAAATTACATATTCATAACATGCTCAAATATAAAAAAAAAATTCCTTTCCCAATCATATTAACATAATACTATTTTACCTTCAAATAACATTTTATCATTATGGCTAAACAGAGATATATTTATATTTTATTCCTTTTGTGAAAAGCAATTAATAAATTATTATCACTTTTTGAATTTGCCATGGCAACCTCACCTATCTATTTTTTAAAAATACAGTGTGACATATCACTCCCTATTAAAAATTCAAATGTCAACAATCCATAAACGAAAAGAATATTCACAATTCAAATTATTCAGATCAATGCATCTGCTTGAGGTTCAGTCAATATTTGGCCAAAAACTACAGTCATCAAACATCAACACAAAATCTGCTCCAAGCTGAACAACATTACTGAATCAAATCACCTAAAACTACTCACGATTCCTGACTCTCGCTTGTCTTAAAGAGAATCCTACAGTTTATGTTACATCTCTGACCATTTGAACTTGATCATGTCACACAATAAGAAGAACTGGGTAGATTCCTGACATAACAGACACAGACTTCTACTATTACGCTGTGTATTGATTATTTCTATACAGACACTGGGCACTGCATGGCATCAATATTGTAGTACCGAGATATGACTTCTACACCTGTACTATACCTGGATAACTTACCTGAACAGGGAAAAATCACCTATACCATATTAAAGAGGGAAGATTGTTTACACAACAATTCATCTTTGTTATGTGTGGGCAAGAAACCAATCGACACACTTTATCACTTTTGGACAATGCTAACCATTTAAAATGGTCAATTTATCACTCTGATTTTTGGTTATATGTCCTTTTTATGACAGCTAAGTTTAAACTGCTTATCTTGCAAATTGTTACAAGAAGTTCAGAAGACACTCAGATATAATCCTTTTTTTTTCATTGGCACTTGCTGATAAAAGTATTTCAGCTTATATCATATATATGTTATATGTAAGTTTAATAGCATGTGTGTTGAAACGTGCTTCACTTTAAAAATCCAATCCATTTGAGAATATTAACTTAAACTTTGTACTTTGAAAAATCATTAAATTACACTTTAGGAATGATCTGAACACCCTGGATTGGTGACAAATGGGTTTCTGGATGGAAAAGTCTTGCTTATGATAGAGGGATTTTGACAAATGTGCAATGGTAACAACTAACCTGGTCAACATCACCATCACTGGCAGTGAGGTTGCACATCCTAGGGCTAGTAGTCTCCTTATCATAATCCCCTGACCCCTGACACCTATACACCTAATACTGGGGTAACTGTACTAGATCCTCCCGTAATCTTCCCTTTAAACCATGATCATCACTCACAACTGATTTTATATCTTCTGACAGAGACACTAATTGATGTGTCTCAAACCAAGCACATATGCCATTAGTACAGTACAATATAACACTTATCATTAACACCTTCAGAATACCCTTGATCCAAGTATATGCATCAGATACATAAATTAACAATTCCATAAATCAAAGGCCCCCAGGTCAACACTTGATAGATTTTAGAGGTACATTCAACTATCATAAATATTCTGTCTGAGTGTTAAGAGCTTAAGCACTGATTACAAAGGTATGAGACAGGGATTTGTGAATTTGATGACCTGGGGTAGAAAATTTGGCATGAAACCTGAAAAGTTTTACCTCTAAGGGCTCAATGAAGCTTTATCAGTTAACGTGTAATAAAATACCCTAGAAATTTTGAAATGGGTACAGCAGAATTTAAACTATCGAAAAAAGATAATTCCAGTCGACATTTCCAATACACATTGTAGGTCTTCTCACTGATTAAATCTGCCTGCCAAATAAATCTAAGTCTATTGGGGATACTGAAATTGAAAAATCTCTTTTTAGGTGCCTCACTGTCCTGAAATGGACCTTTGGTGTGCCCTCGGACCAGATATTAAATAGTGGGTCAACATGAACTCCTCCGCCATGTCGGACTTGTTCTATTTTCATTACCTACGTCTTCCCCCTCAGCGATTAGTCCATGACAGCTGGCAAACTTCTGCTTTTTAATCAATGATTTTTGTGTAATCGAAAGATGAGACAGCTTTTATCAACCGAGTAAAAAATATCCTCGTCACATGAGATCAATTCTGATTACTAGAACGGTCCTGCATAAATACATATTTGATTATGTAACATATACTTACTTTGCCTGATTAATTCTCTCTGATTCACTCCTGTACTGCCTTTCTAACTGCAGACTGAAAAAAAATAAATTGACAATGTGCATCCTACTTGTACATATACACAACAAATTAATATTCAGTATGCAGCATAAAAAGGTAGAGAAAAAGTTCTCTTGTTAAGTAATTTTTTTTTATGAATGAACAAGGAAGTCAAACTAGCTAATATCTCTTATTACAACAGAAATATCTTTTTTTCAAGCAGAGCCTGCAAAGCTGTTTTGGAGAATATAATTATAAAGCTTGATAATCATACAGAGAAGGCATTAATACTGCTGAAAACATCTGCAAGTTAAAATATTAAGCTATCATTAAAACAATTTAATGGTCAATTCTCATCTGGATGTCCATAAAAACATATATCCTTCTCAGGAATATTCTTGTTTGCATGAAATTTGAATCATATTAATAGGTGCTCTGCTAAGTACTACTTGGATGAAAATAATCAAAAATCCACATTGGTGCAAAAACTGTACTTATAACCAAAAAAAAAAATCATATTATTTTATAAACATTTTAAAACTAAACTAAGTCAAAACTGCTCTCTGCAGTGGCAAAATCTTGTTAACCTTTGACCTCTATGTAACAAGGTCTAGACTGTGGATAGATAGACTCGGCCAAAAAATGTGCGTATATGATTTTTTTTGTATGAATTTCATAAAACCGCTACATGTAATACGTGAACATTTTTATACGGAACATTCTATCATATGGAGATATCGCAGTATTGTAGATTTGATAACAATTCAGAGTCCAGCACTGAAGAAGCTGCAAGTCCAAATACACTATAATTAAACATGACAAGCATGCCAGTCATACTACATCTAACACATATAAAACATCAGTAGTTAGTCCATTCACAGCATGCCAAACCTCAGCTATGGGAACCAGTTTAACTGATACACAAACAGCTTAAAAGTGAAACTGGTTCCCGAAGAGAATTAAAACTAATCACCATGGAGGAAACAACGAATACTCACCATATCTCAGGAGAAGCGTAGCTAAAAGAGAAAGTGCAAAAACACATGCTTACAACCCTTTATTTTTAGTGCAGGCAAGAGGCATGCCGGGGGGTTAAGGCATGTCAGAGGCTGACCTAGGTGTCGTTACACTGTCAGACACATGACCAAGAACAATCAAAAACTTACACACAACCATTCAACAGGTGATGTTATATCACAGCAACTGAGCTGCATGAAAGAAAACCAAACCATTTCCCAGGTGATTTGTCAAAGAAAAAAATTTCAAGCTTATAAATTTAATATTTCATATCTACTAAGGAATGGAGAAGCTTTTTTTGCAAATTTATCAAATAAAAATCCAAGGAACCTTTATCATTCCTCAAGATAATTTTTTTTCCCACTAGGTAACCAAAATTTGCACGTATAGGTAGTCTAAGCAGGTAAAAATAAAATTATTAACAGGAAATTTGAAGTAAAAAAAAATCATTATTTCTAAATAATTATCAGAACATGGACAAATATATTTATTAACTACCTAACTGCATCTACAACCCTATCTAACAAGGCCTATAACTCTAGCATAACATGTGACAATGGCTGATTAATATGTGACATCAGCAAACATTCATTAGGTGACTGTTACATCCTCCTCCCCCGCGCACCTTGACCTACTTACTTTGGACCGTATAGTGGGTGGAATGGCCGCCTATTGTAGAAGGAATACTGGTCACTGTCCTCTGTGTCAAGACTCTCCACACTGTCCCCACACGATAGGTCAGTCAGACTGCTCATGCTCTGTAATAAAAAAGCATGTTGAACTTTAGTATCTCGAACATCGATATCTCAGATACTGTATACAGGATTATTTTTGCCCCAAGTTATTTTCGCCCTTTCACACGTGCAAACAACTTTGCTCCATTTTAAATTCGCCCTGTCGCAGTTCCGTTTTAAAAATAATACTGTGTTCTTTGAATTTGCACCGTTTCAATTTCACCCACTTGTGAGTTGGGCTAAAGGGGCGAAGATAAAACGGGGGTGAAAATTTCCCTGTATACGGTACAATGATCAGGTCAAAATTAATTGGATCTTCTAATTACTCTTTCTTTATGTATTTTAACCTCAGTATCTTGAATACTAAGATGTTTGCCTGTAGTTTAGATTACAGGCTTAGTTACAAACCTACATTAAGAATTTAGTTTTAACTAAAAACTTCCATTTTGACCAATGTCACTGATGTGTGTGAATACAGAAATTTGTTTTTACCTCAAAGGTGTAGATATTTTAAAGAACAATGAAAAGAACTGGTCTCTTCAGTACACACACCTTCTCTATATTTGCATGTTAAAAAAATTTTTTGTAATTATTAAAAGCAGTTAGCAGCACATTTAAGTTTTTTCATACCTGTCGTTTTTCTCGCAATTTTGCAGCCTCTGCAGGGTTATTGAAGCGGAACATGTTGGTTTTCCCAAGCAATACATAGTCACCTAAAAAATAAACACACAAAAAAACATTTATAATTTAACAATTTAATGTTCATAAACATACCATATAAGAGAAATGAATTATTCATGAAATCAAATGCCTGAATTTCAGAAAGAGTATTTTAATATACAAAGTACGAATTTTCGTTTTCAGTACATGAATTCCTGTCTCTAAAATTTTCCAAACTACAAACAGCAGTTGAGCATTAAACAGTAGCGCAATTCAAGCAGTATATATATTATTTCCTTAATCAAGATGCATGAGCTTATATGACTTTACATAATCTACAATGAATTAAGCAAAGATATGAAAAGTAGTTTAAAATCAGAAATGACAAATTAAAGCGAGAACGACCCCGACACCCCCTTCCCCCTCCCATTGTGATGTGTGATGTTTACCTTGTTTCAGGACAACAGAATCCTTACACTCGACCCCATTAACCGCACACTGAGCTCCGAGGTTTGGATGCAAGGTTACAGTGCCATAATGGATTTTAAAGAAACAATGTTCCTGTTTCACACCTGGACCACGTAAAACTACAAACAGAAAATGGTCAACATAGACAAGCATTTATGAATATACTTGATTTTTTCATTCCAAATATATAAACATTGTACTACCAGGCCCCAGGATCAAGAAAAAGTTTAAGACTTAGTCATTTTATGAATGACTGAAATGTTAACTTAATCTTCATGATCCTCGGGTCTGTACTACGGTTTCTGCATACCTATATCTTGCGGTCTTTCTGCATCCTCTCTTCCAACCAAAGTTTTACCTTCCTGAAATATCCAAGAAATTATTCTTAGATTATTTTTAATATAAGGGTCTAAATCCTCTTTCTGCATAATGCCCATACAAGATCTCTATGCCTTATGTATCCTAAATGATTTAGTTATCTTGGTTTCATTAGATCAGTTCTGACCTTAAGGTGGTATATAGTGACTCCAGTACTAAGTATATCATCATCCATTCCCACCAGATGAGGCATCTGAGACTCAATCATGACTCCCATCGAGCTCGAGTGCTTGAGTCCTCGGATACTCAAGTCCGACTCCTTGATGAAGTCAGGAGCCTCTGTCCACTTGTGTTTCCAAGTCTGAGTCAACTTCTTGGCCTGAATTGTACAAGAAAAGCATTCCTAATATTTCCGACCATCAAGTTTTCATTTCTTTGTCTCTCCCATATCAAATGGCATGGTGATGAGAAATGAGACAAATACAAATGATGTGTTTCAAAGACACAAAAGCAAGTGAGATATTTTAAGTGCAGCATGAAGCCATGACAAAGCCTGTGCATTTCAAGATAGTGAAGCGCTGCTTCTAAAATTTCTCAAAATTCAGCTATCATTTTTTTTTGCTTTATTTCCCTCTACTGTAAAATGAACTGAACTGACAAGAAATTGCATTGCCATGTCTACTGTCTAAAACTGACCATATTCTCATGGTCCAGTAATCTCTCGGCCAGGACTGACCCCACCTCCGCGGACGCTTGTTGCGAGTTACTCTGAAAAGAAAGCAGCAAATTGGACAGTTACACACAGGGTTTAATTCTTCTAATCCCTTTACAGACCATGCACAATCATATGTACTCTAGTTTTTAAAAATAAGTTAAAGTAATTTATCTATGGATTTTAGTGTCATGGTAAATCTACATAAACTGTGATACCACATATGTTATTAGATAATCTGTTAGAATCTATTTGAAAAAAAAAAATATTTCTTTTAAATCATATAAGGTTCACAAAGTTTAATTATTCTGATACATGTGCAGGATTTTAAATTATTAACTTTAATCAAATAACCACTATAACTATGCAATAAAAGGAAAAGCAGTGAAAATGAAATAAATAAAAGCAACGGATACAAATGAATGATTCTACATGTATGTTAGCAACAGACAAAATAATAAATAAATCGTTAAGTTCAAAGTCCACACTGTATTGTAAGCAAGCAACAAACTTGGATTCAAATAATGATATACAACTATATGAAAATGTGAAGTAGTGACCTACACCCTTGTATACATTAAAGTGAAGCTTAATATTTTTTGTAACAAGATTATTAAGTATAAGTACATAGATAAAGCAATTAGAAGTGATCAATATAGATGTATATATATAAGATCTGTTTCAGTGGGACAATAATTATACATGGGTTAATTCTGGTTATTTTATCAGCTGTTTTACAGGTACCTTTTGGGTTTCAGTCATCATGTCATGCATTTGAACAAGTAAGTTTAATTCGGACATCTGGGAACTACCCTGAAAGTGATGGGGTGGATATGATACAGACAAACATTGGCATTTTCAAATGGAGGGGAAAATGAAATGCACAACATACAGGTCACACAACAAATGGAAAAACATAACAGTAGCTATTTAAAACTATAAGCCTTTTTAGGATGCTTATTTTAAGATACTAACAATCCTGTATTTAATTTGCCACAAAAATAAAATAAACAGAAACAAATTTTAAAGCAAAAAAAACCCCCCAAAAACAAAAACAACAAACAAACAAACAAACAAACTTTAAGAGGATAAATCCCACTCCCTTGGGCCACAATCAGTATTGAGCAGAAAAAAATATTCACGAACACAGTACATGTATCAAGAATTTGCTTTGCAAAAACATAGGCAATTAATGTTCACCATGTGAAATTGGTTCAAGGTTATGACATATCTTCCGTCATAAAGCAGAATCTATATAATGTCAAATACAGAGATTCCACAATCTCCACATCACATACTCAAGGCCTAGAATGACTTTTGCAAGTTTCATCTCTGTGAATGACCATGGCAGAGAGTCATATGAAACACCCTCCATCTTGAGCAGTCTTTGGGTCAAGTACATGTATGACCTCTTACAATCTCTGCTTTACTAAGTTGTGGCCCAGACAAGAATTTTAAACTCTTGATATCCATATGATCTTGTACAAATGTCCTCTAATTTCTTTATTTGGGTCAAGATACACTCTCAGGTCAAAAGCAACCTTTTGCCAAGTATGAGCTGAAATGTTATTGACAGACACATCTAGATGACAGATGGACACAGTGACTTTCACATTTTCTTCCAACTTCATTTGGAAGAGGTATAAAAGACCCCCCCCCCCAAAAAAAAAAAAAAAAAACAACAAACAAACAAACAAAAACAAAACAAAACAAAAAATTATCACCATAAAAGCAAAAACTATTAAACTAAGGTGAACTTAAAAGTTATCTTTTAATATTTTTCTTTAAATATTTTATTGTTCAGTGGTCAAACTAATAACTAGCAATGCTATCACATCTTTACTGAATTAAAAAATCATCCCCTAAACTAACAGTGTATTAATTAATAATTAAGATATGACAATGTTACCATTTGAGCGGATTTGAGCAATTCTCGAAGTCTCTCAATCTCCTGTCGTAACTCTCGAATCAGGCTCACATTGGGATCCTACAGAAGAGGAACGATAAAATACATAATATTTGCCCTTTTCCTTAAAGAAAAACACTTATGTCTAATTAACTGCTAAAACAGAGATATCTACCAGCTTGACATTCGCAACTCTACAGATAGACATGCAAGAGGACAATACAAGTTTGAAATACATTGTAACTCGTAAAAGTTCAATTAACCAAAATAACCTTTTGTGTGCACCAGTAAAAAATGTTTCATTAATTGCATAATAAAGAATCTTCTAGGATATGAAGGATGAGAGTAAATGACTGAATACAAGGGAAAAATTTATTTTTAGATGTATATACATGTATAATAATATAGCTATATATGAAATTTGTATAAAACTTGTTGAAGTATGAAATAACATTATCACTGTGTCCATGCAAACAAGCCAATTGTGGTCATCTGGGATAAGGATTTTAAGAAGACCTGTGTTTAGGAACAAGAGGCGAACGGTTGATCCTTCACCATCCAACATGTACCATACCCAGTTAATAATTACATAGTATAATTATAATCCATCTCATTGCCATTTTTTTCTATTATGTAGCAGTTTTCTCTTATTGCATATGTGTTAATGGTTTTAAAAGTGTATGAAGTAATTTTGGTGAAATTCTTTGAAAGGTCGCAAAGTCTATAAGAAAGATTGAAACAATCTAATCAAGTTATTGAATCTCTACAGAATAGATGAAAATATAGAATTTCAACAAAAAAAGAAAAACTAAAGATATTTGCATTTAAAGCTATAAAAAAAAATTGCAATGAAAAGATAGGACAAGAAGTAAACAAATGTCTTACATAAACAACAAAGGGCGGACAATCCTGTAAACAGAAAAGGACACAATCATTCTGTGATCTAGCATGCTTCTTACCAATTCAAGTTATACTTGTACACTTAAAACTTTTTTTTTTTTCTTTCTATAACTACGTATATGTAGTAGACCATATGTATATATGTTTTTTATTTTGGCAATTTTAACAAAATGTTGTATTAGGAGAAGACTATCTAAGTTTCTGAACTTGTGTCCGATCCTTTTGACTTTGTCAATAAAATATGTTCAATTCAATTCATGCTTCTGTTTGAAGGTTAACAGGCTGGTTAACATGGTAATCAACTTTTACATTAATTATTATTGTAAACAGCTTTGATTTTCCTCGTATGTGTATCTGCATTTCCTAAGATGATTCCACTCCTGCTCCATTATTGAAATTGCTGCTTTTTGTTTGTTTGGTTCTTTTTTTTTTTAAATTTCCTTTTGAATTTATAATAAACCAATATAATCAAGTTATTTCCATATAATTTCCCAACTGTCTTGTATGTAGCATAATTTGTGAAGATATAACTGCAGCAAAAGAAAGCAGCATAAAGTTACTGTTAATGAACACTATTTTTTGTGAGAAATGAATATGAAAATACACTCTGTACAGGATTCATTATATCAAAATTTGTTATGACATAAATACACATTATTTTTTTTTTAAAAATGATCAGGAAAAAAACATGCACAAGCAAAGAACAATATCATGTAGAGTTAATTCATGTCCCATTCAACATTTAGACAGAACTATAAAAATCATGCATTTAAATGAGTCAACCATCTTCTTCTAGATCTGTTGGGGTGCTAAATACTTCAACATGATTTTTTTTTGTAATTTATGGCCCTCTTCACAAGAGTGCAGTTTTTTCAACCAATGCATTTTTGGACATCATGAAATCCAAGTATGTGCAAGTATTACATAATGCACTTCAGCTCTACATTTTTTCTCGGTGAATTGAGTGACATGGTTTACAAGTAATCAATAAATCAAGCATAGATTTGTCATCCCTGAGTTACAGTTTGTCTGTCTGAATGTCACTGCTGGGGGGAGACCAAGACTCTGGGTAGAGTACTGTGTCCCTATCACTAAGGTGTCCTAATCAACTAAGAGCTTTGTCTTGCACGTTTAATAGCAAAATTACACCAACAACATTGCCCTCTGCTCCCCTCTGTGCATCAACGACCACTTTCTTCGATTATGAAGTTTGTTAAAAGCCTGTAAATTGTTTAAATTTTCACAAGTTTTTCTACCATAGCCCACAAAACAACGTCTTTAAAGTCAGTCATCTTAGATTTATGGTGTCATTTATAAAATTGGTCTCAATGGCTGTTTTAACATCTCAGGTCTCAAAGTGATTGTACAAAACATTAGATATAAGGAAAACTTGAGGAAACTTTCATACTTTAAAACATTTATATAAAATATTTGTTAAAGTAAAATTTATGAATATTTTGAAATTAAGAGCAATTCCAATATTTTCATAACTAAGCATCAAAAATGTTTGTTTATTTGTAAAGATTGAGATTCAACAGGTTTATTTAGAAAAGCTTCAAAATATTTGTTTGTTGATGGAATACCAAAACGTTTTATTTTTTCTTTGAAGATCAAAGCTGGTTAAAGTTCAGACGAGGAACATTTATGTACATTTATGCCAGATTACAAGGATTTCTTTAACTTGTTTTGTAAAAATGTTGAGAGCCTAGTTTTCCATGGCAAGGATTAGCGGAGCTGACACATGAAAACTTTTTGGACTTTTCTGTCCATCTGAGCACTTCAGAAAGGCCATAAACGTGGTCTTATCAATGAAGGGCTGGAATGTTGTTTTAAGTATACAAATGTACGTGGTGACTCACTGCATCAAGTAGATATCACTTTCTCCTCTCAAAAAAACTGAACATCATGAAGTCAAATAATTCAAAGAAAAAGGGGGCAAACACAGAATTCATGCAGTATCTGACAAACCTATTAGAGTTCCTCATTGTGTCATCAATTTAAACAATCTGAATATTTTACCTCATTGATTTTTGGTTTGTTGATGATACTCTTGGCTCTTTGAGCATATCTTAGAGTGCTGATAGTTTCACTATAGTACATGCTCGCAGGCGTTATTGCTAGTAAAAAAAAAATCAAGTATATAATTATTATTCTTATGTATTAATTGTTCTCAACAGAATTACGTTAAATTGACAATCTTATCCCTGCCTTTACCTCGCTGTGTCAATTATATTAAATATAAAAATAAATTAAAAATAATTAAAACATCAGTAAATATGATACATTCAAATTAAGCCTTTCAAAATGAAAATATTTAAGCTTTTTTGAGACTCAGACCCCCTGTGGGCCTGTCAAACATACTGGCGATCATGATTGTCTTGGAGTTTCCCCCGAGACTGTCCTTGAGAAGCCAGGTGAGGACGGAATCTCGGTATGGTATGTATGGAAGACGGACTCGTTTGGGGCTGGAATCTGCAGCACTAAGGAAGCTCTGGGTGGATCCCAGATTGTCTGCACTCCATGACAACAGGGAGCGTTCAGCTACAATAGATAGAGTAATCTTATAATTATCTAAAAAAAAAAAAAGAAGCTGCATAGCTTGTATATGCACACAGTAAGATATCTAACAAAAACTGCATAGCTACTATGTACATAGTTAACATTCTACTAAATAATTTAACAAATTCTGCATAGCTACAGACTCGTCTCTGTACTCTTAATGACGATAACATATCAATGTTACGATTAAAGTTTGCTTGACTATAAAAGAGAAAAGGCAAATTTCACAGTGACAGTAAAATGATATGTACTTGGATGTTTCTTCTCAAATTATAAATACAGTGCACTTTTACTGCAGCTTGAGAATATCTTAATTATTGAATTCAATGACTGCAGGTACAAAGAAATTACACATATTTAAAATGTCACTTTGTGTGTCTGCTTTATGTGCTTTAACTTTCTTGGAGTCCAATTTTTCGATCATGAGACATACACTTTATGTGGGAGGAAAATTACGCTTCCACCCAACACTCCCCCAGCAAAACAAACGTTTCAGTAAATATGGTCAACAGCCCTATAGACCTCAGATGCTATAATGAATGACATTTCCAGCCATAAATGACCTAGGAAACTTGTAATTTGAAGGTCAAATAGTGCAGCACTGTAAACAAAGCCATAATCAGCTATAAATCATTGTTCCTGTTTCAGCTGACATTAAACAAATAAAAATAAAGGGGTTAAATATGAGTGATTTACCTAAAGCCTTAATGACATTGCCTAAAGTAACTAGAGATCTGTTGATATTTGCCCCTTCTTTTAATCTGCCTTTGTAGTGTTCACTAAAGTTTGGGTCGGCCCTCTCACTGAAAAAAAAAATTATGTCTATATATTGCATTCAAAAGTAAAATTCACGTTTTATAAAAGAACTTGAAGGGAACAACAAAACTGATTTTATTGAACTTTTTCTTAATTAACACACAGCATGTGCCTAATAACTGCACTTATAAGCTTCGCAAATATATATATAACAAACACACAAAAGGAAATCATTCCAATTTTGCAGAATTATGAGAAAGTAATTAGAAGTTTGAAGTGTTTATAAGAGCACCCTTTTTTCTGGAATAATGTCTATACTAAATTACTACCATTCATTTTATTCTAGATCACCCACTATCATGCTATATCAATATTTGACAAAAATGATTTGTCTTGGAGAAGAAGAAGTTTTTCAGCAGTTGTACATACTTCGTATCTACTTTTTAGATATTTGCTCAATTTGATCCCATTGAAAACTGGCACTTTAAACAAGAGACAGCTCCGTGATATTCAAATCCTACTTGCTTTACCAGGTATTTAAATATACAAATCATTTACAGGTATCACAGGTATTTATAGGAATATCATCAACAGCAAGCCTCCAAAAAAGTAAATTTTATCAAATTAATCAAATCTAAACTTCAGTATCAAATCTGATATCAAGAACTTTATGCTTTAAATTTAGGGAATTAAATTTCAAACATGCGATGAGGCAATTAAATGATCTATAGCTCATTAAATTTCACTTTCGAGATCGAATGCTGTCGTATGGTAGGGGAGTCAACTAAGTCCTATTTTCTTTGTCCATTGTTTAGGGTTTATTTAACTCTCTTTACACATGAATTCCCGGTATGTTCCAAAGTTTTTTTTTAAATAGTGAGTAATTGAGCTCAAACAGAATTGTTTGTTTGTTACTGATTTAATCTTTTACCCCCTAAAGACTGGACATAGAGTAATATTAATTAAACCTTAAGCTTGAACAGGGACATATGAGACATGAAGACGTAATGCACATCAAATACAAAAGAAGTAAAACCTCTACTCCTAAGTCAATTTCAACTAGTAAAAAAAAATTAGAAATTATTATCACAGACAATGACAAATATTATTATCAAACATGTACTGTCCACTAGATCAAGAACCATTTAGAGTACAATGTTTATGAAAAATAACAGTAGAATTACCATTTAAGGACAGGAATTTTAATAAACTTGTCCGTGGCTAATATGAAGACAAAAATTTCTATAAAATATGCTGTCAACATATTTGAGCTTATTACATTTTTCTTTATCGAGATTTCTCCTCGCCCAGCTTATGAACTCTGGAATTTAAATCTGTTTAACTTTTATAATATTCTTATGACTGAAGAATCTGGCAGTAAAATAACTTCACTTTTTTATGGGAGACTTAATCCTAACATAAATTTCTCCAATACAGAGATCAATATTTAAGACATGTTTACGGTACAAGGTATTACATAATCATCAAACCCCAATCAGTTATCTCTCAATTTTTTGACTTTCTTGTCCGTCCAAATTTTTTTTTTTTTTTTTTTTTTTTTTTTTTTTTTTTTAAAAAAACATTTATTTTTATTTTGAATTCTGTTTTTTATATGACTTATACATTGTAGAAGTACACCCTCCATCCAAATATTAAAATTTTATGTGGTCTGCTAATATTAAAATGGATATGCTGCTGCATTACTCTGAATATTTAGGAAGTTGTACAGATCGAGAAATAAAAATAAACCAACCTGCCGGCCAAGTCGACAAGATGAATTTTGCTAACTATTTCATGAGGTAAATCATCTTCTAATTTAGCCTGCAAATAAAGAACGAAGAAATACATCAGTGTTTTCAGATAATATCACGCTACTATATTATCTTCATATTAGTTGGGGAAACAATATAAAATTGTGAATAAAATAAAATAAAATGCCACACATGCATAGTAAGTGCATTAAGTTGCTCATTTCATCTCTTGACCTTTAAAAGGTCATAATTTAAACGAAGGAAAAGTAATTAAAATCCTTATACGCATGCTATTTATAGGATTATGGGGTTTCTTTGTAATTATTTCTTTTTAAATATTTTGATGGTATATAGGTCTTTTGCTGAAGTCCTTTGATGTTGGTTTAAATATTCGAACAACAATGCTAGGTGTGCTTATAACCCTTCCTCATGAAAGTCGCAGAATTATTATTACGACTAGAATTTCATTTTCCAAAAGCCACAGGCTTTAATTTCACCTACATTTACCCTACAATGAAATCAGAGTTATATATCTATTGGATCAATGTGACATTCCTACGAATTCAAAAATGATTAATTTTATAAAATTAAACTTTATACCCTTAACATGTATATGCCGCTGTGCTTTATCTTAAATCTTGGCATGGATTTTTTAAGTTCACACTTTGAACAATGAAAGTACGCAATAAAGTCAGAACAAAGACTGGAATTAAATGGCAACCTTTGTGTGGATAGAGTTTATGTAACTTTGTAAATATGCCTGCAAGTCAGCTATACTTCAGTGTAATGGGCCTAACCTTTGTAATGCAGGGTTACATTTTATACCTCAGGGCCAGTTTAGGTTACCAGGTCAAGAATACATTTACAACCAATTTTGAGAAGCATTTATTATATCCTGTATTAGAAAGGCAAATATAACAGTAAAGCACAATATTTCTGTCTTTCCTCTTTGCTATAAATAAATTATTGCAAGATTCCAGAATGTGTTTTATGGTGCACCTCTTTTGACCAAATCCAGTAAAACAACAAAACAACCCCCCCCCCCCCCCCCCACTACTTGTCACTTATTATACTTGTTCAATACCTGATTCAACAATAAAGACTTTTAACAAGGCTGGGTATTAAAAATAAGAATCTCTTTGTACATGGTGTAGGTCTCTATATAATTACTGGACCTCAGAGAAAGGGGGGCAATTTACAATCCTGACCCCACCCTGCTAGCTAAACATGTGACTCAATGTTTAGATCATCGCGTCAGAAAAATTACACCAACAGGGTCATACATCTAACAAATCAGTAATTATATCATGTATAATCAGGATAATTGAATGTATGAAAAGATTCCATTTAAATTTAACAAAGAGTTCTAATTACAGCTGTCTTTCAAGCACTCCCTAGCTACTACAATAGGATTTAAACATCTGAATGACAGTAAATCCCAATTCATAGCCTTACACTTGAGACAGTCTTTACTGAAGATATCTATGAATGAAATATTGCAATCATGCAGTTTTTGAATGTTAACACAACTTTATGAAAACTTGGATCAAATGACAAAAGATATGCAAAACCAACATGACATGCCCACCGACTGCTGGCGACTTAAGTGACTTATGCTTTGAATGCAGATATCTACAAATCTAAATTCTTTTTGCTTTTCTTTTCTTTTCTTTAACTTTGAAATGCTGTTAGAAAAACTAAACCCAGAAAATTTTTTCTTATTTTTGTATCCAAGCCAATATTCCATTATCCAGTCCACTGGCTTGACGTAAATCCTGCGTACAAGGGTTCAGTTTGAAATATATAAATATTTGGTGGCAAAAAAAAAATAAATATGATACAACACTGCAGTGTTTCACAAAACAAATAAAAAATGAAGCCACCTCATTTTTCCTGCTTATTTCAAAGGATATCAGAATACACAGTGATTTTAAGTTTTAAATACAGAATCTGAACTTGCATACTTAATGCAAATACTTCAATGTTCTAATTGATGGCAGCCTTAACTGACCTTTAACCTGGCATAAACCTATAACCTTGACCCTCAAATTGACATAAAGAAAAACTCATTGTTTTATTAGGCATTCCATTATAGGTATATCCACACTACGTCTAAAAATCTTTCCTCTCAAGGGCACGCAAGATTTCAGGGTCCATAACCGAGCAGTAATTTAACAGTCACAGGGGTGGGGGTTGGGGGTACCACTCGATATATTTCACTTTGAACATCTACATTACCTACCTGAGTAAATGTTATGGTAACTATAGCATGGCTTCTACTGCTACGGTCATGCATGTAGGTTGAGGCAGTGGTCCTACAAAGACAAAACTAAAGGTCACACTCTGAAAACTTCTCTCCATTTTTCTTCCTTGTTTTCTGCAGTGCATGATTTTGCTGAACTTCATAACTGAATTTTGATATGTTCCCTTACCTGCTTTCATTGCCTCTGTCCAAAAGATCCTGAATTTCAGAATTATCCTTGACAGGATGGGAGGATAAATCTATAATTAGAAACATTGTTCCTCAATTAACTGCTGTTTTATAGAAAAATCCTTAAGAAGTCTTTTCACTTTCATTGCAAGAGATGCAAATTAAAATTTATAAAGTACAGTAAAAGTCTAAAACCTTTTAGTCAAAACATCAAATCTACAGTGCACCTTACTCTACTATATACTGCTGTAGAGATCATATTCTGCACTATGCAGACACTGTAATTAAAATGTTTACTGTTTATTGCATTATAATGATATATCTTAGAAAACCCCTCAAGATATAGTCTATAGGTTCAATTTTCTCTATGCTTGGGGTTAAAATTATTGTCTTCATTTTGTTATTATCTATAATCCTAGTTTGATTATTGTGTCTTCCAACAGTTCAATAATCACTCAAAGCACTATGTCTCTCATAAACTTCCCCCTCCCACACTCTAAAAGGACCCACCTTGTACATAAGGCCCCTCTTTGGGGTGCTCCCTGACTTTTAATGTAAACTTTTCCTTGGGTTTTAACAATGTTGGCCTCAGCAAATCCTTCACCCTCTCATTATAAATCTCTAGATAACTGTAATGACATAAAAAATAACTACAACAAAAGTGCAGCATTTTAATAATTTGAATGATTCAAAATCAGAAATCAATTCATCTTCTAAAAATATTGAAAGTTATTTTTCATGCTTCTGCATGATCTTGTGTGCAGTGTAATAGATATTTATTTTTCCTTTATGTAAAAAAAAAAATCATTGATCAAACAAATAAACATTAACGGCAATTATTGACAAATTCTGTGATGTAGGTCGTAATTTTCACCTGATATCGACTCTAAATGTGACGTTTTCGCTCAAACAATCATCTACGTGGCTAAATAGTCCCTGAAAAATAAAACCCATCAGGAATCAATAGGAATATATAACATTGAAAAAAATGTCTAACATTATTTATCAACAAGTGTATTTTTTTATTATTTAGTCAGTATGCAGATCTATATAATTCTGAAATCTTCTATAAAAGCAAATATCTTCCATGAAGGATAATAAAGATTAAATGAAACAAAATTGGCTTGCATTTTCAAAAATTACTCCATATCTTGATCATATTATTCAAATTACATACATGATCAAAAAAGAAAAAAAAAATGAAAATGCAGCTAAAAATTCATAAAAGAAATTTAAATTAACGCTTACTTTTTTTCTACAGGGGTTTATTCATATTTAATACCCACTGTATTAAAACTAGAATTTGTAAGAATCTCTGAAAATACACTTAAGTACTAATTGCACACTTAAAATACATACACACACTTCAATCTGAATTTAAAAAAATCTAATCAGCAATATTTGGAATATTGAATAATATGTCACACAAATACTGCAATTCAAAAATCTTCAAAGAGTTTAAAACAATTGTTTTAAACTCTTTGAAGAGTTCTGAACTGCAATAGCTTAAAATGTAACTGATGCTAATATTAATTTTAGGGTCTTGCTATGCCTTAATTGGTAGAGCACTGTTTGCATGTCAACAAAAATTAGTAAATATTTCAGGCAGAAGGAATCAATAATCGTTATTGAAATCAGAGTATAATCTGAGATTAAATCTACAAACAATGATGAAATAGGAAACCAACAGAATACAAAAACACTTTTTCTGTTGTGCAGCAATTGTGCACTAACCTGATCGAGGCTTAATTTTTCTCTGTTCATTATGCCATGCTTTAATTAAAACTAACCAGACCTATAGTGTGACTTATTATTCTTAAATCGAATTCTACAACATGCTTCTAAGCTTTATCTTCTCCTTAAAAAATTGCAAGCTGTGCAGTTTTATCATAATGAAAATTCTAAATGAGTTCTTGGAGGTTTAGAATATCAATCAAGAGAATGCCTGTCTATTGCTTGTTACAGTAGAATCTGATAATGGGGCCTGGTCAGTTAATGTTTGTTGTCAGAAATGGAAGGAATCTAACAAAACAGATGTGCCATGTCATTGGAAGAGCTTACATACAGAAAACAGCTCTGTGGCTCACAGTATAACTCAGGGAAAATGAAGTCTATTGCTTCATAACCAGCTGATTAACTTTATCTTTTCAAGTTCATTTTATTACCTGACTAGACAGTTTTGAGTGTTATTCAACGGAATTCCCTCCCTGACTTCATCATGTTCATGGGGAAAACAGAATATAGACTTAATTGTTATGCATTTCGAATGCCATGAGATTTTTTTTCCCCCCTTGACTTTATGGAGAAAAGAGAAAACAGATTGCAGACTAAATTGATATGTATTTGAATAAAAAGTTATTAAGTCTTCGATGATCCTACAGTAATTTTAGCAATAGTTTTCGAACAAATCTATACATTACTTTCTCCAAACCTTTAAAATGACCAGTGTACTAGTATAACAGCTGTTTAGATAGACCTTTTTTTTTTGTTTGACCATCAGGTCAATCAACCCTCAAATGTTTGTCCTCACCCCAGCTGAGGCAAGTTGGGACTTCATTTAAATATTGTAATAAAGCCACCCCTGTGGACCAAATGATGCGTACACTATAAAATCTACATGGTCTTTGAAATTGTGTCCTGATTCAATAAATTCTACACTGATGAGGGGCTCCTCCTATATTTATTATGCCAAAACACAAATACAGGCAACTACAAGTGTAATGGGAAATTCTGTCCTGGGGTTCTTTTCATTTAATGCTTAATATAAAACTTTTTTTAATATATAAAATGAGATGAATAAATCAACAGCATACAACAATTTTTAAAAAAAAAATTTATCTCTCAATTCTTTTTTCAATTGTATAAAGATGGAAAATGAACAAAATGGAATACTAGGGCTTGGAGCCAAATATGGCTGGGTTAAGTCCGCAGTGTTAATCAGGAATCGTTTAAGTTCACAAACCCTTGTGAACACTAAGTACACAGACCTCGTAAGAATATTTATCTGCAAATGGTTTTATCATGAAATACATGATGGAATAATGCAGAAAATAGGGGAACTTTGACTTCCAAAGGATTATTCGTCTCACTTTTACAAAAAT
Source organism: Saccostrea echinata (assembly GCF_033153115.1). Lineage (NCBI taxonomy): Eukaryota > Metazoa > Mollusca > Bivalvia > Ostreida > Ostreidae > Saccostrea > Saccostrea echinata. Next base: position 20,804,435 of record NW_026889751.1, on the reverse strand, counting down.
GCCCCATACACAATAAGAGGTGTAAAGATTATGTTCTATTTACTTTCGTATTTATTTATGTGGAAATGCCCCCTTATCAAAACCGTTTCAAACAGTAATACAGAGGAACTATTGAAAAGAAGTTAGCAGATAACGAAAACCATGGACTGAAAGTTCCACTATGCAGCAGTGGACGTAGGTTCTTTGTTACGAAGAAAAAAAAATTGACCTCATGTATCCTGAGAAATTTAGGTTTTAGTATATCAAGTATTCTTAAGGAGACAAACGGAAACATAAATAGGAGGGTCAAAGTTGTACTTAAAATAAAATTAAACGGAAAACTCGACATTCCCCTGTTGACTTCTGTCTGCATCTAGCTTCTTAAGTAAAACAGCCTTGTAGAACTTTGTACAGTATCAGTTAAAACAAGATCGAAATGTTTCTGTATCTAGAATATTTAAGCTGGAATAAACTTAGCTAATTCTCTTGTCTGCCTCAAAAACTATCTTTGTACTTTGGTAATCATTTCAGCAAGCAGGAACCTTTTTTCAGCATATGAAAATCTATCCCTCTACTCTGTGTGACTTGCATTATTGTAATTATAGCCATTCCATAACGATTTTAAGATAATTAACAGAATTCTATTTTTTTACCTCACATATTCTTGGTGTAATTCCATAATCTTCCTGAAATAAAAAGAAAAAAACTTAAGAAATGAAGAACAAAATTAGCAAATATTTCGTAACATTTTTTGTGAATGCTTTTCATTTCAGCTAATTATAATGGCCAATTCTCTTTGCCTTTATTCACCTTTAAAACTACTAGTTTTATGGAATTCAAGTTTCATGTCTGTGCATTCATATACAGTACTAGTATATATTATCATTTAAAAAAAGCTAAAAAAAAAATTATAACCCAAATTAACATAGATCAATGAATAATATCTTTTTTACAACTCTCGGAGTCACAGATCACTTAACTTATATTAGTCAGCTTTATAAATAACTTTGTATCAGTACTTATACTTTATAAAGAATACTAACTCTAGCCCCCATCATGGTATAAGTCTTCCCGGTAGAAGTCTGTCCATAGGCAAACAGACAGGCATTGTAACCCTCAAACGCTGCCTGTAGAATCTCGGTCCCCAGGTCCTGGAACACCTGTAGATAGATATAAACTGTTAGATACAAAATCTGTGGTGTTCTCCTCATCTTAATGAATAAATACTTTATTTATTATCCATGGTAATTAAAAATTTTAGTTCTGATGAATTCTTAGCCCTAATATGGACTTCATGGTTGTCATAGAAACTGAACTAGAGGTACTGTGAGCAGTTAATTAGATCACAAATTGATTCTCTCCCCCCCCCCCCCCCCCCCAGGCGTGTATAATGGCAAAGTCCTTTTTTTTTTTTACTATGGGAAAGCCCAAAATTTAAAGTTAAGGAGGTGCACAATGGCACTATGTAATAAAGATTCTTTGAAAGCATCAATAAATTTTACTCAGTGGTATAGGAGGATAAGAGATGGGTACCCAAAAACATAATGGATGGATGGAAGGATGGACGGACAGATGTACACCCCACCACTATACAACCTACGCTTTTCAAGTGAGGGTATAAAAATCTACATGTATGACCTTAATAACATTTATCATTAATGTTCATGAAGATGCTTCTTTTTAACACCTCCAAAAGAACAAAAACCAATATCCCCCCCCCCCCCCCTAAAATTTGTCCTCTAAGAACAAATTCTTCAAAGTGGCATGACTTAGTAGAAGAATAAAGTTATCAAAATAACAAGTAGCATGGAAGCAACAGGGATGAGTCACTGTAAATTTGTGTAGAACTTAGTTAGCTTCATAGAGGAGATGGGTATTCTGATTTTAAAGAAATGTTCACAGGAATTTTCTAGATGTCATCTGTCACATGTAATAAGTGAACTATACATGTATGTACAGTGTTTTTCTGGTGTTTATAATGGGATTTCTCTGTAGGAAGAATAACTAAGTGATAATGGCTACCACACGAGCAAAATCAATCACAGATCAACCTAAATAACAGGACTCTCATTCAACTCTGACCAACACAGTTATCTTTTTAACTTTGAATTTTATTAAAATTTTAAAATAAAAGAGGGCTGCATTAGAATCAACAAAAATATTGAGCAATATGATACAGGGCACTTCGCATCAAACCCGAGAAAATCTCCATTTCTTATTTTGGCAAAATTTACCTGGGTGCCAAATGTAACAAAAAAAGGTTTCCATTGAATATTTGAGTGCAGCAAGATTACACTACATTACAAGGCTAACAGGCTTAGCTATGTAAAGAACGATTTTGATTATCATGCAATAAAATGTCAATTCTCATAAAACATTTCACACTGCTAACAATCCCCCCTTTCTTCTTTTATACATCCATTGATACCCCACCATCCATACAAGCCAGGATACATCAACACTGAACTGTCAAGTGTTACATGCATTTAATAGATGGAAATATATGCCTGATTTAGAGTACTTTATGAAATTTTTTTTACCTATTATCACAGCCTAACACCCTGAATATCTTTACCTAACAATGGGTCATTCTCAAGCTCGGATTGAGGGTTTTACCTCAGATCATCAAAATCTTATGTATTCTTGTTCAGCCTTTCCTTGTAAGGGGGCCCCCATTCACGCAGTTTGTTGACTTTCGATAATGAGTTTTTTCAACACCTGTACACACTCATTAATATACTTATTTATTCTTGCTTTTTCAAAATTGTTTATGTTGTTTTGACTCAGAGTATTTACTTATTAAACAGATCGACCATGAAAAGTACTCCAGACCTTAATACTTCTGATAAATAATCACTCAACGAAGTACGTATGTGTACTTCTCAACCCTCAATCCACCCTGCTCATGATCAGTTTCAAAAACCTTCACTTTTTTGCCTTTTTCAAAAAAATCTCACTCGTCAGTGACCAGAAATGACAATGCATGATCTCCAATCAAATACCTGCATGCAATGTTATAGGGTGCGTCTTTTTACCACAAGGAACCACAAGGTACCACAAGGAACCACAAGGATACCACAAGGAACCTCAGGGATACCACAAGGTACCCCAGGGACACCATATACAACCTTAATTATTCTAAATATGGTTTATATTCACCTGTAAATTAGAAAAAAATGTTTTTGAAAGACAAATTAACACTTTAATTATCTTAAATATAGAGCAGTTATCCAAGTTAAAAATTTAAAAGTAAATATACTTATTTAAGCTAAATTATGCATTTATAGTTCAGAGGAACAGTTAAATTATTGTATCTTTTTATGATGTACAAAAAGTTAATGGTTAATTGTGTATTGCAGTAGTCAATACACAAACCAAAAGTTGATATCCAAGAAGAACCCTAATGATAACCCCTGTACCACTAGGATAAGCCAAGGTACCTGAAAGAAAATCCAAATGACACTCAATTCAACTTTTAAAAAATCTTCTCATGGTTTAAATGCACTTGTTAATTATGAATTATAACTGTTTATTGTATATTTGTATAATACAAAACATTAAGAATAAAAGAACCCCAAGGGACATTTAGGATCATGATGAAATCCCAACAAACAAACCCAAAGAACCACTTAGATTAATAAATGACATCCCATTCAACCTTAATAAATCTAAATATGATTTATGTTCATTTGTTATAAATTATAAAGTAAACTGTTTATTGTAAATATAATTTTTTTTAGGTCACCTGAGTCATTCAGGTGACCTACCAATTGTGATTTGTTTATGTTTGTTGTTCATTAGTCATAAAATGTTGAAATTTTCAGCTTCTTTTGAACCACTGAACCAATTTTAACCAGTTTTATGGGTAAAGTTAACCAGTTTTTATAGGTAAAGGGAAACATGAATTTTAAATTTCATGGTCCTTGAGCCCTCTCCCCTTCTGGGCTTGAAGGATGGGACTAAAACCATCAAAATATATGCAATTGTTAAAATCTTCTTCTTTACTCTTGGAAATCCAATAGTCAAACTGTTGACATGAATGTAATAAGCATTAATTGAGCTCTCTATCAATTGTAAAATTTGCGGCCCAGGGGTCAGGTTTTAGGGTAATCTGGTGAAAAAGCATTATTTCTTTCAAAATATTCTTTACTCTAGGATATTAAATTAGGCAAACATATTACCAGTAAATGCATGGTGTGATGCATATATGAGCAAGGGTGCCTCTTACAAAATTGTGAAACTTTATGTCCTGTGGGTAAGCTAAGGGTTCTGGTGTAGGGTGAGGATCTATTGGTAATATAGTGAAAAAGCATCATTTTTTTAAAAATCTTCTTTTGAAAGTGCTTGCAGTTGTGTTGAGAAAATGCATACCGTGCCATTTTCAAATTATTTCTTTTAAAACCCCTTCTGCCCCTGGTATTTAACACATAAAATAAATTATTTATGTCAGAAGTGCAACTATAGATGATTTGGGGGGAAAAAAACTTGCATCCTCATTCAAGTCTAGAAAGTATGAAAAACTACCTATAAATGGTTTACAATTTCCAAACAATGAAGTGCCTTTAATTACAAAATAAAAAAAAAATGAGTGTGTTATAAATTTTAGATGATGTTTTTTTTGTAAACATATCAGAAGTCAGGAGCTAGTGCAACAAAATGAGGTTAAATAGAATCACTTCCAAATCTTGTATTTAAAAAAAAAATAACACTTTCAAAATTCTTTTTTTTTTTTTGCCTTATTCATAGTTTTCAGAATTGCCTTGTATAAATTGATATTAAGTAATTTGTTGGGAATTAATTTTAACACATCATTTAGGCCAAAAAAAATAATAGTCTTGTTTCCTGCTACCCGACCTACCCTATTTTTTAGCCCCCGACCCTAAAGTTTTTTTTAAGTTTTGAAAGAAAAAAAATTGGGAATTTCTGGAATTTCATTGTTCTGTCACCGTAATCGGTTTCCATGTTAACACAAAACAAGCATTTCATGAAATTCTTGTTTTAAATATGGACTTTCATAAAATACCACTTGAGTTGTGCATAAAAAGAGATGAAATTTAATTTTAAAAGACAACGTTGACTTGTGACATGTTTAATTTGATCTTGTATTAGTTCATATCCAAAAAATGCTGTCGAAAAAAAAAAAATAAAAATATAAAATAAAATAATTTTCCTACCTACCTACCCTATTTTTTTCAGGCCGGTAGCAGGAAACAAGACTATTATTTTTTTGGCCTTATTAAACTTTCCACATGAGTTAAATTTAAGGTCTGACTGTCTGTACATGTATATGATCAAATTTTGGGTGGAGATTTGTCTTTTTAAATAAAAATAGTTCTGATTTTTCAAATAAAATTCTGTTAACACTGGTTAATAAAAATTAATTCTGAAACTTTTCTATGGATTTGTGTATTAATCTATTGATATACTTAAAAAGTATTCAACTAGAATGTATATATACATATTATGATCCTATAATTGGAAAAATATGTTAAAACAAACTGAATTTTCTTCAAAATTTCAATTTTTGAATTCATGCACCTTATATATCCAAATGTAAGTAAACAACAATAATTTCAGTTAATTTACTAAAACTACACTGCTTTTGAAAAAAAATTCCCAGGTAAAAATCGCAGGAAATAAACTAGAAAAACTATATATATATAAACACAAAAACTTTTCTCAACAAAACATTTTCGTTCATTGTTTTCATAGCATTTATTCCTTAATTAATACAATATAAAAACAATCATGTACATGTAAAAAGGAAGTCCAAGGTTGTGAGTTTCTTTGTTATGGAAATGCATGAATCCAAACTTATTAAATTTCTCTATATTAGATTGATACATTTATTAAAAAATAAATCATCATGCATTCATGGCATTGTATGAATGTCTATAGATTGTACAGAATATGATCATCTCAATTAAGAGAAGTTACGGAATATAGAAATGATAGCATACATCTATTTTCAATGACATATGGAGAACTCTCTTGTGTACAGGATTTCTTGTTTGCATGCTTGCATATATCCACAGTTTCAGGTAATCATCAGTGATGATCAACAGTTTTCAGTGATTAACTTGTGTATATACACAAGGTACACAAGGACTGGTTACACCATACCTTAGGTGTATAAACAAATGTAAAACTGCATGGTTGGTGATAAAATACCTGGGTTTTATATAATCAACAAAATTAATAGGTTTTTCTTGTACCATTTACATAGGATATAAGTGTCACTATATTTAGCTGGAAATTGTTAAATAAAATACTGGTAATATGATTTAGAAAAATACCTGAAGCTGACACATTTTTTCCAAACTTGAGTCTTGTTTCTATACTACCCTGGTACTTTCAACTTTTCTACAGATCTACAGCCTGCTAAAGATGGGCAATAATTTTGAAAATTGTTTGTAAAAAATAAAATAAATGTATAACCCATTCTTTCCTGCATCAGTGAATCATATAGGGTGCCTGCCATTGGTAAAATTAACAATATCAATCAAAGTTGGCCAAGGGTTAATATATCACAATATTAAACTGAATTGATGAGAAACTGATTTCCTAAAAAAAATTCTGTAAACCCATTTTGAGGTAATTAAAAACATTTTTTAAAAAAATACCAAGCTTTATGGTTTGTGGGGAACTTGACAGATCTCCCTTAATAATGATAATGTTAAGTCTGAATTATTTCTTTTGGCCAGGGGTTTTTAAATAACAATTCTCAGAGTTCAAAAATTGTATGCCAAATTTTTTTAAATAATTTTTTATTAAAAATCCATGTGATTTTGTTAAAAAAAAAAAAAAAAAAAAAAAAAAAAAAGTGAATGTGGATTCACTTCTTTGTGGCATAAAAAAGTTCACTAACTCCTTAAAATGGCTCTGTCCCTATACCAATTAACTGACAAAATCCCAAGATTCCATTTTAAACCTCAATATAAAGAAGAGACATATTGCTTTCATTTCCCATAAAAAAGTTTCCTTTGAGGGTTCAGGTATTGCAAAATAGGCTTTGTGAAATTACAATATTCCTGAATCTTGAAGAAAATGGATGAATTTGAGCATCTTCAGTTAATAAGTAAAATATGAGCCCACCCCACGATCCAAAAAAAAATTTCATGGGTAAGAATCTTCTGAAACAGTTCTTTCATTATATAATTAAACAATTTATATCAGAGGTTGGGGACTATGCAAAATATTGAAAAACGTCAGCTTAAATTTTTGACCGTTTTTAAAGAGTTTTTTCAGGACTTGAGAAAAATGAGGCAACTCATGACTTCATAATTATTAATACAATATGGACTAGAGAGAGAATTATGTCATTTTTAATTGGTATGCAGTCACCGAGGTTCCAAGTGAAATTTTAACATATTTTCAATGAAGACTGAGCAGATTTGATTCTTCAGAAATTCACAAGGCCAAAAAAGGTCCTATTACTTTGTTCTCTAATAAATATGGATCTACAAAACTAACCATGCAGTTACTACCAGGTTAAAAATCAAATAACTATCGAACTTGCTGTAGATGTGGAAGGATAATATTTCGTCGACCTAGATTAACACTTTTCTTACCGTCCAGTAGTTTTTCGCCGCGATGTATTATCCCTTCGGAAAGAAGATCTTGGGGTGTACATGAACATGTACATGCACTCATCGTAATAGCACATAGGAAAGTCATTCGACGTTTATAGTCAAGGACTTCTAATAACTGCACTTGTTTTAATTAATCGTCAATTAATTATTAAATCTAACTATTTAATATAAACCTACCCTGTTGTTCGAGAAGTGAATATATAACGCTGATTAATTAATGTCATTCTAGCTCTAGCTATGCTATGGATTAAATGGATATAGATAAGGGAGGTAACTTTTATTATATACCAATTCCGTGAATTCAACAAACCGCGATCGTGTCAGAAGAGAGAAAACCGTGAAAATTACAACCCGTGAAATTAATCCCCTATACAGTAGATTGAGACAAGTAGCCAAGCTTTTTACTATCCTATAGGAGATAATTTATTAATACAATATGTGTGAACTTGCATGAGAATGAATTATGATTTTTTTTCTTTAACGAAGTCATATATGCCGTATTTTTGATAAGTTCAGACTAACTAAAATTAAAAAGATCTTTCTTTTTGTTTTAATTACTTTATACTGTATAAGGGTAGGACCTTCAAGTAAATTACACAATTTAAATTAATCGCATTTCATAGATATTAGAAATTTAAGGGTAAAATAATAATCGATTTATTTACTGACTCCGCATTTAAATATCAGACACAGTTTAAAGTCATTTTAACTATAGAAACGTGGGGTTATTCAAGTTCAGAATCAGTGAAAATTTTAATTTGAACATAAATAACAAATATCATGTTCAACTACACTCTATCTCGTATTTTTATTTTTTACCTCAGATATGCCATATATAGCTTTAAGTATTATGTATTTATAAAGAATTCAAACATTACAGGTGCCAAAATATTAGTTTTAAGATATATGCATTATGAATCAAACAAGAATTGACTTATTATAAATTTTATGTTAAATAACATAATCAAATGTAGCAAAACTGGCATGTACTTGAGAAATATCAAAATAAGTATATTCAAAAAGGGGCATTACTTGCAAAAAATCATCACATCAAAACTTCTTGCATTGGTTTAACCAAATTCTGTGCAGCGGTTTAAGAGGAGTTGCACTAACAAACTGTTCATTTCTATATTCAAGATATGGCCAAAAATCTAAGTTGAAAAGTGCCGAAATTCCCAGAAAAATAAAGGAATCGAAATTTCCTGGTTAATATGCACATCTACACACTGTGTACTAAATATCTATTATCGAAATTCTGTGCAGCGGTTTATGAGGAGTTGTGCTGACAAAAAAAAACAGGACTGAAGGACTGACTGACTGACTGACGGACGGGTCAAAAACATTATACCTCATGCAACTTGTTGCATGGGGTATAAAATTTTTTTTTTACTTTAAGTTTTTATGACCCCTTCAGGTACGAGTTATATTTTTTATGTATAAAGTTTTGTAAGTTATAGTCATCATACTGCAAAAATTTTAGGACAATTTATTGTTGCATTTTCTTTGTTCAGGTAAATAACAACAACTGACATTGAAATTAAATTTGTATATACTTTTTCATTATAGCAGATAATTAACACAGATGAATTGACAATTTGTCTGAAATTGTGAGTGAAAAATTCTAAGCAATCAGATTGGCTGAAATTTTTTGATGACCATAATACATACAAGGGTCATTACCTTGTATACCGTGAATGGCATATAATTCACATATACCAGTAAACCTCAGAAAGACTTACATGTATCTAACTTACAAATGCATGTATGAACCATATTTATAGATTTATTAAGTTTGAATGATGTGTCATTGGTGTACCCTTGGGGTCCTTTGAATCCTTAAAAAAAATGTTTTGTGTATTGAAATAAACAATAAACAGATAATGATGTAATTAAAAAATGCACAAAAACCATATTTACATTCAATAAAGCTGAATTGGATGTCGGTGATAATATGGCTCATTATTGGGGTACTTAAGGACCCTCTATACTCTAAACAAAAATGTTTTTTGAACATTTATAAAATTATATCTTATAAAGGTGTAAATAATGTGTCTATCTATTTCATTTTCAACATAGGGAACCTGCCATTCACCCTCAGGAGGAATTTTCAAAGACAACATAGTATTGATGAACACAAATCACTGAACATTGTCTATTTAAATGGAGAAAATAGTTGCAAATAAAGTGTTCAATTAATTTATCTTGTTTATCTTGGCCCAATAAAATGTTAAAAATGTTTGAATTGATTACATATAGAGTAATATGCTGTAGAGCTCAATTTCTTCAATTTTCTATCTAGGGGCAGATCACTCTAACTGCTCAAAAATACTATGGAATCAGAACTCTTTAGTGTGCAGTGTATAGAGGGTCGTTAAGGGTATTCTTCAGATACCTAGGCTTTCCTTGGTATCCTTTTTTGTGTATTAAAATATGCAATAAACAGTTACTATGTTATTTACAAAAGCATAAAACCATTTTTAGATTTATAAAGGTCCAACTGGGTGTCCTTGGGGTATTTTGGGATATTCTTCGGGTTACCCTGGGATGTCCTTGTGGTAACTTAAGGCTATCCTTTGGTTCTTAAGTGAGTATCCTTTTGATTTGTGTATTGAAGTATATACAATAAACGGTTAATGTGTCATTTACAAATGCAAATATAAACCATATTTACATGTACATTTATTAATGTTGAATTGGGTGTCCTAGGGTACACTGGGATTTTCTTGTGGTACCTTAAGAGTATTATTTGGTTTCATGTGAGTGCCCTTTGGTTTTGTGTATTGAAATACACAAATCATAGTTAAAACATGATTATTTATTTACACCGTATAAAATATTACAGTTCTTCAAAACTAAACATGCATAATTGAGCTTAATTGTTTAATTAATTAATATTACTTATAAATTTTTAACTTGGGTAACTGCTCTATATTTAAGACAATTAATTTAAAAGTGTTAATTTGTCTTTCAAAAACATTTTTTTCTAATTTACAAGTGCATAGAAATCATATTTAGAATAATTAAGGTTGTATATGATGTCCCTGGGGTACCTTGTGGTATCCCTGGGGTTCCTTGTGGTTCCTTGTGATTCCTTGTGGTATCCTTGTGGTTCCTTGTGGTACCTTGTGGTTCCTTGTGGTAAAAAGACATTATGCAATATGTAATAATCTTAGTTCTATAGATTGTCTAAAATAAATATGGGGCACTGAATGGCCTCACTTCCAGTGCAAAATACATGTACTAAATTAGCTGCTCAATATTTAGCCTAATATTCCTCATCAACTGATTAGTGTTAGAGTGAATTAGTGCATTTGGAGCCAAGGTTCTATATGCTTTTGTTTTTATCATATATATGTGTGTGTAATTAGCAGACAGGAAGAAGTGTGTTTAAGGGGCTAATATATGAGTACCGCTAAAACAAGTACATTTACAATAGGTTACTCCTCCCCCCCCCCCCCCCCCCCCTTCCCTGAATGGTTTTATTTTACCAATTGTCATTACAATAATAATAAGGCTGATAATAAAACACTAGAAAACAATTTTTTAATATGATGTGATTTTTTTTTTTAAAGTTTTTTTTTAATATTTTGATTTTTCCTATTTTCCCCAAAACATTGCTAATTTTTCCAATTTTAAAAAAGGCACCAGCCCCTTTACAAAAAGTGGCGTGAGAGCTCTGAATATACATCTAAACTGTACATACATGTATCTTAGATGCGCAATCAGACATGCATTAACTGATCCTGGTGTATTAGGTGCGTAAAGAGTAAATGACAGAAAATTTATGATTTTAGCGATAGCAAATGTAGAACAATTTATATTGGTTGAAAGTATGTAGCAGTTGGGTGTAAATTGACTACAGGTAAATAGAAATTGCCTGGGAGAGCCAAACATAAGGATAATACATACAATTTTAACTATTCAGGTATATATATGTACTATGTAAATGGTAGTGTAAGAACATGAATTATAATGAAATTCTGCCTCCAAATTTATACAGGAATGCATGGTCAATTGAGGCACTGTGTTTTGCAACCTTAAGCTCTCTCTCTTGAACAAAAGATGTCCGCTACAGCTCAGAACACCTTCCCTCATAATTCTCACTTAAACAGCTAATTTTTAAGAGAATTTAAAAGGTCAAGAACAATATCAATATCTACACATACTAAACAGAACAAACATGCATGTGCAAGGGTCTACATTTTCTTCTAACACCAATGGATTTTATTGAAAGAAAAATGAAGAATCCATTCACAGAGTTTGTATGATGATGCATGAGAAAAATCACATAATATTGACAATATAATTCAAAATTCATTACGAGAGTCCTCTACAAAAAAACTTCACCTTTCCTCTGTCAGGTCTATATTAGCCACCTACTGACATACATTGCTTAGGTACTAGTTTTAAACAATAAAATACATTGTATTATCACCTGGAGGCATATAGAATGTCAAAATTTTCAAAATTAATGAAGAAATTACTAAAAATTCCCTAAAATTTCTCTGCTAGTCTTGCTTTTTTCTGTACGCAGGACAGCTTGGAATTTTGCACAATTGGCTCAGGTTCTTTATTTTTTGGAAATTTGATTGAACAGGTTCACCAAAAATATCTGCAGTTGATCACAACATTTAAAATAGTTTCTTATCTGACTTCACACATCAGTTTTTGATATCAATCTTTCATTTAACACCTCTTTGTTAAAAATAAAATGCTTTGATCCTTCAAATTTTTTTTTCTCCATAATACTGTTCAAATAAGCATACCAAGAAATATGACATAAATAACGAGATAATTAACCCTAATGACTTCTGATCTGCAATTACAACAAATACAGACAAACTAAAGACAATATTATGTAACAATTAGCTTATAGCTACAATAAATTCTATGGAACTAATGTTGCATTTGAACTTCATGACTGAGTGTGTGTGTATAAATGAAAAATGTTTGAATGTCTGTTAATCAATGTTATCAAAGTCATTACGTTTTGGCAGCTCATCACTGTCTGACTATTGTCCGTGTCCGTTCATTCAACCACGACAAAACCATCAATATTGGGCCGAAGTATACCCCTTTAACACTAACACCTTTAACTATATAATCAAATGATTCAGACCTGATAAAAGTTAACAAAATACCAAAACCATTTCTTCTCAAAAGATGGGAAGCTATTTTATCAGCGTAAATAAATCTGTGGATATCATACGCAAGAATTATACACACTATACGGGACGAGCACTGCACAAGGACAATACCGGAGTTTCCTTGAGATACTACTCTGTTAAAATGTATGCCGAGAGCAATAAAATGCTGTGCAAAGAAAACAGTGAATAGAGTTCAAAAAAAAAAATAGAGACAACTTTACATATGTTTTACTTCCTAAAGGCAAACTTTTTATTGACAATAACAGCTTCTTTACATTGCAGGGTATGAGGTAACTGTAGTTTATATATGAGGATGTTTAATTTTTTCGTGTCTTCGCTGCACATATGCATGGAAAGTAAATAGGAGATCAAAGCTTCCAACAGTGCTTTCCGCTTTGATACTGACATCTAGAGTGACAGCAAACTTGGCTACCATGTGGAGAAATGGTCTGAAAATGATTTGATTAGCATGTTATGGGTTCCTTCAAGGTAAATCCCATTCAGAGAAGTGCATTCAATAACTCAAACATGCAACTGCCTTTCAAACAGCAAAGAGTCTCCTCAGAATTATAAAAGTATTGATCTGGAAATGGCCAATTTTCAAAGTTTGACACATTAAGTACTACATATGATATCAAAATAAACAATGATATTGAGATTCTGGTATCAGTGTTTGTCTTAAAAAACCCATACTAAATATATATACAAAGTTGTTCCTTGTATAAGGCCAGCTCTGTCATAGCAACTTTATTTGTCTACACTTAATATACGGTCATAATTGATTCAACTAAGGAGAGAATGAGGAATCTCTCCTTTATCAGCCAGAGAAAAACATAAAATGAGAAATCGTTCATCACCAGAACAAACCTACATGTATATCGAACTTCAAACCTGCCAGGAAAGCACAAGTGTTTAAAATTCTTACTCAGTTTCATCCAATAAAAACTCTGAAGAATACAAATCAATTCCTCTTGAGGATTTCATTAGAATTCTTACAAAAGACAGATTTCAATTTTCACCAGCTGATCACCTCCTTGTAAACTTTAAAATGCTTCTTGAAGGGGGGGCTATTGTTTGAAATATAATGTAAGCAAATCTCCCAATGACCACTTCTTAGGACCTGTCAAAATTTAGGGGTAGAAATTAAAGTCATTGATATTAGACCAAACACCAACTTTGCAATCTTTATCACATTCACTCATTCTGATACACAGAAAACTGTGTCAAAGGCCACTTATACCTGCACAATGTGGCACCTTTTTGATAAGATATATTTCATATAATCTTAAAATCCACCCTTTTCTTATGAATTTTAAAGCACACTTATCAATGTTTAAACTTGGCAGGAAACAAAAGCACCTGCATGCTTCGGTCAGCTAAATTCCCGACAGGTTGTTAATTGAAATAACTACAGGATGACTAGTATGTGTATCCACTGGTCACTGCTACGCATAAATGCTTAAGACAAGAAGGGGGGGGGGGGGGGGAGGGGTGCATTTACTTTACATACAGAAGAAATGCTATGACTTTCACTGTTATATCATACTGACTGAAGCAATTTCCTTGTAAGGCTATAATAGACAATCAATGTTTATACCCTACAACCATCTATTATAGCAGTAGTCTTGAATATATTAAAAATGTTGGTATCCAAATATATTTTACTTGTATAAAATACATCTGTCAGATTCAGTCAATGTGGTTAATCCTAATAACATGGCTGAAATCTATAAGCTGCTATATAAATCAGTATCAATAACATACAGGGTATCTATCCATAACTTTAAATTGCGGACGCAAACATGCAAAATGAACGCAGGGTATATGGCCTTCCGTAAAATGCTCTGTTCATGCATTGGGGTAGGAATCAATCTCACTTGACAGGAATTCCGGTACATCACTCTCTCCAAACAAACTATATATAAACCCACAATACAACTCCTGACTTCCAGGAATGTTGATGCCCACCCCCCAGGAAAACAAATGGACATTTGTGGAGGATTTACTGGGTTCATTGATTCTGGCTTATTTACAAGCTTGCTGGGAAACAAAGACCAGATATCCGTATCAATAGAGGGTAAACATTACTGGGGATGAATATAGTCACTGAATATGTTGGAGCTTTGTAAAATATCACCACACTGGACTGCTGTAAAGAGTTCTTATATCAGAATGATTAAGCTTATTTAATGCTTACATACAAGTGGCCCATTTTTTTCCCTTTATTTTTAAGAATTAAATATAAATCAAGTAAATATGCATTAGAAAACAAAGACTCAAAGGCAAAACAGAGATGCAAAACAAAAATTATTTAGCTAAACTTTTAAAGTTAATAAATTAGTGAAATATTTAATTTTTCATCATGCCATCTTGCCATTATAGCTTCGAATTGTCAATGTTTGTAGATTTTTATTCATAGACTAAGATATTCTTATTTTCACAGTCCCTGATTCTTTTATAGAGTTTACACATTATGGTTGACCAGCTGTTACTATTTGAATACACAAGGACCTATATTTAGACAAAACAAACACGGCAGACACATAACCTATTCACTGTACATGACTTACGTGAACAACAAACAAGGTAAAGGCTGGCAAAATGGGGGACAAAATATAATCCCAAAGTTCAGCACAAATACCCAGTAACAAAAACAAAACAACTGTGTCCAGCCATCACTGAGACAGAGACAAAATATATGTTATTTAATCAAATGCTTTGCAAAATTTATCACTGAAAGTTTATGATTCTGTATAACAAAGTCATTTGATTTCATTTCAGGAGTTTCTTTCAAGAGTATTCCTCAGCATCCAAAATACTGTATTTGCATACAATGTATATTTCATGTGCTAAAGATATGATAATCGTGAAGATCAGACGAAAAGTGGGCATGGGTTGGGTAGTTCAATGTTATCAAATTTAATTGCAAACTCTTGGGGGGGGGGGGGGGGGGGTCATCCATGGATTTATACAACCTGTATGGATGCAAGGAAAGAGGGTGGGTGGAAGGGATCAGGGGGTCAGGGGATGTGAGGTATGGGACACTAACTAGTATATATAAGGGAAGGGTAGGGTGGGTTTGGGGGGTGGAGGGGATGGGCTGAGGTGGGGGGTGGAAATGGGAGATATATAGGACACTTACCAGCTGTTGGGAGGCATACCCTGGGGACTGGGGAGCACCGCTAGAGTCGTAGCAGTAGTCAAATGTGAAATGTTTGATCTTTTCTCTACTGTCTCCATATTCAGAATACTGCTCCACCTGAAATCAATTCTACAGCAGTTTATCACATGACTCATAAGACAAAACTGGGCCAAGTTTAATATTTCAATATTTATAAAGTCTATTATTCATATATATCTATGATGCATTTGAATAAAATATAAATGTTTACACCTTCTACACATGCAGCATGTTTTTTTCTTTATAACCTAAAGTGCACTAATGGATAATACAAATATTGATAAATATATAGAAATTTTAACAGTATTTGTTGTATTTTCAATCCTTAAAACATGTAAATAATAAGAGCAAATATACAATTCTCTGATGTTTTCAAATTGCAGAATATTGATAATTTTTTTGGAAGCTTAAAGATTTATATAAACCGGTACAGTTTAATTACATTATTTCTATCTGAATGCTCAAGTTACAAAATTGCAAGTCATATTTATTAAAAATCAGTGCAGTATTAGAACCACTTTAGAGTTCAGTGAGATTTGTTTAATCTTTCAATATAATAACCCTCTTGTCTTGCACATTTAATTTTTTGAAAACCTTACACTACAAAGTTAATTGTTAGAAAAACCTATTTGTCTAGCGGGATTAAGTCTTTATTCTATAATCAGTGTTCATTCACGGTTTTATATAACGTCTTAAATTTATTATTTCAAGTTTATTCCTTTAGTTCTGACTAAACTTAACAGTAAGCCTTATCAAGATACGATTACCAACAAAATATCAAACCTTCAAAGCCATTTGATTTAATCAGAAGGTAGATCGTAAATTCTGAACTGTTTAATTGATATCTGCCAATTTTTTTGACATGCTTTTGAAACCAATCCAGTTTTGGTCATAAACACATTTAACTATTTGTTGAAAATGCCTTTTTGTTGAAAACAAAAGAAGAATTTAGGATTGCTATTAATGCATGTAATAAGATTCAAAACATCATTTTTTAATCTTTAATTACATTTTTTTCCCACGAATCTCCCTTAGGAAAGGCTGAAGTGACACTCCAATGTATTTATGGCTTATCCTTTTAAATCAGCTGTCAAATGTGTCATAATATATTATTTAGAGCATTTATTATAAAAAGATATTCTGTTGCCTTCATATTGCAGTGCACATTCACTTGTATTTATAAACCTATATATAAATATGCATGTTTATACTTGCAAATGTATAGGTGTATATGAATATTAAATTCATCTACTTACAAGAGTCTTTAAAAACTAACAGTATTGCTAATAAATTACTCATCCAGAATATTTAAATGGAAGAATTAAACGAAGTGATACATGTAAAATTGAAAATCTGTTTAACTTTGTAGAATATCAAATACAAAAGAGCTTTAAAACATTTTTAAATCAATTATTATGAAAATGGCTATATTGAAAGTAATGAAAGGGAAGAATTTAAGGTCTATTTTTATCCTTCTGATGTAGAATAACACAATTGACTGTCTTAGATCAGCTGTTTGAGATTTGTGTTACTGTGAACATGGTGAATCTGCCAGCTGTCCCACAGCAGGGCTTTAATGAGATACACATGAGCTGTAAAAAAGCATGTGCTCTGACTGAGCTTAAGACTATCTACCCTCTAGAAAAAATAGTCCTAATTATTCTCCTTAAAATAAACCCTGGGGGCACTGGCCAACAACACATGGCATGATCAAACCAGAGAAATCTGATCAAATACATAATCCAATGATGCACAAAATCAAATAAGAACGTAAAAGTATGTAAAATCCACTGTTAAATATGGGAATAAAAGATTTGATATGCATCTACTAACACTTCACAAATGCTTAGATCCACGCCTACCTTCGCGTTAAGGATACTGAGGCTGTCCCCGTGAACCTCCACGATAGATTTGCTGTTGCCATCCTTTTCTCTAAAACATAAAACAGAATTCAAAGCAAAAGTTTTCTTTAAAAACATTTTAAAACCGAAAGGAAATTGATTACATCCTGACATATTTTTTGCGATCTTTTAAAACTTTTTTTTTTTCAAAAGTATGTTTGCAAGTTGCAAACTCTTTAAGAAAACTATGAACGTCTACCTACCGTTGACTAAGTGGACGAACACGGACAGCTACTTTTACATTGCTCATATTTAATCATTCTTTAATATTCCCAGTTACACAGTTCCTTGTTAGATATCATTTTCACTGACTTGCACCTCGATACGTCAACCACATTTACAAACCACGGCTCAGTGAATCAGGGTTAGTTGAATGTTTGAATGAGCGTACAACTCGGAGTCGGTCAGGTCAAACATTAGGTGGGCGGTCCGGAGATATTTAAATATATCGATTAGTCTTTTTTTCCTGTAAAAGATATTTTCCTAACAATGACAATAGTATTTTTTGTAAAAATATAATATTGGTAAATTTCTTATTTAGTTTAACAATTTAATACAAAATCCCACAAATAAAAACATTTATAATAGATCTACCCCTTTTCTCCAAGAAAGTGGAATAGGTATGATCCTACTTTTTTTTTAATTTTAAGAAAAAAAAATACAAAAAGATGATTTTTTTTAAAGGGAAAAAGAAATGGCTGATAGAAATAGCGTTAACTAAAACTTCATGTTTGCATGTACATGCATGCAGCATATAATTTAAACTACATGTATACATATAGATCATAGCAGGTGCACTGTATTTATTTATTTTTCTTTTTTGTTCTTTTAAATATGCTTCCTAAATGGGAACTGGATGCATATCTTTTATTATTATTTTTAATTTTCCATCTGTGGACTATTTCAAATGTCATCACAATCAAAGGGATATAACTCTTTACTACACTATTGTATTATCCATTGAACAAAATTTAAATTTATTTTCATACTTTGAAAAGAACTACTCACTTTACCTTATAAGGTTGAAAGGAAAACCATATTACAGAAAACGTAATAAACAAAATAGTCAGTTGAGTAGTTGGCTATGGAAATTTAATTTTTTCACTCATGAAACTTCTTTTTTTCTCAATATTTTCAATCAAACTTCATACTTGTGAAAATATAGTTTTAAAAAAAAAAACCTGTCCCAATCTTGAAATAAATACTCAATCCAAAACATTTGAGTATCCTGTATTTACTGATCAGATACACCACATCCATCTCCCTCCTGTAAGTTAATTCATTGAATGTCTGATGCACATTTTGCTAAAAAAAAAAAAAAAAAAAAAAAAAAATTCAACGTAAACGTCAGTATCAGAAACAGAAAACATTGCACTCACTGCAATTTGGAGTCTTTGAATGACTGCAGTTTACATAAATTAAAAGGTTAATTCTCTTGATCTGAATATTTATCGTGTTTAACATTTATACACAATCATCTTCTATTGCGATGGTTTTCAGTTCAACATTTATCCATATGATCACAAGGAAGATACCCAAGAGCATGTTAAAAGAAAGCATTAACATGAGCTCAAGAGTACACAAATGTATATGAGCACTTGAGGTATAAACTCAACATTTAAATTACTCCTGCCTCATCTGTACATGCATTATACATGAAAAGTATAGGGTTGTAACAGGAAAGGAGAAATATGCAATGGACCAGACCAGGTTTTCTAACCCCAGGCCCCCCTGAATCACTAATCAGGTGCTCTACCAACTGAGCTACATGTATCTGGTCTCCAGGAACACTATCTACCTGACCACCACAAGATATAAATTACAGTTGAACTTCGGTATCTTGAACACTGATATATCGAATACCATACATATGTTGAAGTGATTTGGAAGTCCCAACCACTTATTAGCTCACCTGAGCAAAAGGCTCAAGTGAGCTTTTCTGATCAAAATTTGTCCGTTGTCTGTCGTCGTTGTTGTTGTTGGCGTTGTCGTTGTAAACTTTTCACATTTTCATCTTCTTCTCAAGAACCACTGGGCCAAATTCAACCAAACTTGTCACAAAGCATCCTTGGGTTAAGGGGATTCAAGTTTGTTCAAATGAAGGGCCACGCCCTCTTTCAAGGGGAGATAATTAGGAATTAGTGAAAAAATAATGGCATCATTTAAAAATCTTCTTCTCAAGAACCACTGGGCCAGGAAAGATGAAACTTACGTGGAAGCATCCTCAGGTAGTGTAGATTCAAGTTTGTTCAAATCATGACCCCCGGGGGTAGGGTGGGGCCACAATGGGGGATCAAAGTTTTACATAGAAATATATAGGAAAATATCTCTAAAAATCTTCTTCTTAAAAACAGTAAAGCCATGATTGGTCATATTTATATGGAAGCATCCTCAGGTAGTGAAGATTCAAATTTGTTCAAATAATAACCCCCGGGATTAGGGTGGGGCCACAATGGGGGATCCAAGTTTTACATAGAAATATATAGGAAAATATCGTTAAAAATCTTCTTCTTAAGAACAGTAAAACCATGATTGGTCATATTTATATGGAAGCATCCTCAGATAGTGAAGATTCAAGTTTGTTCAAATCATTACCCCGGGGATAGGTTGGGGCCACAATGGGTGATCAAAGTTTACAGAGGAATATCTAGGAAAAAGTCTTTTTCTCAAGAACAGAAAAGCCATGATTAGTCAAATTGATATGGAGGCATCTTTGGGTAGTGTTGAATGAAATTTGTTCAAATGAGGGCCCCCAGGGGTAGGGTGGGGCCACAATGGGGGATCAAATTTTTAAAAATGAATATATGGGAAAAAAATCTGCTGCTCAAGAACAACAAAGCCATTTGTTATATTGATATGAAAGCATCATCAGGTAGTTTAAAATTCAACACCCCCCTCCCTGTAAACTTTTCAATACTGTACTGATTTTTGCTGTTTTTCCTAGCCAATGTGCTCAGGTGAGCGATGTAGCCCATGGGCCTCTTGTTTTTTAAGTATTTTACCCCCGATATCTTGAATCCTCAGATATCTCGAAGTTTTCTCTCAGTCCCATCGAGTTCAAGATAACAAGGTTTGAATGTTTATCTGTTAAATTAAAATTATACGTTTTGGGTAAGGAACAACAAAATAATTGCTTTTTTAAACTTTATTAAATATTCCATTTATTAATTTTTGATATCAGTTCTACATGAACAATTTATTCATGAAATCTCATTTACTGTAACCTAGCTCCAGGAATGACAATAGCTTTGTACAAATCAAGTGTACACAGTACAAGTAACTGAATCATCAACAACATTCACATACACTATCTGGGCTGTGAATTTTCAAGTTGAATACTGGTCAAATTGATTAGAGATATTGTAGTTTTGAAGTTGATTACCCTGATCTTTTTGAAAACCTCTACCTTCAGTTACACCTTAAATAAAATATATGAAGTGAAAATTAAATTCTTAAGTTGATGTACAAAAGCAAAATAAAAAAAAGTGTACAGTATGGACATGAAATTTGACATTTCTAAAATTAAGTGCCATTTTCACATTGACCAACTTTTAAGTTTTAAGGATTAAGTTAGAATTGTGAACAACCCTACCACAAAAAAGTTACATTCACAACCAAAATCTTAAAAAAAAAAGTATTTGCACTAATAATTACCTGTAACAAAATAATATAACATTTTCTATACACTAACATTAATAGATATAACAGACAATATAAGGAATGTATAAATATATTCATCTATAAAGAATGCGTAACATTGGTAATATATATTATTATGCACAACTTGGGACAAGAGAAAACTGTGTGATTAAAATATGCAAAATATGAGACAACAAGATATATATTTTAATGAGAATAAATTTAAAATATAAACAAAAATTGTAGTATGATTCTTTGGGGAAAAAAATCAGGTGAAATCATTTCAAGGTTTTTACATTCTCCAAAAAATTCAGATATTGCCCAAAAAAATTAAAATCCCGAGATTTAATAATTAATTGTACATTATGTTCAATTCCTATTAAAGGGAGATAACACAAATTTTATGCCTCTGCTATAACATCTGTAACATCTAAAATTAATCAAAGGAAATTGAAGATTTCTTCAATTAAAAAAAAAAAATCAAAATACAGGTTCTAAAGATTTCATTTTGTAATTTTTTTTTACACCTAAATTAACATGAATTAAAAAAACAACAACGAGAAACAAACATGCAAACAAAGAAAACAACTTCATTGTAGATTAAAAGAAACAAAATAAGGATAAGATTAAGAAAACCATAAAAGAATTTGGATTGCAGGATTTACATAACACAACCATCATGTGAGAAACAAACAAATAAACATAGAATTTTGGTACGTGTATAACAATAACTTGTCATTTAATCTAAATCAGCACTTAAAATAGAAAAATATTCAAGTTCGCTAAGGATTTCCATTTAAGAAATGTCTAAAATGTTGAAAACTTTATGAGGGTAAGAAGTTGGAATTCTCACACAGATATTTCATGAAGCATTCCCGTTTATACTTTTATGGACTTTGTAAAATGTAGACATAAATACATATAAAACTAACGTTTTCATTCAGTAACATGTAACAGTATATACCTGTTGGACAAATTAATACATCTACAACCCTTTACTTATATCAGGAGATACACAATCTAACCAGAAGCACATCACGAAATGTGGGCATAATGAAATCAACAGTTCACGTCATGGTAGGTATATCATTATGATTAATAAGATACAAATTTGACCAAACAACATGAGAATGCAAGTTAGAGTATTAAGAAAAGGGGACATTAAGTACAGAAAAATATGAACATAGAAAGCTTTGTCATCAATAGTAATGATAATACTGCGGATTTTAATACAAGTAGGAAATTCTAATGAAACAGCGGACACAATTTAATGTGAAAATGAAAATAATCAAAATAGGGTAAAAATGTAAGATAAAGATAGAAATATAAAATAAAAAATACATTCTGAACACATTATCATTTCTTCAGCTCTGAGATTCTTTGGTCTTTTTCAGGAATTTCCATAGAATTTTTGTTTCACGAAGAAAAAGTATTTAAAGTAAATGTAGCATAAGATAATACATTTTCTAAGTAAAGATACAGAGTCGTCTTCTAATTTAAGTACATGTTCTTATCAACTAAAATCAAAATTCTCTCTAAAATTGAACATAATTTGTATTCAACCATAACCATACAAAATAAATTAAGCATGTAGGTGAACACAGAAATGTTTGCAATCAGATGATATTTGGAAAAAATCCTCTTTATGCTCAGACATTTTTTCTTAATCAAGTTCATTTCTCCACATCTGATACAGACCAAATTTTCTGTCCCCCTAAGTCCTAAGACTCCAGAAGTATGAGCCAGTGATAGACATGGCCTCCCTAAGTCCTAAGACTCTAAAAGTATGTGCCAGCGACACACCTGGTCCCCCTTGGATTCCCTCATATCCGTCCAGTGGGCTTGTTCCTCCTCCCCACTACTATTTAAACCTGAAAAAAATATAATGGACCATTAAAAGGATTGGTTATAATATGTATCCCCTTTTCATACTTAGCCCTTTACCTAATGTATATTAGTCAAACTTTCTCTTCTCAATTTATAAGTTTTTTGTTTTTGTTTTTTTGTTTGTTTTTTTTTTTTATTTTTTAAACTCTTGTTGTTAACAAACTTTAAACCTGTGTTAAAGAAATCGTAAAATTAAAAAAAATATGAAAAAGCCATACCCAATGCAAACCACCCAATCATATCTTTTTTCTTCATGCTACGTTTATTATACACAGACACCATCAATGTGACCTCTGCCAACTGAAACAGTGCCACCTGGAACATGAAGGCTTCCTTAAAAAGTGGATTTGGCTGACCACGTCGAACGGATGTCTTACTCCGAGCTACTTCCTGTCCAGTTGGAGACATCAATGTCAATTTCACATATGTATCTGAAAAAGTCCATTTGTGCAAATTGAAAGAGTTGATTTTTGATGGGAACAAATTTTCATTTTTCAATAAAATGAAAACATCAACTAACATGTGACACTATAGAAAAATGAAATTGAATGATTTTACATTGATATACTAAACATGTATATTGTACATATAATATGCAAACATAAAATATACAGTTACTCAATTTCAAAAAAATTACCCAGTTCACTCTGTAAATGTAAATAATAAAGATATAATTCATAATTTTCTTCTTCAGTAGGAAATATGAAATACTTTGCATGTTACTGGTACACATAATTCCATTATGTTTCTAACAATGAAATTCATGTAAATTCATGTAAGAATTTCAGACAATTAATCAAAGCATATTTTTTATAAACCACAAATGTGGACAAATGACCATTTGCTTTCTTTGTAAATCAGATATGTTTAAAAGCTAAAACATGAAGATCTAAAAAGCATCGGTGATTTAACTTAATACTCCTCATGGTTCTCAAGATATTGAGAATAAGAAAGGGTTCTAAGAAGACAAAGAACATGGGTGCTTATTATCATTAATTCTGCCTCTACAGATCTCTAAACTGCATGCATTCCACGTACTGTAACAGACTGATCACATCCCATTACTGACGACAACTGAAGAGAAATTATAGTTCATGTCTGGTTGGCGGAGGATTTTGTAGCGTGTCCTATAAAAGCAATGTCTATTGGTGCAGAGTTGCTCCCCTTTAATAAATTACCATGTGGGTGAATTCAAAAAAAATGACCAAACACATATTTATCAACCCACACTAAAAATACAGGCAGTGAAAATAGATTTCTATGTCTCAGCATACGTCTTTAGATAGTGTCTAAATACCTGCCAAATATCTCGTTGATATCTCAATTAACAAAAAAGTTATGCCCAAAAATGATGCTAAAATTGTCAGGAGTGCAACACCTTTTTGTGACATTTTGAAATTTCAATATTTTTTGGAGATCTGTGAAATAAAAAATAATGCTTCATGTTGAAGATAAAGACTTTCCTGATAATATTCAAAGTATTGAGCTTTAAATGTGGACTGTCATAACTTTTGTTTAATCAAGTTGTGGTCATGGCTGATGTTTAAAGAAATGTTATACCATGTCAGGAGTGCAACAGAAAAAATGTAGTGTTGCCAAAAAAACGTCAATTGTAAAATTCTGAAAGAAAATTAAGACAAAAAAGAATTTTGGAAGTGTAAAATAATAACTGATATACATTCTAAAACTTAAAAATGTTATATAAATCACAAGCATCATTAATGAGAGTCAAGTATATGTGCATACCCAAAAATGTCAGGAGTGCAACATTTGATGTTTTGCTCCTAAGCATGAAAAAACTATTATCATTATATGATTTTCTGGTTTTTATTTTGGAAAATAAAGACACAAAGAACATTTTTACCAAATAAATTTATCAATTACAGGATCCGTCTGTGCTTCAGATCCATATTTCTATGGTCAGGAGTGCAACACATTTTTTTAAAGATTCAAGTTGTGTGACGAAAAGACTTCTATTCATGCTTAGAAGTATTCATTAATTAATAATGATCTTTTTGTATAATTCAATGCTAAATTATTGACAGTTTTATTATTAAAATCCTTCCTTTTTCAATTTTATCAAT
Source organism: Saccostrea echinata (assembly GCF_033153115.1). NCBI lineage: Eukaryota > Metazoa > Mollusca > Bivalvia > Ostreida > Ostreidae > Saccostrea > Saccostrea echinata. The sequence goes on along the minus strand of NW_026889751.1, from coordinate 20,779,025 downwards.
TCAGATGTGTTTTTATCTTTTTTGTGATTTTTTTAATGAATGTTAAAAATATACACACTAAAACATTGTCATAAGATTCAAGTAATTCCTCCTCAACTTCACTGAAACAACAGAACAAGTTCTTATGTAATTTTCACTTCACAATTCTACTTTAAAGGCTCCAATGCTTTTGGTCAGGAGTGCAACAAATATGTTAGAATTATAAATCATCCAATAAGAATAAAAATAAAGAAAAAATGATGAGTAGAATTTTTCTGGTGGGTTACTGTGTTTGTCTTCTAAGGGAAAATATGCTTTAAAATATATTTTATCTTCTAAATATACATTTGAGCTAGTTTTTTGGCATAAAATAGGGTATAATTCCAGATAAAATGCGATTTTAAATACTTTCATCTGTTTTAATTATGAAGTATTGGACTATAAGTATTGCACAATTTCATTACCACTTGATGTTTCCAACACTTTATGAATTTTCATGTTCTCTGGTTTTAATTTTAAACTTTACTGCAGTCAGGAGTGCAACAAAACTGCTTCATAATTACCAATGCTTTTTAACTACCTTTACTAAAACATAAGTTGAAAAAAAATGCTTGATACTATTTGATGTTCAAAACACTATGTCTATCAACAAATTACAGAAATTTTACAGTCAATTCGGGGAATAGTTTTCATCATTTCACGTATATTTTAAATACAATTTATATATATTACACTTTGCAAATAATCATGTTTTAAGGTCTTCAAAATATGAAAAACCTGCTGTAAACGATGAAAAATATCAACACGACAAATTGATTTACAAAGTAAGAATGGGTTATTATGTGTTATAATTTTTAAAACAATGTTAAATAAAATACATATCAGATGTCAGGAGTGCAACACAATAATGTAACATAGGGTCACTTCAAAATCTAGTATTTTTTGTAAGAGAACTCGTATATAACAATTCTTTTTTGGCTCAGATTTAAAGAACTGACTTGAACCTACAAAAATGTGAATTTTGGGGAATTTTATTGCTTCATATTTTTTTCATATTAAAACTTTTCAAACCAGAATTGAAAAAATAATGTAAAATAACAATCAAAAAGCCAATTTTTTGTCACATGTACAAGAGAAGATACTCATTCAAGGTCTAGATTTAATCATTTATACCCCTTTTACCATTTTGAAGCCAAAAAAAACTATAATTTCTTGTGATTATATATTTTAGAAAGTCTTTTTAGGTGTAATGATATTTTCTTTTCTCAAAAGAAATTTTACTAATAAAAATTCTGAAACTTTTTAATCCAATTGTCTATTCTGTTGCCACTTCAGGATTTTAAACTAGAATGAATTTGCAATATGATGATATAAGTGAAAAATATGTTATAAGTAGTTGAATTTTGCCAAAAAAATTCAGTTTGGTGGTCATTTTTTTTTAATTCACCCATGTACAGGTGGCATTTCTTTAAAAGCCTTTTTCCTTCACATGCACATCTAATTTATTGTATTGACTTATTTCTAAACTCTATATATAGATATACAAATCTAGGCACCTAGCTTTTTTGTACTCTGAGTTGAAGACTTCAGCAGTACTGCAAATAATGTTGAAATAATGTTTGATTTTTTCACTTAATTTCTAAAGATAAATTGTATGTAAACTTGTCAAAAAGGTCATATTATGGAGCCAATTTACTGTCAATGTTAACAATTTTTTGAAAACTATTTCTGATAAATATTCATATAACACACAAGTACAATTTTTTTAACTTATAGATAAAACACACATGTGACAAGCATAAAAGAACACTATCTCACCTGGTGGCCGAGTCATGGCCATATTCTTGAAGTTACTTCCCTTGATGACCTCTACCTGTAGTCGTCCAGTTGTGCCATTATAAGAGAGACCAAGTAGGAGTTCTGGCATTCCTCCATGCTGCATGGATTGAGTAGAGGAAGCACTGTCACTGCGAGATAGGCTCGAGACATCAAATCTTGAGTCTCCTGCCTGTACAATTGTAAAACAACAAGATAGCTACATCAAATCATGAATCTCATTCCTGTACAAATACAAAATGATAAGCTGGAAACATCAAAAACCCGAGTCTATTTAAATTGATAAGCTAGAGATGTCAAATCCTGAGTCGCCTGCCTATACAAATACATGTATAATCCAGTTAGCTAGAGTTGTCTAATCTGGAGTCTTCTGCCTGTACAATACCTCCCCCCCCCCCCCCCCCCCCCCCGAAAAAAAAAAAAAAAAAAAAAAAAAAAAAAAAAAAAATGGGAGGCCCACAGGCTCACCTGATTCACCTCTGCTGTTCTTTAGACTTTTAAAAGGTTTTATTCCCTCTTTATCCCAATGAAAAATGTTGACATCATACTGTGTTCCTCATCTAGAATGGGGTTTTTCATTTAAATGAACTTGAACCAGTACAGAATAAGGCTGCTTTAGTAGGTGTATGACAAATATTGCCTTGTCATTCTGGAGAAGGAGAATTTTCATAATTTCCCCCATACACATACATTATGTACAACTTGATTTCTGATTATAGCCCCATCCTACCCTAGGGTCCATAATTAAAAATAATATCCTCACAACTTAGGAATGTTTGCATATCAATATGATTAAGTGTAACCTTGCTACTCTTGAAAAGATTTTTCTTATATTCCCAATTAAAACCCGATTTCCCTTTTGCAAAACCACCCTACCCCATAGGGACAATGACTTGAACAAACTTTAATCTGCACTACCTATGGATGCTTGCATTTTAGTATAGCTAATCATGACCTACTTGTTTTTGAAAAAAAAATTCTAAAGATCATTGGTTCAGTGGTATTGGAGAAAAAGAAAATTTGAAAAGTTAACAGATGATCAGATGGATGGTCAGACAGACAACTGATGGACAACAGATGATCAAAAAAAGCTCACATGAAGCTTGAGCTCAAGTGAGTTAAAAAAGAAAAAATCTAAAAACTTTAAGTCTATGCGAAAGTCGGTAAAAAAATTCAGGATACAGGACCAATTGTCCGATGAAAAATTAAGGCCTAAAAATCTGAATTTACATATACATATGGTCTTATTGTCCACACATATCCTTTATTTGATCCATGTAGCAGTAATACATGTTTAATTTTAATCTACAAGAATCCTTTCATGATCGTTTATTTTTAACTTGAATTTCCTCTGTCGTGGAATACAGATCCATAGATAGCTCATAGATTCAGTTGAGCAAAATTATTTTCATTATTAAACAAGAGTAAATGCAATGAGTAATTAGTTACTTCAGGAAAGAAATAAATATATTTTAAAGTGCATTTTCAGTTTAAAAAAAAATCTTTGACAATGTGTATTTCATTTGTGTGTGTCAAATAACCAGAGAAAAAAAAGACAATTGTATGGGATTGTATATTACCTTTTAAAAAGGAAAATTATTAATATAAGCTTGTTCATTTCAATAAAATATTTTTTTTAATAATCTCAAATCTGGATTTATTTGAGGTTCAATTTAACAGTGAGAATCCCCCATTTAACAATCTCTGTCATAATGATGTATGATTAAATTTAAAGAAAATTTAGGTCAGTCTGGTAAGTAAATGCTTGGTCTGGTAAAATATATATTTTTACCAGACATCATGTCCTGTAAAACTTTTAGACTTTCGCATAGACTGAACTTTGCAGACTCACAGACAAAGAGGGAAGACAGAAAATCTCATTTCAGCTCAGGTGAGCTAAAAGAAAAGAGATCTGACTTACACTGAGGTTACTTCTGGGCTCCAGAATGATCCAGTGGGTTGAAGTTACATCAAGGTTAAGTGATGCAAATCCAATAATTGTTTCCCCTATCATGCGTTCTCTACGCATCCTCTCCATTCCATATAAACGAATTCGCATTCCCATTTCATAAACTTCCTCTAAAAAAGTCATATTACTGTATTATTTTCTGGGTATCAAGAAAATATAAATATACACAAAACTTTAAATAAATTGTCTCATTTAATTTTAATTTTTTTTGTATGCCATAAAAATCTCCAGCACTTGAAATACTGTATACAGGGTTATTTTCACCCCATCTTAATTTCACACTTTTACACATGCAAATGATTTTGCCCTGTTTTGAATTCGCCTGGACACAGTTCTGTTTAAGAAATGATGCCGTTTTCCTTGAATTCACCCCATTTTAAATTCAACCAACTCAACGAGGGTGAAAGGGGCGAAAATAAAACGGGGATGAAAATTTCCCTGAATACAGTAAATCTTAAAATAGTCCATATTAAAATGAAAATAATAAGAAAGTAAATCAGTTAACACTTTTATTGTTCCATACCATGTGGAATTTTGTTGAAGACAAAGTTCTCATTGAAGACTGGGTTTTCACCAGTTTTGACTTTGGTTTTGTAGCGCTGTTTTTTGGTGGGGAGTAGCATGATTCTGACCTGGGTACTGCTGGCCCCTCCCCGCTCCTTACTGGGGATGTCCTGGGCCTGGTGGATCGTGATTGCCATTTTTGCTTTATTAGGATCGTACTTAAATGTCATCTCCAGACTTCCACACTTAGAAATCAGTGAAGGCTCTTCTTGATTCATGTCACTTACATCAAACAGGTGCTCCTGTGTAAATAAATAATATAAAACAAGTGCTCTTATGTAAATGAATTATAAACTATGCAGTTATATAACCCGACTATTCTACATTAACAATGAAATATATCATTTCCTAGAAACTCTGCATCATATTTCATAATATCAAATAGCTAATCCGCAGGGAAAGTAAATTGTTTTCTAATAACAAATGACAGAAGAAGGTTCATTCTAAAAATTTTGTTTTTAATTTAATGTATTGTAAATGAAATTCACACTTATAGTAATATTTAATATTGTTATATTTGACAAGATTTTTGATATACCGGTAATAGGATTATAAATCAAGTTTTTGTTATCAGCAACAATTATGTTTACTTTTCATATAAATCTTTAAATAAAATACTGTAAAACAACTTTTATATACATGCAAGATATATGTTTGTGAGATTCATCAGCAATTGAAGCTTGTCACAAACCAGTTCCTCACTATGTTTTACAAAAAAGGAAAGCTTTATCACAAATATGCATCATTGCTGACCAGTTTTTGATTGTCAATTTGCAAATGAGAAATGTTTCTATATACAGTCAAACTTGTCTAATCCAGACACCTATGGTTCCATAAAAATTGTCCAGATTAAACAACATTTCGAATTAGACAACGTTTAAACTATAGGATTTATCATAAAGGACTTAAAGTTGACATAGAATTAGGCAAGATTTTGGAATACACATCATCCGGATTAGACAAGTTTCACTGTAATATATTCCCAGACCCCTTCCTTACATCATCCTCGGCCCCCGGTAACATGCTTTCACTGCGTACTGAGGACATCCCCTCCTCTGTGGTAGACATCTTGTCTTCCTGGTCATACGCCTTATTCTCAAACACAAGCTGCTGCTGTGACCCTGTAAGAGACTCCTGGGACCCCCTCAACTCCCCCTGTGCTATATCTGGTCTGACCCTCTCTGGACTCACTGTTCCCCCATCTTCTTCCCCACTTGATAAAACACCAGGACTTGGGATCTTCTTTTCCTTGATCAATGAAGCCTGACTCTCAAAAGTTCTGCCTGATCAAACATACATTAAAAGATTGTAAAGAAATTGTTATCAATTGATAAAAATGGTATAATTTTAGAAACAGAAATAAGGCATTTATAAACCTCTATGAAAATATACTGTTGGTCACATGATCTAATCTCATGAAGCTCAAAGGGTTTTAATGTATATATAACTATATATTATTTGATCATGTACCAACCCATATTCCAACAGATGTTAAACAAGAGGCCCATGGGCCACTACGCTCACCTGGTAACTTTGGCCTTGTTGTTTTTTCACCTGATTTCCCATCTTGTATTACTTATTGTGGCCCCGCCCTACCCCCGGGGGGTCATGATTTGAACAATTTAGAATCTACACTACCCCAGGATGCTTCCACTCAAGTTTCAGCTTTTCTGGCCCAGTGGTTCTTGAGAAGATTATTAAAGATTTTTTACTACATATTTCAATGTAAAAATTGGATTCCCTATTGTGGCCACGCCATACCCCTGGGGTCATGATTTGAACAATTTAGAATCTACACTTCTCCAAGATGGTTCCACATAAGTTTCAGCTTTTCTGGCCCAGTGGTTCTTGAAAAGAAGATTTTTAAAGATTTTTACTACATATTTCAATGTAAAAATTGGATTCCCTATTGTGGCCCCGCCCTACCCACAGGGGTCATGATTTGAACAATTTAGAATCTACACTACCCCAGGATGCTTCCACATAAGTTTCAGCTTTTCTGGCCCAGTGGTTCTTGAAAAGAAGATTTTTAAAGATTTTTTACTACTATTTCAATGTAAAACTTGGATTCCCTATTGTGGCCCCGCCCTACCCACAGGGGTCATGATTTGAACAATTTAGAATCTACACTACCCCAGGATGCTTCCACATAAGTTTCAGCTTTTCTGGCCCAGTGGTTCTTGAGAAGATTTTTAAAGATTTTTTACTACATATTTCAATGTAAAACTTGGATTCCCTATTGTGGCCCCGTCCTACCCCTGGGGGTCATGATTTGAACAATTTAGAATCTACACTACCCCAGAATGCGTCCATTTAAGTTTTAGCTTTTCTGGCCCAGTGGTTCTTGAGAAGATTTTTAAAGATTTTTTACTACATATTTCAATGTAAAACTTGGATTCCCTATTGTGGCCCCGTCCTACCCCCAGGGGTCATGATTTGAACAATTTAGAATTTACACTACCCCAGGATGCTTCCACATAAGTTTCAGCTTTTCTGGCCCAGTGGTTCTTGAGAAGAAGATTTTTTAATGACCCCACCCTATTTTTGTCTTTTCTTGATTATCTCCACTTGGAAGGGGGCTTGGCCCTTCATTTTAATAATTTAAAATCCCCTTCACCCAAGGATGCTTTGTACCAAGTTTGCTTAAAATTGGCCCAGCGGTTCCTGAGAAGAAGTTGAAAATGTGAAAAGTTTACAGACGGACAGAGGGACAGACGAACGGATGACGGACAATGGATGATCAGAAAAGCTCACCTGAGCTTTCAGCTCAGGTGAGCTAAAAATGATACCTCAATACTTATAATTTTAAGTCTGCATGTGACTGACATAACAAATGTTTGCAAATTAATAATCTCAAAACTCCAGGAAATTTTTTATTCAGAACTCAAAGGCTCAAGTTGAATTCTTTGAATAATATCACTGAGAAATTATATTGACTGATATTGACTGTATATGACAATATTACAAGGAATTGTTGATTACTAGTATGTGACAATTTGTATCTATATGGTGTAATTATATTTATGTCCCAACTGCTCAACTATGATGTCACAGCCTTCGACACACTTATGAGAAGACAGTGGCAAAGGGAGAATCCAAGAAAATAGACAGAAAATTCAATGTTTTTTAATTGGATATGGATTTTCATCCATAATTGAGACAGGATTTTTGAATATTTTCACTAGGGATGTCAAATCGGTCAACATTTGATAATCGGTTACTCAGACGATTTTCCGATCGAGTACCTGGGTACTCGAAAAAAATTATAAAATACATATGTGTTGATTTTTTTAAGACCAGTTAAGCCTTGTCTAACCCCATCGAAGATTTTTTTTTAAACGTTTTCTATGCCTGTACACAAACATCGAGCAAAACGAAAATGATTTTTTGCACTAAATTTATTTATCAAATAAACACAAAAGACATAATTCGAAATGGTTTATAGTTCTTGTTTAGGAAGACAATTTGATCAACACAAGAGGAAGACAATACGTAACGCAGCTTTGCAATGATTAGACAAGCGCAAAAATTGTTTTAAAGAAAGAGACTGTGTCAAGATCTCTAGACGTATATTATTTAATTAATACATGTATGTTGATTGTTTTCCCCATATACGCTATGTTTACTTTGCACAGCTAATTTTAGACATTTTTAAAATCTTTAGTTCTTTCCTAATGTTTTTTTTTTCACTTTTGAAGTGGTAGCGGCATTTCTTTGTATATCCGAATTCACTCCCGTATGCGAACTAAATTATTTTAGGATAATAAACCATAATTAAACGATGTTCATTACAAACTAATCATTAAAGCCATCCAAAAAATAATGGATCACAAGAGGTGATAACAGCTGTGTACCAGGTGATTGGTCACGGTAATTACCATATAAACAAGTACACAGCCACAGGCGATAACGGGTATTAACAGGTGTGAGTCACTAATTACAAGGTAAACAGGGACAATTCATTTTGAAGTTGAATTTTTGATAAGTTTTTGATTAAAAAAATATATATACTTTGTTTTTTGAAATCTGAAAAAAAATATACATCCGAGTAACCAAGAAGCGATTTTAGTATTCAATACTCTGACGTTCCATCGAGTACCCGGTTAATCAGGTACTCATTGACATCCCTAATTTTCACTCATGCTATGCATTCGTCAAAATATTAATATATATAAAAAAAAAATCCTGTCTCACTCATGAAATAAATTCCATATCCAAAAATATCCTGTATGTATTTACATCCAATTCATTTATAAAAATTTAAAAAAAAAAAAAAAAAAAAAAAAAAAAAAAAAAAAAACACCACAAATTTGAATTACCAAAAGCTGTTATTGTGACCAAAGTTTGAATCCCCTAATCACTCTAATGGTTAAAATAATTCTAATACTGCTTTCCTCCAAAGACATAAAGCCTAGTGTATGATGTAATTAAGGTCATCAGTACTTAGCTGTATCTTAACACCTTAAAGATATTGCCTCAAAAAAATTCTCATATCCATAGAAACCTTTCACATCTCACTTCACCTTCTATTAGATTCCTGTTTTTAGTTTCATAAAGACTATATTTAAGCAACCTTCCGTTATCTCTCACTGTGAATGCAGGTTTTTTTTTGTATTAAGACCTTTATCAAACATATTTAATACCTTAACATTAAACATACACTTCCTCCCTAATAATGTGATAAATTCAATTTGAGAATATTAATTAATGGTTCCAAAGACCGAAACATTGTACATGTATTGATTAAGCTAAATTTTATTAGTTAGCAGAGAAGATAAAATGAGAAAGCTACAGTAGTACTGTATGGATTCACATTATGCATAAAATGGCCCTATGTTTACAAAATTAATTGACTGTCACCATATGTCTCACTTTGAATGTTAATATATTAACCTACTTTTCTTCTTTTTCCCAATATTACTGTTATTTGAGTTAGCAACACTATGCTTTGTGTCAGAGCGCTGTATGCTGCTTCTATGCTTCAAGGTTTCCTGGTAACGCTTCAGAACTTCATCATCACTGTCACTGGAAGAACTGGTGTCATCATAAGCATAGGCATTACCTACAAAAGAAAGGGTCAAGATATCAGACATAGGTCAAGATATCAGATATAGGCATTACCTACAATAATAAGGGTCAAGATATCAGACATAGGCATTACCTACAAAAGAAAGGGTCGAGATATTAAACATAGGTCAAGATATCAGACATAGGCATTACCTACAAAAGAAAGGATCAAGATATCGGACATAGGCATTACCTACAAAAGAAAGGGTCAAGATATCAGACATAGGCATTACCTACAAAAGAAAGGGTCAACATATTAATCAAACTTCAAGATAACAGACATAGGTCAAGATATCACACAAAAACAAACATACATTACTAACAAATTATAAATTTTAATGTCAGTATGATTCATTTGTGTACAATCCCTATGAAATCTTATTTCCAATCATCAATAAACACAAAAATAATATGGGTATCTTTAATAATTAAGCATTGCAAACTGTGACAAAAATCTCATCTCATAAAGATCAGAGAAAGACATTTTTTTCCTCCACATTTCCTTATGAAGGATATACATGTATTGAACTATTATATAATTCTGTCTGGATTTATAACTTAGATTTTATCAACCAAGATGATAACATCCTCCTGAATAATTCATTCCAGACAGCAGCATCTCAGAAACATACATTTCTCATCAAGAATTCAATCTTTGACCAACCATGAAGAGATATGAGCGAGTATAAAACAAGCTAGTGATTCTATAGGTATTCCAGAGCCATAACACACAAAGCAAAATACCGACAACAAACACTTCATGATATTGATAATATCCCAAGCCGTTCAATAATTCAGGATAATCTGTAGAAACAGAAACTTTTCTGAAGATTATGAAAGAATATCCAATAATATATAGCTTTCAACTGAAACTCAAATTCATTTGTGAACACAAAGTGTAAAATTTCTATCAATGCCTTAATAGAAAAAAATGTAAGTATTGGGGGGGGGGGGGGGGGGGTGTTTCAACCTGGTTGTATCAATAAATTTAAAACAGCCACTTCAATTTCAATCATCCAAAGACTTTAAAATATTTTCAATGTCATGTGTAAAGTTTTGACTTATACGACAGCTGTTCAGATATTATTGAGACATTTACTTTTACTCCAGAAAGGAAATTAAGAGATAAATTCATAAAAAATTATCAACATTTTATTAAGAACAAATAAAACAAATGTGCAAATTTTCTAATTAATAGGATAATTTGAACAAAATATAATAATAATTGAACAATGGCGAGTTTCCTACAAAACCTTTCAAAAAAGTTCGGTGGTCTCCACATAGTAACTGAACTGCAGACCCTCTAATATGGGTCATGGGTCTTTCTCCCTCTAGATCTCCCACCCTATCCCTGCAAGATATTCTAAACATTCTTATTTTAGAAGTGTTCATATTTTAGCACCTTTTGAACTGAGCCTTGTCCACCAATTCAAGTACATTTGATTACAACCAAAGTCAAACACATGACAGTTTGGTTCAAAATGTTCTAATTTATGATAACACTAATCAGTTGGTGAGGAAGATTAAGCTAAATTTTGAGTTCCCTTATTTTTGTAGGTTTAAAGTAAATATAACAGATTAAATGGTAGACATAGATTTCAAGCATTATAGTAAACTATGTTTATACTCCTCAAACATGTGCATTATAGAGAAAAAAAATAATCATTAAAATAATAGATTCAGTGAAGGAAAAATAGCTTACAGCTGTTAACATGCACAAAGAATGAAGCCATTTAAAAATACAATGTAGTCAACATTTATACATCTAAAACATATGCACATTTGTACCAAAATATCAAATGCAATTAGATCAGAATAACAATTGATGTATATGTATAAAACGTACCATTTTCCTGGCCAAACTAATGATCCAAAACTTACAAAGTGAATCCCGATAAACAACTTGTATGTACATGTAACTTGGGTTACCGTATCGATTACAGTTCTGAACCTTTATCATTAGGTCATTAATGTTATAATGACAAATTCAAAAGCAAAGTATCTCAAAAAATACATTTTTCAAAAAATATACTGTAAATCACCAAAATTTCATGACAACTTATTTTCTCGAGATAGGTATTATGTATTTATAAGCAAGTCAAAATTTTCACGAATTCTGGGTTTTGTTGTATATACTCTTTACTAATGAAAAAATATGTGAGAAGGAAATTTTCGCGAGCAGACAGTCCCGCGTAATTATGCGAAAATAAAGTTCTCACAAATAAAAAGTGATTTACAGTACCCCTCTCCCAAAAGAAATTTTGAGTAAAACAGCTCTATTTTTTCATTTTCCCTAGTTTTTAGATTTGTAAAAGCAAACATATCTTAAAAAATACTTTAAGCAAGCAATAAACCTGGCTTCATTGAGTCTACATAGAATATCAAGAATTAAAATTTCTCCTGACCCAAATCTTACTTTCTTCGCTCTTATCCTTGGCCTTACATGACCCATTTGTCAATTTCCGGTTTCCATCTGGATCATCTTTGGGGTCAAGGGTCACTTGAGATTCCTCAGTGAGGTCAGGGGTCACTTGTGTTCCCTCAGTGGTTCCATTGCTCCCTGATTCCTGTTTACTTGTTGTCAATGAGTCACAATAAGACTGTGATTTCTGAACACAACAACAGAACAGCGAGCTTTTGCCCCGTTTTGGCCCGGCAGCTCCACTGACATCTAGTCCTTCTAGTTTTTTACGGAACATACCTTTTTCATAGAACCTTGTGCACAACCTTTGTAACTTTCAAACATTACAAGTTGTGATGATCAGACTGCATGTCTGACTGCACCATGAATAAGCAACACATCAAACTTTTATGGTATATATAATGACCTGCAACCCAGTTTGCTTGCCTCTGTCACGTTGAAGATGCAAAGTAAAGCTGACAGACTCCACACAAATCAGATGCTCCAGAGAAGCTGCTGCACTATACAAAGATCCATTAAGGCGGCTAATCCACTTCCTCCATAGGCAAGGTGATAAGCATGCTTTAGTGCTAATGTTTGCAGTTACTTCACTTTCATTATCTCTCTTCGTTCTGCACTGTTAAAGTGAAAGTAATGGAAGCAAATGCAGGGATTTGGCGACATCAAAATTGAAATCCTTTTCCATTTACAAAGTTTATAAATCTGCAGTAAGCTGACAATAGCTTAACAGCTTATAGATACAGAAATGGATATATCATCCAAAATACAATTTAAATATCCTTAGCTGCTGTGCGAGCTTCTCTGAACGGTCCCCTTAGCAAAATCAAATTGATTGAATTTTGATTTATTTTGTAGTTGTTTTCTGAGCATTGGATTTTCATTGTTTTTTGATTTGCAAAGAAATCAACTGTGCCTCCTTGCTAAATTGTATGGGAAAAAAGCATTGAAATAGCATTGAACATTGGATTTTGATTTATTTTGCATTGACTTTTGATTGAAAATGGCTGGATTTTTGCGAAATATGTAAATGAGATGAAGGATTAATCTGACATCACGGAAAAATGCAAAATCAATGCAAAACAAATGAAATACAGTATGAAGCATTTATTTGATGTCACTTAGCATTATTGTGACATCACAGAAAAATGTTAAAGTAATACATATTAAAACATTTAAGTGATGTTATGAAACTTGAGAAGTAACATAGAATAAATACATATGGTAACAAACAATATCCAGCATCATGCTCAATGCAAACATTATTACTAATAATCCATCACATGTATCTTTACCAAAATTTTGAATACTTATCTTAAAAATTCACCAGTACATGCAGTTATAAATTCAAGTAAATGAATTACTAACTTCCATGTAATGTATCCATTATTTGTATGGCATCTACTTCAACAGCACCATCTTTTCATCACCTTCAATATCACTTGTCTGTCACAAAACAACACTAGCTGTCTTCATCATTCTTAGATTCTACACAACTTTTTGCCATAATTTGAATAGTTTAGTCCACAGGGAAGAACACAACAAAAGTTGATCATTTCCATCAAAGTACATCATGGCTTCTAGCTTGTCTGGATGCAGCGCCAGCAGAATTTGAAATGGCTGATAAAGTGACGTAGAGTAATCACGTGATTTTTATCAGCCTCTCCCTGGATATATTTACAGCTGGTCAGCACTAATATAACCAGCAATATACACAGCTGATAAAGCTACCATTTATTTCTGAATCAATGCTTAAGAAAATAAATACAAATTCAATCATGGATTTACCAAAGAGATCAATTCATGTGTAATTTGTTATTGGTATGACATCATATAAATTCAAGATAAATGCAAAATAAATGCATTGAAACAACATTTATTTAAAAAATCAAATTTCAATCATTCCAAAATCAATGGTCTGAAGATTTTTGAATTGGATTCAATCAAAAATAAATGCATAACCAATGTTCAATGTATTTTCAAGACAAATAAAATCAAAAATCAATGCAAATATAGCATTTGTTTTTGCTAAGGGTCCTTTCATTGCTCTAGATTAACTTTACAATATATGCTTTCAGTAAATTACTAATCTGGCGTGATATGCCCGTAGATGTTAAAAAGATACACACGGTAAAAGTCAAGTCTAAGATCAACAACTCCTCCTGTGTAGTCCTCAATAATAATAATAATTCATAATAACTGAATTTTCAATAATACACCGGACACAAGGCATAGAATGTATGTTGACTTTCTGTCAATTTTCCTTCAGTGACACAAAAAGTTATTTTTAAATCACACACTGTTGTAACCCATGACCGATTGCAATGGGAAAAAAAAAATCTTCAAAGATTTAAACCTCCTTTACACAAATTATTGGTGTTAAATATCTTCTACAAAAACAGCCATGACGATTAGTGAACTATGTAGAACACATACACATGTATTTAAAATTAAATCCAACAAAAAATATAGTATGTGCATGCCCGAGGACCTCCTTTGCACTGAGTATTTCAGTAACCATATTGTCCCAATCAACAACCAAAATATCTATTGAATGCTGCAGGTGATTTGAAAAACTAGACAAAACAGAATACATCCCCACTCATTGTCAGAAAAAAAAAAAATCTCTCCTTCTAAACAAATGAACTCTTGGCGTAAATTTTATTTCTCTTGCGTCTGGCCATGCGTAGTAAAAGTTCATTCAGATCAAGTTGTAAGTCAATAATTTCTCTTTACTCCACACTATTCACAAAAATCCTTCAACTCCCTTGACACCTTTTAATGGATACATCTATTGCAGAGAAAATTCTGGTTAATGATCATATACACTAAGCCCCCTGAGATAATTTACAGGTTCCAGTTTGATAGCCAAAATACAACAGACAGTGTCTCAGGGTTGATCAATAAAACTCTGCCGAGTATCAGAGACATCTCGTCTTGTCAGTTAGATACTCATAATGTACGGTTAGACTGTACCAGCAGATCTGCAATTACGGCAGCCGTGTGCCAAATTAACAGGAGCTGGTCCACTGTACAATGTTTATCCTTCCTCGGTTACCTTAATTGGTTACAATTGTATACAACTCTAGAGTATCAAAGATGTTCCCTAAAAGTGGGATTGACATTAAATATTCATCTATAATCTATAATGTGGGTGTTAAAAAAGAATTACAAAGGATGACTTTTTTAATTAGAGAGAAGGAAAAGCTTTTATCCTTAACAGCAAGTCAGGCAAAGCTTAATAAAGCTTATATATAAATGTACCATAAGTGTGGAAACTTCATTAAGTCTAATGAAGAAAAAAATCCTTACAGGAGCAGAGATCCGCTGTATGATGACCATTCAGTAAAGATATACATGTACCAGTACACATGTATATAAATATATTGACCATAATGTACTGATCAAATCAACAGGAATGAAAGTGGAAAAAAGCATGCAATCTTTTTTTTCTTCATTACATATTTTCTTCTCTTAAGCATATTACCTAAGCTTGTTGTTTTACTCCGACCCTTCTATTTTTTCCACAACTAAACTTGTTATTAGAGAAAATAATCTCTGTTCTACTTTTCTTGGTAATATTAATTTGTCCCTTTCCAGTGTTTTTTATTGTTTTTTAAACATTGTTATTGTACAAAGAGCTGCATGATCATCCAGAATCATCCACCATAGTCTTCCTATAAGCTTCCAGTAGTGATGGAAGATTATAATTACAAGTTTCTTCTCTCTAACAGCTTTGCTTGTCGGTTATGGTGTTATGTTTTCAAAATTCTTTCATTCATATCTTTTTTACGAATGGGGATAATAATTTGACAAATTGAAGCTCAACAAACTAATAAAGAGAATTAAGTGTCATAATCAAAGTTTAGTGAACAGTGTATATACTGTAAAAGTGGAAACTTTGACGACATGGAAACTAAGACGAAATTGATGAATGACTTAAAATCGTCAAAGTTTCCACTCGTCAACTTTCATATCCTCGTTAAAGAGTACTGTTAAATACTATCATATCATCAGAGTTTTCAATCGTCATTTTACTAAAACATCAAAATCGTCAAACTTTCAACCCTTCAATATAACCACGTTTACAGTATATCACTGTATTAAGCTATTAAGCTTGAAAGACGTCGAAGAGATAAGACGTGTTTTTCAGTGCTCTTATCTACACTCAGGTGAATAGTTAAAATGATAAAGAAATGATGGATCTCAGTGCAAATGTTAGTCTTTTTACATCAATTCTGAATTCATTTAATGGATTATCACAATCATTTATTGGTACAAACAAGGAACAGGACTTAACTCCATCAGTGAGTATACCAGACTTTCTTCATGTTAAACTTAACGCAGAAAGTGTGACCATAAACTATGATGGCCAGCAGCATGAATTTATGTCAACTGTGCTACAGAAGATGCTTCTTTTTCATGGAGATAATAATAGAAATGGTTGCATCTATAAATCGATGTGTGACTCGGTAACTGTAACAATTTACAGAAGCACAAATACAATTCTCATTCAAGGGACTGGTGCATTTGAATGGTATAGGAATGATTTTCTAGACGAAGTCAAGAGTCAAGTAGATATAAGCCAAACTGACTCTCTAACAGATTGCAAAATTATTGTCAGTCAACCCAACTGTACATCGACCCCGAGACCCTCTAAACAGCTAAATGAATCAAATGTGGAGACAACTTGTCACCAATGTAGCAGCTCCGAAAATGTGAAACTTCTTTCTGAGACTGTAAAAATGCTGACACAAGAAGTAAATCTCCTAAAGAAGCAGCTCCTGGAAGCACAACAAACAAAAGCCTGTACCAACGCTTCCACACAAACTCCGGGAATACAATTGAAACAGAAGGGAACTTCAACTGAAGGACTTTCCATTAAAACTGGAATATCGAGACACAGCCAATATTCTTTTAGTGTCGACAAAAAAGACACCAGCACATCAACAGATATAGATGCCAGTTCTGTATGGAAAAATTTACAACCCACACAGAAAACCAAAATGGTTGCGACAAAGGACAACCCTAACTTACACCCTTCCAGAGAGAGTCAGCCTATATCAACTCCTAAAGAACGAGGCAGCTTCACAAGGATTTCTCCATCTATTTCAGCAAGAGAAGGAAAGCAAAAAACTACCCTGGTCATCGGAAGTTCTATTCTTCAACGAATCAAAACCCGAGGCTTAGATTCCAGTGTGAATGTTAGTACTAATCGTGGTGCTAGCATTTCACACATCCGCACAAAACTACAGAGATGTGATGTATCCTCCATCAAAAATGTCATCATCCAGGCTGGTGGTAATGATGTAGCTAACTTGCGCAACATTGATGCGATTCAGGATGATTTCATTGAAATAATTGCAGATCTCAAGAAGAGAAATCGTACAATTTCAGTGTTTCTATCGGAAGTGATTCCAAGATGTGATGCGGATGTTACTGAAGTAAATGAGTGCATAAAATATATTTGTGAGGAATATGGTGCTACACTTATCGAGACCAGCAAATCATTCAAGCACTGGAATTCCCCTTCCTTTTGGAGAGATGGCATTCACTTGGCCGATCGTGGTACTGCTTTGCTTCTTAAGCTGTACAACACACATGTAAAAATTCTTAAACAACAACGACCCTCATCTGTGCAGACATGCTATTATTGTGGAGAGCAAGGTCATTCCTCGCGTAACTGCCGACATGGAAACAAAGTTGTTTGTTGGTACTGTGGTGATCAAGGTCACAAGCAGAAGTTCTGTACCAAATAGGATCGCGGCAATGAAAGTTGTGCCGATAATACGAAAAACTGTCCAATTATCAATGTCAATAATTATTTTGATCCTTTAAATAATCTCTGTTTTGATTGTAATGAACCAATTTGCAGATGTCCTTTATCTAATAATTACTCAAATGATTTAAATTTTACATCTGAACATGTAGATGCATGTATAAATAAGAAAAACACTTTTTCAAATTTTAAACAAAACCCTACAATTTCTCCCCCAGTGCCAAATACTCAAAATGAAGAAAAACAAAATATATGTAAATCAAATATTGCTTTAATGAAAAAGGGTCTACATTTTGTCAATTTGAATGTGTGTCACATTTTACCAAAATTAGATGAATTGGTTTTGTATTTACAAGATCAGCATTACGTTGACATATTTTCTTTATGTGAAACCTTTCTAGATGAAAATATTAATGATTGTGTTATAAATATAAAAGGATATTCTTTTGAAAGAAAAGACAGAGTAGGAAGGGGTGGTGGTGGACTTGTTACATATATCTCAAATGATCTGAAGTATAAACGCCGTAAGGATTTAGAAATTAGCAATATTGAGACAATGTGGCTTGAAATTAATCTTAGAAATTCTAAGCCTATACTTTATTGTTCAGTTTACCGTCCACCATCTGTCCCCTCCTGCTGGGTTGATGATTTTGTAAGAGAGTTACAGTGTGCTACCTGCTGTGATGACCAGGAAGTGATTATTGCAGGTGATTTCAATATTGATATGCTCAAAGACCCCCCGCGGAGTTGGTCATCTGCAATTGTAGATTTTGGATTAACACAATTAATTAACACCCCAACAAGAATTACCAATAACTCTAAAACTCTCATTGACCATTTCTACACTACGCACCCTGCTAACATATGTGAAATAGCAGTACCCCCTGTAGCAATGTCTGATCATTATCCAATATGTGCCACACGAAGCTCTAACAGCATGAAACGTAAAAACAAACATATTGAAATACAATATCGTGACTTTAAAAATTTTAATGAAACAGAATTTTTGCTTGATTTAAACAATGCAAATTTTGATGAATTAATCCTACTGCATGATCCAAATGACATCTTAAACTGTTTCTATGATATTTTCAATGCTATAATTAATAAGCATGCAAAAGTTAAAACAAAGCGTGTTAAATCAGAATTTCGCACTAAATGGTTAACTCCAGAAATAAATGATGCTAGGAATTTACGAGATCAATACCATAAACAGGGAGACATGGAAAATTTTAGATTTTGGAGGAACAAAGTCACAATTTTAATTAATGATGCAAAATCTACATATTATAAGAAAGTAATTGAAAATAGTTCTACGTCAAAAGAAATGTGGGGTCACTTAAATCAGCTGGCCTCAAAATCAGACAAAAACTCATCCCCTTCCAATATAACATATAACGGGTTAGATCTTGATAATTTACAGGATATTGCAAATGCTTTTAATGAACATTTTGCACAAATTCCAAGAAAATTATTAAACAATCTTTCATTTACTACTTTTGATTCAGAAAAATTGAAAAGATACACTGAGGCAAAACTTGGAGATCAAGACTTTTTTGAAATTCCTTTGATTAATGAAGAAAAAGTATTTAATATGTTAAAGAGTCTAGATGTAAACAAATCTGCTGGCATAGACTTTCTTGGACTTAGATTGCTTAAACTTTCAGCTAGTATAATATCAAAACCTCTAACACATCTAATAAATTCTAGCATAATCAAGGGGTCTTTTCCTTCACAGCTAAAAGTCGCAAAAGTAACTCCTCTATTTAAAAAGGGTGATAAATCAGACCCAGGAAACTATCGCCCAATTTCAATTTTACCAACTATATCGAAAGTTTTAGAAAAGCATGTAGCAGAAAATATACGCATCTTTACTTCTCACTTCGATTTATTAATGAAAGCACAGTCAGGATTTAGAGAATTTCACTCATGCCAGACAGCTCTCACAAAACTAACTGATAATTGGCTGCATGCAATAGATCAAGGAAATTTCATTGGCATTACTTACTTGGATTTTAGCAAAGCATTCGATCTTGTTAATCATGATATACTAATTAGAAAACTTAAATGCTATCACTTTGATCCAATATCAATTAATTGGTTTGAATCATATTTATATCATCGAACTCAAAGTGTTAAAATAGGTGCATACACATCTGAATCACTGCCAGTTACAGCAGGTGTGCCACAGGGCTCTATATTAGGCCCTTTATTATTTCTATTGTACATTAATGATTTACCATTGTCTGTTGAACATTGTAATATTGATATGTTTGCTGATGACACTACAATGCATTTTCATGGTAACAATATTTCACGTATTGAAACAACTCTTAATCATGACCTCTATCAAATACAAAACTGGTGTCAACAAAATCAGATGCTTTTGAATACCGATAAAACAAAGTGTATGTTAATGGGCACACAACAAAAGAAATCAAAATTAGAAAACACTAGTCTTCATTTACAACTTTCCGGTCATCCCCTTGAAAATGTGGAAATGCAGAAATTATTAGGTGTTCACATTGATCATACTCTTCAATATACTTGTCATGTAGATGCAGTTTGCAAAACTCTTACATATAAATTATTTACTTTACGAAAAATTAAAAAGTTTCTTCCACTGCATACTAGAAAACTATTTTATAACGCTTTTATTTTACCATCAATTTTATATTGTTTATCTATTTGGGGTAACTCTCCTCAAACGCACATCGACAGAATCTACAGACTTCAAAAACGTGCAGCAAGGATTATCTTAAATGAAAAATATGATGCACCTTCAATGCCTTTATTTAACACTTTAGGCTGGTTAACGGTTCATGAACTTCTTTATTTACAGAAAAGCATTCTAATGTTCAAAACATTTCATGGTATGTCTCCCGATTATATGCATAACTTTTTTGAATTTCAAAGTTCTGGATCATATACGTTGCGCTCAGAAACAAATTCCGAACTTCGTTTACCAAAATACAAAACAAATTTATTTAAAAATTCTTTACAATATTCAGGGGTTATTATCTGGAATGAGTTACCTATAAGTATCAGGAAATCCCAATCCCTTGCAATATTTAAAAGTAGTGTTGAAAATTTTTTACTTACGAAACGTACTAGTTCTACGTGAAAATATGTGATTTCCTCCCCCCCCCCCCCCCCTCCTTTTCACATTTTGAACTAAGCTTTGATGATTTTATTTATTCTGTTGTAACATAGTGTTTATATTTTATTATCTCATAATTGTGATTTGTGTTTATTGTATATATACATTGTATATGTGTTATAAAGAAGGCCCTGAGGAAGACTAGTGCTTGCACTAATCAGGTTACCTTCTATAAATAAAGTATTATTATTATTATTATTATTATTATTAAGC
Source organism: Saccostrea echinata (assembly GCF_033153115.1). Lineage (NCBI taxonomy): Eukaryota > Metazoa > Mollusca > Bivalvia > Ostreida > Ostreidae > Saccostrea > Saccostrea echinata. The sequence goes on along the minus strand of NW_026889751.1, from coordinate 20,758,039 downwards.
AATGGAAACCTAAAAATGTCCTTGAATTCAGTGGTGAAACAATTCAGATCATGCCATCACTAATTTTTCTTTGTGATTTCTAAGTTTAATTTATTACACCCATAACTGAGGTCTAAATTTTTTTTATTTCGATTTTTTTTAATTTCCTTTAAGGTTAACTTACCTTCTAATAAGAGAGTTAACTCTCAGTGTGATAAGTACATGTACTCCTTCATAAAATTGTAATTGAAAGAAAAATGAAACCATCTGTCAATTTTTGCCCTTCAGGGTACGCTAAAATTGTGTGTGCATTTCAATTATATATTAGATTTCTTTTAGAAAATTAATGCATTTGAGCAAAATTTTATATGAGACAACAAATGGACAATGAATCTTAATCTGACTAATCAACTTGAAAAATAGTCTCCATAGTGGGAGTTATCTTTCCTTGTGGAAAAACTGAGATATCTTCCTTTAGCAACCCGCAACATGAATGCTCCATTACAAATATTGTTATCACATGATAATGCAAAGATTACTTTAAAAAAAAAAATCAAATCAAACAATTAATGTAAATCCAGAAAAAATAATTGAAATAAATTTAAATTTTTTTAATTAGTTAAAATTTCAACTGCCCAACAAAATAGGATACACATGTATTAATTCAGCTCAACCATGTATATAAACGTACCATCATTACTAAAGATATTTCAATTTCCCCCTCCTATTTACTGCTGACACTCTTTGTACCTGAGCTAGTGGCTGTCTTCAGGTAAATTCATAATCTTCTTACCAAGTTTAAAGTGCACAAGTTTAAAGTGCACAAGATTTAACAACTATTAGTGTACTATATATTAGGGTTACGATTGTTTTTTTTTTTAATGATTTTCAATGCTTCTGAATAAAAAAAAAATATTCAGGAAGCAAAAACCTACACAAGGACATCTATTATATCTATTTTATGAGGAGGGATTTTCAAAATATGTCACTTGAAATTCTAAAATTAATTCTGTGAAATCCAAAATCCAAGAAAAAAAAAACAACTTAAAAAAACACAGGCATCTAATAAACTTTCCCCTGTAAAACTAAGGGCTAACATTTCTCAGGTTTATCTCTGTCCTAATGAGGTGTTTTTCATGTGGATTTTTATGTCTCATTTATCGAAGCTGAATCAATCAATGCTCTACTTTGTAATCTCTGTGTATAACCAATAAAGATTTTCCTTGTACCTTAAATTTCAACAAAACTGTCTCCAGGGAAAACATCATGTAACTACGTTTTTCACTCTTATTGCCAACGTGTAAATATCAAAGGGTCTTATTAATATATATAGATAGCTTCAGGTTTATACTATCCGAACACCACTGAAAGCCAAATTAAAATTGAAAAAAAAGGAAAAGAAATTCTTATAAATTTAATCTAAAGGCAAAAAAATTTTCTTGATTACTATATATCATTACACACAACAGTATAGACTTACCTAAATCGTTCTTTTTTCTGGGTTTCTTGGGGTGATTTTCCAGACAAGGGAAGCCCCCACACGAGGAGAAACAGAGGAGCTTGTTTAAGTAGCAGAAGAAGATGACGAGTAGGGCAAGGAATAGGGCGACTGCTCCCAGGAAGGCAAGCGCCTCTGTCGGCACTGAAATGAACAACAAAGAGTTATACAGACCAAGAATAGGGTGAGGAACTGCAGAAAGGCTATAGTGCCTTATACATGTTATAGTCAACACTGCAATGGATAACATGGAATTATGATCGATGTGTACATTTTATGAAAGAGAGATTCAAACAATAGACATAATATACTTACAATAGTGCTGCAATACAAAGCAGAATTAGAAAGGCATGTATGAACAATAAATGCAATATTGTTGTACTCACAACAACTGCACTCATTTATATGTTCATCAGATATACATCGTTACTTTTCACTTTACCAAGTCATTTGGAGTTATAGATCGTTAAGTTGGAGTAGAAATAAATAATTATGCATTATTAATTGTCGTGATCCTGATCATTGAGAATATTATTAGAAATAATTCACATGCACCCTGAATCAAAACAGTACAGAATTACTGTTGGTAAATTTGACAAATTTATGATTATTTGCATTTCAATTACTTGTAATATCTTAAGTATGCAAAGGAACGTACTGTATTTGAAAGAACTTCAAGCATTAATTGATTCTTTCATACATATATAAAAATCAGTATGTTTACATTGTACATAAAAGGCAGATATATTTTATACCCAGGTCAATAAGAACAGCCTTAAATAATTTCATACTACTCAGCAAAAAACACCCAACAATTGTGACTGTAATACTCTTGACACCTGGAGATTAGACAAAACAACCTAGCTTAATTTATCATAGGAAAGCTCTCAAATAAAAGTCGATAAATAATTAAATGTCAAACCATTAGAACTAAGTAGTACAATAAATCATCAAACCCTCGAAAGACGTCCCCATAGGATCAGCAGTACTATCCAACAAGCTCATCTTCTATACTATCCTGAAGATGCATAAAAGGCTTGGAGTTGCAGAGCTTAACTAATATGCCTTAACTATGAACATGCAACTGACGAAATAACTTTTATGATGCATGCATGTGAATGTATATTTTTACATAACAATTGGAAATGGTCTGGAGATGACAGAAAGGATTTTAATTCTGTCTTTCTGTTACAAAATCAGGGGTACGAGGAGAAAAAGTGTTGATATATGATTCAGGGACACAGCTTGGAGGGAATACAATGGACCTCACATTGATCGGCTCAACAGCAGCTACTAGTACTTAAATCATGTCCTTTCTGATGATATCCACATTCAATAAGGACTTCACGTGAGGCCATGAAATAAAAACTGTCAAGGGAGTTTCACCTTATTAAACTGTTCTCAAATACAGTCATGCATGCAAAAAGATGATAAAGTCTTTGCATTATTCATATTTCTAATATGAATCCTTAATTCTTTAAAATTTGTTAATTTACCAGTAAATCATTATTCCCTGTTTCCAAAGACAGCTACAAAGACAATTCCATTTCCTTGTAAATACAATGTAGTATACAAATGTAATTCGGTATACTGTAGACGTACTTTTTCCACGTGGGATTAATTTTCACTACGCATGCGGTCACAAATTTTCAACGGAAATTTGTCACAGCATACTAAAAAAATATCTAAGAAATACAATGACAACTGGTCCAAGAAATCTGTGTAATTTTTTTTACCCATGGATTGAACACATATTGTGATTCTGCAGAATTATGACCCCATGGTAAAAAAAAAGTACTTTTACAGTATGTGGTAAATAAAAATACACTCTACGGTCCTAAAGATAGCTGCTTCATCTATTTCTTCCAATTTTGACTGTCCTTAATTTCTTGCTTTATTACATTAAAACTTGGTTATAAGAAAGTCACTGGGACTATAACAAAGATTATATCCTAGGCTATCAAAAGAAGGAAGTGAAAAGTTTTCTACCAGATTCATAAAAATTTCCTTATAACAGACATTTCTTTATAGGAGAGTTCTACATAACCAAATTTTACTGCATATATATCCATATCTATATATATATATATATATATATATAGCATCATATAGCATTGCAAATCCATTTCAAAACACAGACTGAACATTCTACATTTGACATAGGGGTCACTATTGGTACTACTGTATACAGGGTATTTTCATCCCCTTTTATTTTTGCTCTCACCATCAGTGGGTGCAGAATTCAATCAGAAATTTTTTATCTTTCTTTTAATTAACACAACTGTGTCTGAGCAAATATAAAATGGACAGAAACTGTATGTTTACAAGTGTGATGGAGGGCAACAATTAAATATGACATTGTGCAAAAATAACAGGGGGCAAAATTAATCCTGCTTATACAGTAAACTTCATGCAGTCAACTAACAAACAAAAATTACACTTCAAATCCAACTCTGGCCTATAAGTAAAATGATATTGTATACTTCTAGTTCACAAAAACAAACAGTCTGGGTATCATTATTATACACTGGAAAATGAGTTCTCCCCCCTGATTCACTCATATCACAAGAGGCCCATGGGCCACATCGCTCACCTGAGCACATTGGTTAGGCAAAAGTACAAATCAGTTCAGTATTGAAAATATTACCTTGGGGGGGGGGGGGGGGGCTTGAATTTTAAACATCTGGAACCTTCCATGTCAATTTAACAAATGGCTTTGTTGTACTTGAAAAGATTTTTTTTAAAAATTCCCATATATTCCTTTGTAAAAATATCATCCCCCATTGTGGCTCCTCCCTATCCCAGGGGTCATCATTTGAACAAACTTGAATCTACACTACCTGAGGATGCTTCCATATCAATATGACTAAACATAGTTTTTCTGTTCTTGAGAAGAAATATTTTTTCTATATGTTCTTATGTAAAACTTTCGATCCCCCATTGGGCTCCACCCTACCCCTGCAAAGGCGGATCCAGGGCCGGCAAGCCGGGCATGCACCCCCCGTTTTAATTTTTTTATATAGAACTTATATGTCCATTATCCTAAAATCAAGGAAAAAACATCTCTTCTTTGTAAGAATTCATCAGCTTCCCGGACCCCCACCAGGGCCTTGCTCTAGACCCACTGGGGGCTTCAATGCAGCCCCCAGACCCAATGCCTCTACTGCCCCCCCCCCCCCTTTATGAAATTCCTGGATACACCACTGCCCCGGGGGTCATCATCTGAACAAAATTAAATTTACACTACCTGAGGATGCTTTCATATCAAAATGACTTAACATGATTTTCAGTTCTTGATAAGAAGATATTTTCCTATATGTTCCTATGTAAAATTTTCAATCCCCCATTGGGCCCCACCCTACCCCCAGGGGTCATCATTTGAACAAAATTGAATTTACACTATACCTGAGGATGCTTCCTTATCAAAATGACTTATGATCATGGCTTTGTAGTTCTTCAGAAGAAGATATTTTCCTATATATTTCTATTTAAGACTTTGATCCTCCATTGTTTCCCCACCCTACCCCCCAGGGGTCATGATTTGAACAATACAATCTACACTACCTGAGGATGCTTCCACATAAATATGATCAATCAGGGCTTTGCTGTTCTTGAGAAGAAGATTTTTAAAGGTTTTTCCTATATATTTCTATGTAAAACTTTGATCCTCCATTGTGGCCCCACCCTACCCCCGGGGGTCATAATTTGAATAAATTTGAATCTACACTACCTGGTGATGCTTCCATATAAATATGACCAATGAGGGCTTTCCTGTTCCTGAGAAGAAGATTTTTAAAGATTTTTCCAAAATATTTCAATGTTAAATTTTGATAGTCCATTGTGGCCCCGCCCTACCCCTGGGGGTCATAATTTGAACAAATTTGAATCTACACTACCTGAGGATGCTTTCATATAAATATAACTCATCATGGCTTTGCTGTTCTTGAGAGGAAGATCTTTAAAGATTTTTCCTTTATATTTCTAAGTAAAACTTTGATCCTCCATTGTGGCCCCGCCCTATCCCCGGGAGTCATAATTTGAATAAATTTGAATCTACACTACCTGAGGATGCTTCCATATAAATATAACTCATCATGGCTTTGCTGTTCTTGAGAAGAAGATTTTTAAAGATTTTTCCTATATATTTCTATGTAAAACTTTGATCCTCCATTGTGGCCCCGCCCTACCCCCGGGGGTCATGATTTGAACAAATTTGAATCTACACTACCTGAGGATGCTTCCATATAAATATGATCAATCAGGGCTTTGCTGTTCCTGAGAAGAAGATTTTTAAAGGTTTTTCCTATGTATTGCTATGTAAAACGTTGATCATCCATTGTGGCCCCACCCAACCCCCGGGGGTCATGATTTGAACAAATTTGAATCTACACTACCTGAGGATGCTTCCATATAAATATAACTCATCATGGCTTTGCTGTTCTTGAGAAGAAGATTTTTAAAGATTTTTCCTTTATATTTCTAAGTAAAACTTTGATCCTCCATTGTGGCCCCGCCCTATCCCCAGGGGTCATAATTTGAACAAATTTGAATCTACACTACCTGAGGATGCTTCCGTATAAATATAACTCATCATGGCTTTGCTGTTCTTGAGAAGAAGATTCATAAGATTTTTCCTATATATTTCTAAGTAAAACTTTGATCCTCCATTGTGGCCCCGCCCTACCCCCGGGGGTCATGATTTGAACAAACTTGAATCTACACTACCTGAGGATGCTTCCATATAAATATGACTCATCATGGCTTTGCTGTTCTTGAGAAGAAGATTTTTAAAGGTTTATCCTATATATTGCTATGTAAAACTTTGATCCTCCATTGTGGCCCCGCCCAAACCCCGGGGGTCATGATTTGAACAAATTTGAATCTACACTACCTGAGGATGCTTCCATATAAATATGACTCATCATGGCTTTGCTGTTCCTGAGAAGAAGATTTTTAAAGGTTTTTCCTATGTATTGCTATGTAAAACGTTGATCATCCATTGTGGCCCCACCCAACCCCCGGGGGTCATGATTTGAACAAATTTGAATCTACACTACCTGAGGATGCTTCCATATAAATATAACTCATCATGGCTTTGCTGTTCTTGAGAAGAAGATTTTTAAAGATTTTTCCTTTATATTTCTAAGTAAAACTTTGATCCTCCATTGTGGCCCCGCCCTATCCCCAGGGGTCATAATTTGAACAAATTTGAATCTACACTACCTGAGGATGCTTCCGTATAAATATAACTCATCATGGCTTTGCTGTTCTTGAGAAGAAGATTCATAAGATTTTTCCTATATATTTCTAAGTAAAACTTTGATCCTCCATTGTGGCCCCGCCCTACCCCCGGGGGTCATGATTTGAACAAACTTGAATCTACACTACCTGAGGATGCTTCCATATAAATATGACTCATCATGGCTTTGCTGTTCTTGAGAAGAAGATTTTTAAAGGTTTATCCTATATATTGCTATGTAAAACTTTGATCCTCCATTGTGGCCCCGCCCAAACCCCGGGGGTCATGATTTGAACAAATTTGAATCTACACTACCTGAGGATGCTTCCATATAAATATAACTCATCATGGCTTTGCTGTTCTTGAGAAGAAGATTTTTAAAGATTTTTCCTTTATATTTCTAAGTAAAACTTTGATCCTCCATTGTGGCCCCGCCCTATCCCCAGGGGTCATAATTTGAACAAACTTGAATCTACACTACCTGAGGATGATTCCATATAAATATGACTCATCATGGCTTTGCTGTTCTTGAGAAGAAGATTTTTAAAGGTTTATCCTATATATTGCTATGTAAAACTTTGATCCTCCATTGTGGCCCCGCCCAAACCCCGGGGGTCATGATTTGAACAAATTTGAATCTACACTACCTGAGGATGCTTCCATATAAATATAACTCATCATGGCTTTGCTGTTCTTGAGAAGAAGATTTTTAAAGATTTTTCCTTTATATTTCTAAGTAAAACTTTGATCCTCCATTGTGGCCCCGCCCTATCCCCAGGGGTCATAATTTGAACAAATTTGAATCTACACTACCTGAGGATGCTTCCGTATAAATATAACTCATCATGGCTTTGCTGTTCTTGAGAAGAAGATTCATAAGATTTTTCCTATATATTTCTAAGTAAAACTTTGATCCTCCATTGTGGCCCCGCCCTACCCCCGGGGGTCATGATTTGAACAAACTTGAATCTACACTACCTGAGGATGCTTCCATATAAATATGACTCATCATGGCTTTGCTGTTCTTGAGAAGAAGATTTTTAAAGGTTTATCCTATATATTGCTATGTAAAACTTTGATCCTCCATTGTGGCCCCGCCCAAACCCCGGGGGTCATGATTTGAACAAATTTGAATCTACACTACCTGAGGATGCTTCCATATAAATATGACTCATCATGGCTTTGCTGTTCCTGAGAAGAAGATTTTTAAAGGTTTTTCCTATGTATTGCTATGTAAAACGTTGATCATCCATTGTGGCCCCACCCAACCCCCGGGGGTCATGATTTGAACAAATTTGAATCTACACTACCTGAGGATGCTTCCATATAAATATAACTCATCATGGCTTTGCTGTTCTTGAGAAGAAGATTTTTAAAGATTTTTCCTTTATATTTCTAAGTAAAACTTTGATCCTCCATTGTGGCCCCGCCCTATCCCCAGGGGTCATAATTTGAACAAATTTGAATCTACACTACCTGAGGATGCTTCCGTATAAATATAACTCATCATGGCTTTGCTGTTCTTGAGAAGAAGATTCATAAGATTTTTCCTATATATTTCTAAGTAAAACTTTGATCCTCCATTGTGGCCCCGCCCTACCCCCGGGGGTCATGATTTGAACAAACTTGAATCTACACTACCTGAGGATGCTTCCATATAAATATGACTCATCATGGCTTTGCTGTTCTTGAGAAGAAGATTTTTAAAGGTTTATCCTATATATTGCTATGTAAAACTTTGATCCTCCATTGTGGTCCCGCCCAAACCCCGGGGGTCATGATTTGAACAAATTTGAATCTACACTACCTGAGGATGCTTCCATATAAATATAACTCATCATGGCTTTGCTGTTCCTGAGAAGAAGATTTTTAAAGGTTTTTCCTATGTATTGCTATGTAAAACGTTGATCATCCATTGTGGCCCCACCCAACCCCCGGGGGTCATGATTTGAACAAATTTGAATCTACACTACCTGAGGATGCTTCCATATAAATATAACTCATCATGGCTTTGCTGTTCTTGAGAAGAAGATTTTTAAAGATTTTTCCTATATATTGCTATGTAAAACTTTGATCCTCCATTGTGGCCCCGCCCAAACCCCGGGGGTCATGATTTGAACAAATTTGAATCTACACTACCTGAGGATGCTTCCATATAAATATGATCAATCAGGGCTTTGCTGTTCCTGAGAAGAAGATTTTTAAAGGTTTTTCCTATGTATTGCTATGTAAAACGTTGATCATCCATTGTGGCCCCACCCAACCCCCGGGGGTCATGATTTGAACAAATTTGAATCTACACTACCTGAGGATGCTTCCATATAAATATAACTCATCATGGCTTTGCTGTTCTTGAGAAGAAGATTTTTAAAGATTTTTCCTTTATATTTCTAAGTAAAACTTTGATCCTCCATTGTGGCCCCGCCCTATCCCCAGGGGTCATAATTTGAACAAATTTGAATCTACACTACCTGAGGATGCTTCCGTATAAATATAACTCATCATGGCTTTGCTGTTCTTGAGAAGAAGATTCATAAGATTTTTCCTATATATTTCTAAGTAAAACTTTGATCCTCCATTGTGGCCCCGCCCTACCCCCGGGGGTCATGATTTGAACAAACTTGAATCTACACTACCTGAGGATGCTTCCATATAAATATGACTCATCATGGCTTTGCTGTTCTTGAGAAGAAGATTTTTAAAGGTTTATCCTATATATTGCTATGTAAAACTTTGATCCTCCATTGTGGCCCCGCCCAAACCCCGGGGGTCATGATTTGAACAAATTTGAATCTACACTACCTGAGGATGCTTCCATATAAATATAACTCATCATGGCTTTGCTGTTCTTGAGAAGAAGATCTTTAAAGATTTTTCCTTTATATTTCTAAGTAAAACTTTGATCCTCCATTGTGGCCCCACCCTATCCCCGGGGGTCATAATTTGAACAAATTTGAATCTACACTACCTGAGGATGCTTCCGTATAAATATAACTCATCATGGCTTTGCTGTTCTTGAGAAGAAGATTTATAAGATTTTTCCTTTATATTTCTAAGTAAAACTTAAAATCCTCCATTGTGGCCCCACCCTATCCCCGGGAGTCATAATTTGAACAAATTTGAATCTACACTACCTGAGGATGCTTCCATATAAATATAACTTATCATGGCTTTGCTGTTCTTGAGAAGAAGATTTTTAAAGGTTTTTCCTATATATTGCTATGTAAAACTTTGATCCTCCATTGTGGCCCCGCCCTACCCCCGGGGGTCATGATTTGAACAAACTTAAATCTACACTACCTGAGGATGCTTCCATATAAATATGACTCATCATGGCTTTGCTGTTCTTGAGAAGAAGATTTTTAAAGTTTTTCCTATATATTTCTATGTAAAACTTTGATCCTCCATTGTGGCCCCGCCCTACCCCCGGGGGTCATGATTTGGACAAACTTGAATCTACACTACCTGAGGATGCTTCCACATGAGTTCCATCTTTCCTGGCCCTGTGGTTCTTGAGAAGAAGATTTTTAAAAGATGCTATTAATTTTTCACAAATTCTCTATTATCTCCCCTTGAAAAAGGGCGTGGCCCTTCATTTGAACAAATTTGAATCCCCTTCACCCATGGATGCTTTGTGGCAAGTTTGGTTGAAATTGGCCCAGTAGTTCTGGAGAAGAAGATGAAAATGTGAAAAATTTACGACAACAACGCCAACGACAACAACAACGACGACAGACAACGGACAAATTTCGATCAGAAAAGCTCACTTGAGCCTTCGGCTCAGGTGAGCTAATAAAAAAAACTGAATCTATTTATAAAGCACACTGACTCAGGTTTCTGCCTCTACTTACACAAACATACATTGTACATTAACATATAACAATGTTTTTCATCACCAAAACATAATTATTATACATACCCCAGTTGGCAAACACTAGCAGATTTTAAAGGAATTATTTAAACATGGTGAACACATGTAACTAAAATTATACAGGAATATGTTGATCAATAAGACATGTTTATCTAAATTTTTTATAAACATCTATGAATTAAATTCAATGATTTCTTCAATGTGTACTTTATCTTATTAATTGCAATGAAAATGTTGTTAATTAATACATGTAAGTGCATGATAGTGCAGTTGTGCATAAACTACAAACATGAGTGCATGGTTTTGTTACTTATAATTTCAAATAATCTAAATTCTATTCAACCCAGGAAAATTGAAGTATTGACTACAATTAAATAATAAATAATTCTCTACCATTTGTGAGACTTTTATTTAAATTTCAATATGTTTATACCATTGTATTTATATAATAAAGTAAGTACTCTGTGGAATCACCAACAATTACATTGATGAATTAAAATTTGATCAATTTGCCCCTCCTCATTGAGTTAGAGTCAGTGGAAACGCATTTATAATCAAGTGATAAAGTGCTTCCTGTCATCAAAATTCTCCAGTGAAAAAGAGTACAGTCAATAATGGAATTTTAAACCAAATAGATATCTCCCCTCCTTTTTTTTCATTTTTAAAACATTTTTTTATATATTATCTTTATTATATTTTTTTTTTTCGTATACATATTTATTTTATTTGACTTGTCAAAAATCTAAAGCATTTCTTCTAAGTTCTTGAATGTACACTAATATAATGACTTATGGACCTCTTACTGGTCTAAATATACTTTTAATGACTTGTGCTTGTAAAAATATAAACAATTGCACTGTTGTTTAGATAACATGACATTTTCTTTTTCAAGCAATAATTGTTATTTATTAATTAATTATTATTCGAAATCTATTACTCCCTTTTCACTCTCTACATCTAAATAACCAGGCTTGGAAACTATCTGATGTATTCCCCTTACTGTCTGCTTAATTCCTATGTTTAGTAATTAAGAGCCATTCTCTGTAACGACTTGAACTTTTATATAGGAGCTGTGGCACGCATAGTCTCAGAATTTCTCCAAACTCTCTATGATAAAAGTCTTTGATACCATAAACTCAAATCAGGCAGAAATTGGTTGCTACGTGTCATGGTTACCATGGCAACATGTCCTGAAGTTTGAAAAATGGCATTTTTCAACATGTTCAGAGTCCCACAGTTAACGTTTGCAGCAAAGCAAACAAGTGGCAATGATTGTTTCTGAAAGTTGTAGGCCTGATGTCTTTAATGCATGATAAACATGTTTGGTAAATCAATTATTACATACGTTACTATGGAAACAAAGTATTCAAAAGTAATAATTTTGCTCATTTAATTTTATAAAATCAAACACTTAAGAATAAAAAAAAAAATATAGGTTGAAATGCAAGCAAATAATAGACAAAAGATCCTTGTAACATATACCAAGGAAGAAATATGATATTTCTTATAGGTTGGCAATGGTTGCCATGGTTTTAATACCAAGAAGGGATTTTAAATTTACTCTATTAGTGTTTAAATCTAATCCTATCTTTTTAAAAAGCATATTTTTAAATAACTAATGATCAATTTTTAAAGACGTTCATGTGACCCTAATTTTCACATTTCAAAAAACTCAAATTCAATTCTTTAAATAGAGCGTTGCTATGGAAATAAGCCGAAAAAATATGCAAAAAAATCTGAAAAATTTTCTGTTTCCTTGGATACGTACCCTTGTATGTAGATTCCCAAAACTTTTATGATTGATAATTATGAACAACTAAGCTGACTTTCAATTTTGACTGCCACGTAATCTCTAACTGGATGCAAAAAGCTGGCACATAGGGTTTAATATTGATATAAAATTAACAAAATCAAACATTTTCTCTTCTTGGTTACCATTGCAACAGTGTTGTATTTTTCAACAAACGTTATCAATATATGATATTCAACTTTAGTTCTACCAGATAAGTACTATTCAAGGTGAGTCAAATAATACGTTTCTTGAATAAAAGGTAAGTAAATTCCTAATGCAGCAAAAAAAATACCACTTTAAACAACTGGTACATTGTTTCCATGGTTACACTGCAAAGTAACAATTAATCCCATTTTTTCTTATGTTGTCGGTGTTGCAAGGTCCTAAGGATGTATATGTGCCAGTCATGAAATTTATTGTTTTTCCTGAAGATAGTAGCATTTACCCAATCTTAGCAACACATTTAGCATGGTAACATTGTGTTACCATGGCAACCATGAAAAAGTTATTTTTAGAATAATATTGCCAATACCTAATTACTTAAGGTCAAATATTTTTATTGTTTTTTCTTAGGTTGTTGATTGAGTTTGATCATTTAACACCTATCATTAGTGAATATTGAACATTTTTCTGCATTTTTCAGCATCTAAAATGTATTCCAAATGTACCCATGGTTACCACTTACTTAGAGATAAATTCTAAATAGTTTCTTTATAGCATTAGTGGCAACAAGGTGTCAGTTTTTTGTGAGAATTGTTTGTTTGTTATTCTTAGTCTTTATTTAGGCTTAATAAAGATTCAAAGTAGCTGAAAATCTCAATTTTTCCAACTTTTCTGGCTGTTACCATGGCAACCAAGACACATAGCAACAAAATTTTATTTGATATATGTTTCTGGTGTCAAGTTGTAATAATGTGCAAAGTTTCATCAAAATCGGTGACCATGCGTGGCAAAGAAGTTTAAGTGGTTACAGAGAATCGCTATTAATACCTAAATTGTCTTTAAAAAACAAACAAATTTAAACAAACAAAAATTTAAACCCCCGTTTTTTATAACATTTTGTTAATTCTTAGATTTAACATTTCTTCTCAGCTTTTATGTTAAAATGTTAAATATTAATAAGCAATGATTAAAATAAACAGATAATAATCAAACATTTAATGATGTAGTTAGCCTAATTAATGAAATCACAGGAGTTGTTGGCCAAAACTGTATCAATCAATTGTGGTCAGTGATTGAGTGAAAGTTAAAAAACTTAATAATAATAATTTAAGAGTAAAAGTTTGTATATATACTGCATAAGTCTGTCTTCAAGATTATCATGAACATTAAAGAAAAATCTAAATAGTTAATTACCAGTGAGCTGTAATTATTTATATTATAATCAAGTGTATTAAGTGAAAAAAAATGAATTAAAGGAAACACATAGTCAAGAGTAAGCTCTGTATCAGCATAGTCAAATGGATAAACGTATTGTACAAGAACTAATTATGTGGAACTGCATATTGCCAGCACAATGAAAATCAATAGCTGTCTAGACTACAATAGTATCTGCATTAGATTCCGAAACAAATTCAATTACTTCTCAAAATGGCAAAGGTATGGTGGTAAAATATTAGTGTCACTCTTGACCATTTGTATATTGCATACAGCAAACATCTGACGGGTGAAATTATTCCTTGACTGACCTATTAAGTCAATAAAAAATAGGTAGCAACTGTTCTTTCGCCAAGCGCTCAGCACTTTGGAGTGTAAGTTGCGGGTCTTTTGGATGAGACCTTAAAAAAATCAAGGCCTCATGTCACGGCAGGGTGTTGGCACAATAAAGACCCCTCACGGCTCAATGGCCTTGGTCTAAATTTGAAGTCCTTCACTGCTATATGGTGATGTCTCTTTATTAGTGAAAAATGCTAGAATGGGACATAAAACAACAAATAATCAATCAATGATTCCTAGTATCACTAGACACTGTCATAGTTATAACCTAGCTAGAACTTTACAAATGAGAGCTGCATGTAGGGAGGGGTGGGGTGCATTTATGAAGGGCTTGTTTTATCAGTCTGGTCGAACCCCCGAACGGGGGTATACCCCCAAACGAGGGTTTTCCGTCCCGTCATGCAATGCGCAAGAACAGTAACTCTTGCTGTATCCAATATAAACAAACTTGCCTATATCATCTATCTTAGGAAAAAGATCAATAATAATGTTATTTCTGCTATGAACTTGGTAAAATGTCAACAGAAAAAAAAATCAACAGGTTAAGTTTTCCATAATTTGAATTTATACTGTAGGAATTCCTTCATTTCATGAAATTATTTATTATTTTGTTGGACTTCTCAATTAAGATTATGGAATTAAAACACAAGGAAAAATATTCTAAGAATGAGGAAAATATTAATTTAGAATCTAGATTTAAATAAAATAAAATATAATCTTGTTTTCCCCCAAACATTCGTATTTATTTTAAAAAAAAAACTACAACAAGTTGCCAAACATTTTATTTAATTCTTATAAGATATAAAAGACAATAAATATGATAGATTTCATTTGAATTTTATTTTTATATGTATTTTTGTTACACTTCCTGGGCAAGATTATCGATAATAAAGACCGTCGATTGCTAGTCAGAGGAAACGCGGACTGAAACCTACGATCATAAATAAATCGATATTAGCACCATTTTTTCTTGCATTTTATTATGAAAATAAAAGATATAAGGTAGAATAATACATTTTTTTTTATAATTTCAATTTAATATTAGTTGTTTATGTCTGTATATCGAATATTTTATCTTAAATACCTGCATGTCAAGGAGCAAAAGATCGCCAACTTTGCCAGGGAATAAATCCCGATTTGTACAATAAAGTTGTATTTTTGTAAAATACAAACTCTAAAAACACCTTTAATCTATCATTTCCGAGTGGTTTTACATTTGCCAAATAATCCGTTACTCTGCACCGGCGATTTTTGTAAACCCCTACTTTTTGCGTGAAATACGCACATTTTTAAGCATCTGCGCATGCTCGTACCCCCGTTTGGGGGTATGGATTTCCCATTTCCGTTTACCCCCGTTCGGGGGTTCGACCAGACTGTTTATTGAATAGGTTTGATCAATAGAATTTTAAAAAGTATAAAGAATTTCTTTAAACAATGAAATTCAGCATAAAATTATAAATTTTATGCAACAGCAGATCACGTAAGTTTATCAACATACGCCCCTAGGCCCCTAAGTGTGGTCGTCTGTACCTAACCTCGGTATAAAATGTGTGTGTTAGTGAGTTACTTAATCATTGAATTCAATTTTTCAGTTGCAATTTTGTTTTAACAACTCTTGACTATGCCACTTATTAATGTTGTATTGTGAGTGTCACACATTTCTACGTTCATCTAAGAATCTAAACGTATTAGATACTGATTCAGTGTTTCACCTTCCATTGCAACCATTTTTGTTTCTTTTACGGATCTAGCGCTGAAAAAATATGCATAAATTTTCAACTTTTTACATTTCAATTTCACAATCAAAACGGTATTTAACATTTTATCCCGAGAAATATACTTACAAATGCTCATAATCTGCAACTCGACCCTCCTGCCCAAATCTTCGACTCCATTGATAAACAATATGCTAATTTTCGCGCGCTAATATCAAATCGGAAACGCACAGCCCGTATATTCCCGGAAAAGCGCTAGAAATGCATTTCAGTTTTGGATTACTGCATAAAAATAATACACATAATTATTATCCGATGACACTATATTTTATAGTAACTGTTCATGAAGTGTTGTTTGGGTTCTATCAAAATATGCATTTTTGATAAATGGTGCCATATTTTTGACCCTACATGTGTATGCAAGTTTTTTTTTTAAAACCCTACAGAATTTTCTTGTTTCGAGCGAAAATGTATGATATGTAGTACAGATCATACATTTTCGCTCGAAACAAGAATTCGTTAATTTTGTTTACCTCGGGATTTTTCTCATTGGTTAAAGCGATTTGTTTAAACTGATTTCCTAACATATCGAGAATTCTTCTTTTTTATACCGAAATAATTTGATATTAAGAAGTCGAATTTTTGATATACGACCAAAAGTTCAAAAATTGTGCCTCATATATCTGCAGAATTTTGGATTGTCAGAGCTAGCAGAGCTTATCCAGTGACAATGTGAACATCTAGCATTACTCATCAAATAAAACAGCCACGATTTTTGCATTTTTATCAAAGCTGGCCACGGGGATACTATTAATCAATCAATCTATATGTCAATCAAGCACCATCGCATCGATTACTTCATAATTATGGTCACAATTGTGGGTCACGATAGAGAGAATTTAGACAAAAATCAGTCTGGTTTTGTGCAGTTTGTTCCATGTTCATTTTTATTTATATATAACTGAAGGCCGTGACTATAATTGAGGCAAGTGAGGCAAATGCCTCACTAAAATTTTTTGGTTTCTCTGAAAAGTGAAAAAGTTTTACTTTGAACTTTAATTAATTATGTTTTTCTTTGTACTAAATTAATACTTTCAGCTAAAATGTAAATCGATCATCTCACCAGGTGCTTCATTATTATTTAGAACGCATGTAAAAATAATTGAAAACATGAAAACTTTCAAAGACTGCATGAGTCTTAATTTGCTAAAATCCAGGTTTCAGGACCCCCTCCTCACCCGAGAACCCTCATCAGGACCCTACCCTGGACTCGCTTGGGATTTGAGCGGCCCCTTGATCCCTTGCCTCACTAAAAATTTGGGACAACGGCCTTGTACATGTTATTGATTTATTTTGTTATTATTATTTATTCTGTGCTTAATAAAGTTATTTTTTCTCACTTGTAAGACAGGATAAATTCACTTGTGAAAATATAAAAAAAAAATTCTGTCCCACTCGTGAAATAAATTTCATATTCAGCTAAAAAACATTGAATACCCTCTACATGCATTGAATATAGACCTGTTTTGTTTTCCTTTTCAAATTATACAATTTGCCATAATCGAAAGAAGCCTTATATATATCAGGCTTAATATTGATCCTTTTTGGTACTTAAAGCCATTTGTTACGAATTTAAACCAAAATTTAAGGGATTGGCGTTTTACTGTTAAAAAAAGGCACTTTAGATTGTAGGCCTAGCCACTGTCCACAAGTTTTGTCAACTATTGCAATCTGAAAATTCAGATTTCTTTTAAAAGCACTGAAAATTCAATTTGCTTGTCAATTTTTACCTTAATTTATGAGAAAAGAAGAGTCAATTTCCAACAGGGACTGGGACCTTTAACTGGACATGTGAAGGGCGTGAACATTAATAGCCTATCAATTACATGTAATACACGTTACTTTTTAAATATATATCAGCCTGTTTGAACAAATCCATGTCAGAAGTTATCACTATACGATATTTTATTATTAACTGTCTTTTTGTTAGTAACTTTTGAGCTGATAGAATGAGGGAGAATATCGTCAAATACGTCAACAAACACGCGCCACAGTATTTATAAAATACAAAATACAACTAAACGTAAGACGAACTTTAAATGATTCAGTGATGGATATCAGCTGAGGATATTATCATGTTGTAAATTTTGAATTTACTAGGTGGAGGTAAATTTAAATTTTGCAACATAATAATATGTTGGTTTAGGATTTCTTTTATTCAAGGATGATTCCTTTTTATAAACTATAACAAAATGTAAATATATAATAACAAATGAAAAACGGAGTTGTATATATATAAACTATAACAAACGTGTCACAGATATAACGAAATAAAAAGAAAAAAAGTTGTATACAATTGCAATGGGAAAATAATAATTTGTGCAAGCAGAAAATTAAAGCCCTTTTCTTAATTTGAAAAAAAAATCTCCTGAAACACTCTTAAGATTACCAAAATTAAATAAGAAATTGAATTAGGAAAGTTCTTTGATTTTTTAAAATGATGACCATCCCATTTATTCTACAGACGCAAGATACTAAACTATAAAAAAAGAATAAAAGAAATCCACATGGAATTGTTTGCTTTGTACATTGCAACAGGAGAAATTGATTACTCTGAATATTGTTGTTTTACAATCCAGTTTTAAATTAAAGCCGTACGCGACTTTGTCCATTTAAAAGTATCTTATACTGTTGCATTCAAAACTGGTGGATTTTTTACGACTTCGTCCAATAAAACAACTGTTCCTTTCTCCGTGGATTCTTCGGCGTTCGTACCAGGACACTGCGGTCGATAAAACAGCAATATAACAACTGTACATGTTTAGCTGAATACAGATCTCATTAAACGTGGGTCATGACAAATTACATTGTACGAAGATTTTCTATACCTATACTTTGAAGTGATGTGATAGTGTAGGTGTCCATCTCCAACATCAGCTGATGCATGATTTAAGATGAATTCACTGAAATGTTCTCCCCCATATTAGCTTACATGGAGAATAGGGCTACGGGAAGTGGGCAACCTTGCAGGCCAGCAATATGTTTATAATTATTATACAATCACA
The DNA here is from genome assembly GCF_033153115.1 of Saccostrea echinata. Taxonomy (NCBI): domain Eukaryota; kingdom Metazoa; phylum Mollusca; class Bivalvia; order Ostreida; family Ostreidae; genus Saccostrea; species Saccostrea echinata. The sequence continues at coordinate 20,739,164 of NW_026889751.1, read as the reverse complement.
AGCACCTGACATATTAAAAATGATTATATGATAGATATGATTGACATGATAAAAGGTTACCATTTGTTAGGGGGGTTATTATTATCATTAATAGTTATGTTGTTTTTCAATAGACAAATTTGAAAGTCGCCTTTAATCTGAATGCAATTACTTAAATTACTTAAAAACCCTCTATACACTGCACACTAAAGAGTTCTGATTTTTGTGGTATTTTTATGCAGATAGAGTTATCTGTCCTTTGATTAAGAATAAAATAAATTGAAATGTAGAGTTTATTACTTAATATGTGATCAAATCAAGCATTTATAACATTTTAATAGGCCAAGATAAAATAGATTGAACACTTCATTTGCAGGTATTTTGCCGACTTAAGTAAACAACAATGATTTCTGTTCATCAGTACTTCATTGTCTTTGAACATTTTTCCTGGGGGTAAATGCAAGGTACCCTATGTTGAAAATGTGATAGATAAGCTCAATATTTAAACCTTAACACACTATAATTTTCTCAATGTCCAAAAAATATTTTCCTCTGGTGTATAGAGGGTCCTTAAAAATATCTTCTCATCAATGAATTTTGTCTAGGTATATATAATATTCCTACAAAATTGCTGACATTTTTTATGTTCTTCCTACGAGTTATGGAATTAATGTTTATGTGGAATTCAAAGCACATTGTGTTTTATTTCTTCCTGAACAAATTTACATGCGATTCGTTTTAGTACCATTCATATTTATCACCGAAGTGAATATAATGGACATTATGAGTGTCGCCAGGTGATATTTCCGACAGAAGTGTGTACAGTACTCTTTTTGTCAATAAACAAATGGCTATTTTCCTCGTCTTAATCATTGTTAACGTCTCTTTCATACTTGTTCCTTAATGACTAAACACACCCGCACGTCCTTGTCGCATGTATATAAACACCAACCCCACTTCATTCTGTCTTGATCACGTTGAGGAATTTTACCAGTTATAGTTCCTCTAAGTTCCACGGATCCCCAGACAAAATGAGGATAGAAATCTTGATCTTGCTGGTCAGTGTAACTATAACCACGGCCCAGTGGTGGGACGATTGGGGGGATAGGTTTGAGGACTTTGGAGACAATCTATGGGATCGTTTTGACGATTATTACGATGACTGGGGGCGATATTCCCCCTACATGTGGAACAACTACCGCAGACCGTGGGGAGGATGGAGGCCATGGGGCCGTCATCATTATAGACCTCAATATTATCACAGGCCTCGCCGTCACCATGGATACAATCATGGGTATAACCTTGGATACAGTAACTATGGGCAGCTGATGGGTAACCTTTACATGTATAACAAACTTTTCGACTAAACTTGATGCTCGATTGTACACTGGTGATTGAAATGTGCTACGACAAGAATATTTGTGCTCAATGCGCTCCGGCATTTCTCGTGACAGGCACGTGACAATGTTCGTGACAATCACAAGTTTTCTCTTGGGATTCTATCAAGACGATCACGTGACCCAACATACATCCACTGACTTTCAAATGGCTTTGTCTGCAAATTCAAGTAATAATTTATACTTTGTTACAACTTATATATTGTATTGTTTTATTGTAAAGAAAATAAAAATTCCTATGTAATTATTGTCTTTTCTGTAGCTATAACGACATATTCTGAATAGCTATCGAACCAGTGGTGCATCGCCACTTGAGGTGTTATTTATGAATGATTGGATCTGTTGGAAAATAAATTTGACTGTGCTCTTATTTTACATCTTAAAAAATAACACGATGTTGATTCAAATGACAACAAAGCCTAGACATGATAGTGAACAAATCGAAAAATATTTGTTACCAAAGTTAACCCCCCTCCCCTTAAAGAGGACATGCGCAAATGTACAGCTTGAGTTTGAATACCACAACTTGTCCACCAATAAAACACAAAACTAATGTAACAGAGAATTTCGCTTTTTGAGATGGATCAAGGTTTTTTCAATTTTTTTTAAAGATTCGGGGGGGGGGGGGGACTGGTTAGGCTGCGTGATATGTCACAAAATTGATGCAGATTATGGGGGGGGGGTATACTAATGACTTTCCTTCTTCAGTTTTATCACATATTTAGATAGAATATCTGTTAGGAAAAATTGTTTGACAAAAAGTTAGAAGCTTTAGTTCTAGTAGATATGGCTTTCTAAAAGTGCATGTATACATATTTAGTCGACATGTAGTCGTTGGAGAGAGACATGAATGTATCTTATTTCAATTCTTTCTCTTTATAAAGCATTTTGATTGATAATGGTCATTATTATACTTCTGTTATAATGTTTCCTATATAAAGTTAAGAAGGTAAAATAACTATTTTTCTATAGTCTGAAAATTTCACGTCTAACAAAGCTATACCCCGGGGTATAGTTTGTGCTATCCAGCCCTCGGAAAACTTTCATTCAATTTTTGCCGCCGATTTTGATTTCCTGCAATAGACTGATGATGGCATTATGACTTCACTAGCATTGTGACGTCATCAGCATTTCAGCTTATTCTTGCAGTGTTATCTTACGCCAAATACTTCCCCAAAATTCTTTTGAACTTTTCATATTTTGCCTATGACACTGTAGTATCAGGTAATCCAAACCTCAGAAATTATAATTTACATCAGTATAATAAAACGCTTATCCACTGGCTTTGAATGGGATAGCTCTTTCATCAAGCCCTCGGGGAATAGTTCCTGTCGCGGGTTTGATAAAAGAGCTATCCCACTCACAGCCAGTGGATAAGTGTATAATATTTCAAGTGGAAGAATTTATTGTCAATAACGTAATATAAATATAAAGCACACCTAATCAAACACGTGCAAAACTAATAGTTACACGAAATTATATCTGTATTACCAGACAAACTGATTTACTAATTAGATTATAAAATCCAAATTGCATGTCGACATGGATATATAACATCTATATGAGGATGTTTTCGGCCGCTAACATATAGATGTATTTTTTATACACATTAAATGCCATGCCTAGCTGACCACAGCATTATTGCGACAACAGCAAAAAGAATCCGCCATGTGAATGGCATGTATGTTGTTGATAAAGGTAATGTATGCTGTTGGTAAAAGTAAATGTGGTAGGAAATTAAGGCCGTATACAGAGTTGGTGTCAAAATTAATGTACTGAAAGAATAAAAGTTGTCAAGGTTTGAAAAATATTTTTTTTTAATACAAGAACAAATCAATCGATTGAAGCGAATAAGGGACACAACAAAGTAGATCATTCCCTCTATAACGAAGTCATGCATTCAAAGAACAGTTTTTCACAAAATATATCAACACAGATACCAACTATTTCCTAGAATTTTGATTTTTTAAATCATAAGTCGTTTTCCCCAGCTATGCAGCCTGTATTATAATTCTATAGCAAGCAAAAGACTGAAGTCAAATATACCGTCTTAAACCTTAACCTTTGACCCTGAAATTAATACATGGCGCTTCTTTTTCTGGCCGTCATGCATCTTTGAGTATGAAACTGAATGACCAAGAAACATTTTTTTAAAAAGATATTGTACATAATTTAATTTGTGGGCGGAACTTTGACCATCGGTCACCGCAATATGAATATTTCTAAGCACGTTTTTCTTGTCAAACTACCACCTCCTGTCCATTGTTAAAGGTCAATTGCTGCCGTCTTGACGCATCCTTACTACAGCATTGTGACAAATTTAGTCAATAATTTTGACCCTGACCTAGACTTTTGACCTAAAATGAATAGGCTTGTTAAGTTTTTGGTCACCTACCATGAAAAGAACTGTAAGGTCTAATGATACTTTACATATGGTGTTCACAACATTTGGAGACTATACAATGACACCTACATGTATACAATGGCCTAGCCCTTTGACCTGTTGCCCATCTAGTAATAATCTGGTACTCCTGGTCACCTGCCACATCTGTATACGAGTTTAAGACTAAAAAGCAAAAATACAGGTCGTGTGACCACAATACTGTTAAGAACATATGCACGCACATCAGCAGCTACATGTAGATATATTCATATTTACTTAGTTTTCTCCAAATAAAAAGCGTTATTATAGACAGTTTCATTCACGTAACACACAGTACTGAATCACCAAAGTATGATGGAATTGTTAATCAAAGAACTACTGAATATTTAAAAAACAAAATAAGTGTTTGCGAGTCGTATTGTATCAATTTGTTAACAAATTAAAGTTAATGCTATCAGATTTCAAAACAATTTAAAAAAAAAAAATGATAATCAAAATCTTTGAGCATTGTTCAGTTCGTTAGTTGTACGTGTATTGATCTATCTGAAAGATGACAGGAAATTTGAAAAATACCTGAAAATCAAAATCGCGGACAATGCAGGGGTTAAAATAATGTAGTAAAGATGCATTTATGAGACTATATCTTTCAAAAAATAATTTAATGTTTCATTATTGCGAACAAATTGAGGTGATCAAGAAGAACAAATCAATATAATTAATAAAGTACTAGTATTACCCCTTTTGCTATGAAATGATCCTTTAAGTTCAATAAGTAGCAAACTCTGCGGGCGAAAATGGACGCCATTTTGGAGAGTGGTATAACTATATTCGTTGCTTGCCGTCCAAATTAATTCCAACCAAACATTGGATTCTGCATGGAATGCATCAACTGTCCAAAATAAAGCATTACACATCTCCTAATTCAATACCTTATTTTAGCCAAGTTGATTTTTTAGTAAAAAAGTGATAAAAAAAATAAGATACTTCTACTTTCATCTCTGAACAAATTCATATTTGATATCTATGATGAAAAAAAAGAAGATCGTTCTCAGAGTAATATCAATTTCAGAGTACCTGTGTGTAGAATCAGAGTGATTTTTAACAAATTGATTTTGTTGAAGACCAATCACAAAATATGAAAATTTCCGAGTTCCTGGAACTTACGATTGATTCCAGAAACAATCAGTCCTTATTTTTGATCGAATCCCTTCAACCTTTAGGGAGGGAAACTTCTCCTTATGAACATTAACAACTATACGTAAGGCCATTTTTAAAAAAAAAAATTGGTTCCCTCTCCCGACCGACTTACTTAAAACAGCCTGACTCAAGGCCTTTTTTTTTAACCTCCAGGAAACAACTATGGTTTGTTTTATTCATTTCGGAGTTTTCTCATCCCATTAATAACTATTAGAACTTCATATTTGCAAGTGATTTTGAATTTTAAAAAAAATCCCTCCTACCTACCAACCTAATTTTTTTTTACCATCAGTCGGGAGAGGACAAGCAAACATTTCTTTAAAAGATGACCTAAGGACATCCATTCTAAATTGCAGTATTGTAAAAGAGGAAATCTTCTGCGCACTGCCAACTTATGATCAATCACTCCGTGTCTTGAATGAAGAGTAATAATGGTCACGACTTGACGGAAACCTTGATCTGTTGGCACTCCAAGGCAGTAGGTCAAATTACAAATTAATTACTAATTAAAAGGAACTTAACCCATGAACTATATGATCTCTTTTTATTCAATGTCTACGAAAACGGCTGTAGTTAGCAGTTAGATCGTAACATACTCGGTAGAATTTATTTTTATAAATCAATTTCGTCAAACATTTTTTAAAAGTACATTTGATCAGATTTTGGTGTTTTTTTAAATATATTTTCATTTTGATAGTTTTTTTTTGAAGATCTTTTATTGAAGAGAATAAAAAAGGAATACAATATACATGTCCTCAGTAAATTCTTGTCTCAATTAATTAAACAATTTCCTGAAATTCAATTGTCATGGGGGAAAATGCAAAATAAATAAATAAATAAATAAATAAATAAATAAATAAATAAATAAATAAATAAATATAAATAAACAAAGAAATAAATAAAAAAAAAATTAAATTAAAAATAAAGCCCCTGCAGACATGTAGTTAAATGTCTATTTTCCGTATGAATCATCTACCATTTTTAATATGTAATTTTATGATTAAAAATTGTTTTGTTTGTTTATATAAACTAGTATAAATTTTAAATTTTTGACTTGACACAAAAAAAAAAAGAGGAAAAGAAAAAAAAATTATTTCTCTTAAATATTTCTATTAAACACTGAAGAATAAAAACGGGAAAGAAAAAGGTGTCATATGTAAACATGTGCTCCATCAAATATTATTTACATTTTTTTTTTTTTGCGTGGATTCCATCAACTTCATTCCTCTGAAGTTCAAGAAAAAATCCCCATTCCTCTTCAGTAAGCGAAATAATTATAAAGCGTAGGTAATTTTACCACATAAGATAAAAAGAAAGGAAAAAAATATCTATGTGATAAAATATTGCTTTTATAAAAGTGTGACGCAATATTTAGCGCCTTTATTTGAAAAAAAAGACAAGAAAAGTAAAAGAACCAAAGTATGTGCACCAATCCGATAAATCAACCACATATCTTCCAGAACCAATTCTATCGTGACAGATGATCCAAGAGTTTGACCTAGATCAGCTCAGGAACCCCATATACCTTACAGGGGGACGTTTATGGCACTAAAAAGTGAGGTTTTTTATGGCAGTCCTCGGCTTTACTGCTGAGCTGATATCTTTTCGCTGGTTTTTCTTACGACGAAAGCTGTCCCAACATACATCAATTGTCAATATTTGCATATTTATTTTTTCTATGTATAAAATGATGACAGTCCGTATTTTGCCCTGCATTTGCCACGGGATTCTCTAGCTGACAGGACGGGTCCGGAATATCGCTCTCTGTTTTAATTGGATTAATTAAACTGGTGGATTTATTCTGGACCACAATTTTATCCTTTGGTATGAACTGTGATAGGAGAACATCTGATTCTTTTTTGATAAGCTGTGTTTATTCAATTAATGTTTTTCTTCTTGGACGGAAGATAGCAAAAAATCTATTTCAATTTGAAGTATATAATCAACTTTCATTTTTGCACAAAATCATCCCTTTTCACTTTGAATTTCTCAGTTCTTTGTGGCATACAGATATTTTATAAATATTTAAGAATATTTATATGTGTTAAATTTGTGGTTGCATATCTCTGAAGCTGATACTATATGTAACAAAATATATTTCTCATTGCCATTTACTTACCAGGATTAATTAATTAATTCATATTTTATTGTTTGTTTTAACATTTGTGCTGTTGTTTATTGCCTAATTCTCTGTTGTCATCTGTGTGTCTTTAGTCTGTACTTGTCCCCCCCCCCCCAACCCCCACCCAATCCTTCCACCCAGATCAAATAAGACGTCCACGGATTCTGTGTAATTTAATCTTTATGTTGTAGCTTTGTTTCCACGTGTTCAAAAAAAAAAAAAAAAAAAAAAAAAAAAAAACTAAATACATTGTATTGCTGTTTAACGACAATGGCAAAATGTCTATACTCTCTAGAAACACACATTTAAATTAATCAAACTTCATGAGTAATGGTAAATGGTGTGCCGTTGCCCGGCGCTGTGCTTCGTTATCTCTGTTGTGTCGGTGAATTGGGCATGCACGTACAAAAAATGTGACGTCATCATCCTCATCCATGAGTAATGGTAAATGGTGTGCCGTTGCCCGGCGCTGTGCTTCGTTGTCTCTGTTGTGTCGGTGAATTGGACATGCACGTACAATAAAATGTGACGTCATCATCCTCATCCTCATCATCACTGTATATGACAATGATTTGTTTAGGACCGAAAATACCCTGAGACTGATTTTTAAATTTTTACAGAAAAATGAGACGAGAACTTTGTTTATTACTCGTATTGTCCCTACTCGGACAATCGTATTCACAGACCACAACCACCACGTGGGGAATAGGTGATACACTTAGGAGATTTATAGGTACTTATCCTTGGCTGGCAATCGGAGCCGCTGTTCCATTTTTCGCTGCTAACAGCCTAGGACCAAATCCATCAGGGTTAGGGTTAAGCAGACCTCCATTCCCGCCACCGCCGCCATTTTTCAGAAGGCCATTTTTTCCCATGATGCCCTTTATGAGGCCTCCTCCTCCACCAATTTTCGTTATTAGGCAAGGTAAGGGGTGACGATACATTACTATTTGCTTATTTCAATACATCAAATTTCATATCACTGTTTTTTTTTGTTACCTGCACTCTTAGTATACCCCCCCCTGCCCCTCACCCACGCACACACAAAGGCAAATAGTTGACGACAGTAGAGCTACTAGGGTGATAAAGAACAGTATTCGACAAGGCTTTTTATTTCAGCGACAAAATGAAGCTTTGCATCATAACGTTTCTTATTCTGGGGTTGACCATTCCAGTCTTCTCTCAAAGCACCAATATTTTTGGTCAAATTGGGAGCTTCATAAGTGGTTATCCTCTGTTGGCCTTGTCTTTTGCTGGTCCATTTATTGCCTCCAGCAACTTGGGCAGGAATCCCTCTGGAGTTTTAGTTCCTCCACCACCGGCCTTTATCGGCGGGGGTCGCCGATTTGTCAGACGTGGACTGCCACGCCCCTTTATCGGACCCTTCCCACCCCATCCTGGAATGCTTTATGGTAAGGTACAAGAGTGAAGATTTGTTCATATACTTACCCTGACTTTAATTTTCAGGACCCTACGGACATAGAAGAATGTTTTGAGATTATTATAAGTTATTTGGTAAGTTTGGTGAGAGACCGTGGAATACTCCTAAATTGGAATATCCCGGAGTCTCCAGAGAGTAGATTTTCTTAACAGAGGAATTCCATACAAACCATTCCTTACTACCACCATCTAACACTCTTTCTATATCACTTCTGTGTCTTGTTTTCTTTACAATTATATAACCACCTGTTTTACTATCACAGAATGTAATAATGATAATGTAATAATAATAATGCAATAATAATAATGTAATATAACAGTCTTCTTATACTTCATCCTCGGGTGAAATAATTTATTAACTAAAATTTAACTTGATTGTTAACAGATACAGATGTAACTTGACTTAATTGATGTATACACCTGGAGTATTTATATTCTCTCTCTCTCTTTCTCTCTCTCTCTCTTTCTATCTACCTCTAGCCGAGATCCTTATAACTCTTCCATTTAGACAAAACGGGGATAACACAATGCAAAAGATGTATCAATTCTCTATCACGTGTTTATGTAAACATTTAGTTATCAGTGTAAACCGGTATATTTTTTTCAATATGAAAGTTTTGTTTATCACTCATTTATTTACATATGAAATCAATGAAATTAAAGAAGAAGGATTTTTTAAAATTAGTCAAACTTTTGTAGGTTAACAACGTGCGCCTGATTTGAATCATTCGAATGAGTGAAGGTATTTCAATTTTACTCTTAACTCGAATTTATGAGACCTTTGAAATTGCAGAATTATAATTTTTTACTACTTTTTTTTTAGTATACCAAAATTTATTTTAAAATCTGTTGTCATTTGCAGGGATTGGTTCATTTTCTGACGTACTTCCGGTGTATATTTCATCAGACTTGCGTCCTGTGTCGACCGTTTTGATTGGTGGAGATTTATCTTAAGAATATTTTTAATTTTTCGTTTTCTTTGACAGAAGGCTAAGATTAACTTTACATGTAGTCCAGTTATTTTGGGCTTCCTTGTGTATTACCTCAGAATCATCTGTATATTCATATAATTGTTCACTCTCTAAGTATACTTCTCCAACTCTGTAATATCTCTATTTTTGTCCTTTTACACTGAATATTGTTGTAAAATAAATATTTGTTGAAAAAAATGTATTTATGATATAGAAACGGGATTATCTTGGAAGCGAGTTAAGCCACATTAATTGTTACAAGATGAAGTCATATCTATTAAAATCAACAATCAATCAAGTCATACACATTAACCAAGAGTATATGATTCATAAGACAGTATTAATCGAAGTTTTGTTTAGTATAGGTTGTATACTAGTTTGTACGACAGCTTTTCTGGCAAAGCCTTATTTTTACCTGTTTCCTTATATCAGTACGGTCTATTTTATCAATTTGTAAGAATCTTAAAAGTTTCCTTGCAATTCAGTCCAAAGTATAACATATGGTGTAAAATAATCACAAACCTTGTAACAGAAATTAAAGCCAAAAATACCGCTCATTATCACATTTTGCACGCTATAATAGATTAATATCTAATCTGACATAAACTGCTTGATTTGTAGATTTCAATGTTGTTAAAATTGGAATGATAAGTCAGAGAAAAACTTTTTAAAACCTTAAATACCCAGAAACTTCTAAAATCGAATTTCCAAAAAAAAAAAGGGGGGGGGGGTTGCTAAAGCTTATAAATCATTACATACACTCGGAAAATCAGTACCAATTTTTGTTAAATCATTAAAAGACACACAGCTCTAATCGAAAATAATTGGTTTTAATCCCAAATAAAATCAAGACCGCATCACTATATATGTGTGCATGGTTTGCACCATTAAATTTTGAAAGGAATACCGTAAAAAATTTCAAAACTGAAATATAGTATGGTGATGCCATCGTACCCTAAGCTATATCAAATAAATACTTGCTACTACATAAAAAATTCTCAGAAAACTAGTTTGCTAAACTACGCCTGTAGAAAATACCCATGCCGAGAAAGTCTAAGTGAAACTTTGGGAGTTCAAATATCAGCTATTAAGATATAAAAAAAGAAATTATATATATATTTGTGTATATGTTATATATATATATATATATATATATATATATATATATATATATATATATATATATATATATATATATATATATATATATATATATATATCTAGGAATGTCAAAAAAAACTCGCATTCCGACATCTATGTTGGGATCATCCTAAAATACACCTAGAAAAAAATTGACATGCCCGTGTTGGGCATGGATGTCGGAATACCAGCTTTTTTTTTAAAGTGACATTCCAAGCTGTTTGTCTATTTGAGACGGTTTATAGATCAATAAAGTATCTAAGATATATGGTTACATAACTGATGCTATGCTTTGAGCGGGAGAATACATATAATACAAGAAATAATACCCGAAGAGTGCTTTAAATCGAAGGTTTTTACAATCATGCTTAAATCTGTAGCTCTCTGGTTTTTCTGCCCGAATTTTCTCGATCAGAGAGCTACAGTTCTGCAGCTACCTAAAGATAAGTTAATTTGTCCCATTGCTTTATTTTTGGTTTCAATGATACTTTCTTCGTAGAATTAATTAATCATTCTTGCGGATTTCCCTCTGTGTTGAAAGAAAATTCAAAGTTTTGCAAAAAGACAAAAACGATATTTGCTTTCAATTTATATATGACAAAATGGTCCGCACTCTCTGCAGACTGTCTTCTCTAAAGGAATGAAACCAACATATTGTAGTCAGTTTCCTCTTAATGATTAGAAAACACACACACACGCACCCTATACATGCAAACACACACATTAGATTAATAATTATATAGTTTTACATTTTTCTCCTACCAAATTTTGAGTTTGTTCAGTTGAAATTTGAACATGTATAAAACAAATACAAATTTAAATTGAAAAACTTTTAAATTTGGTGGAGGCCACATTAAAAAAAAAAACTTGAAAAGCAAAAATTTTCTTAACGGGGAGATACAAATTACATTCTCTGATAGGAGCAGTATCAAAAATATCTTCATTCGATTTTTCATTTTAAAGAAACGAATTTAAATCTGTCATATTCAAAAAAATATCATACCTCTGGGGTTTTTTTAAATGCACAATTTTCTCTTTTTCGTTTTTCACTGGGACAAGAGAGAGAGAGAGAGAGAGAGAGAGAATATCAACGATAAAAATAAACATATATCACTTATTCAACAATTCTTTAGCTAAATAAAATATGAGTATTTACGCACAACTAAGGCTTATATTCCTTCCTCGGTTCAATGTTGAATTGGATTCAGGAAGCAGTTAACCAGACTGACATGCGGTAACATTTGTAACCTGTCGACGTTACGCATGGTCGTGTTACGATGTCACCCGTAAGCCATGCACCCTGTTCTGTGTAGGTTACGAAGATCGCTCTATATAAAGGTCACTGCATCTGTGTCTCGGTACCAGTGTCCAGCTGATCATATCCAGGTAAGCTTCTCCTACAATCGGCTGAAATCTACTCACTTTTAATGGCAAATAAATAACTTTTTCTAATTCTTACCCTGATTGAAGTTGGAAAATAATTTTACCAAGTTTTCAGCTCTTTGAAATTCAGTACTCAAATTTCAGTAATTTCCAAAACCATGTATTTTTTTGTTGTTGAAATTATTTAACTGGTATCTGAAAAGAGCTTATATACTTCTTTTCGTCATTGAGAATTATTTTTTAAATATATTTTAAATATATTTTAGACTCATAGAAACCATGAACTCCTTATTGTCCGTGACTGTTGCCGCTCTGCTTGTGGCTTGTTGCTCCGCCCAGTTATTTGGGGGATCATTCGGAAGACCATTCGGAATCATCGGGGGCGATGACGGATTCTTTGATGACGGATTCTTCGATGATGGTTTCTTCGATGATGATTTCTTCGATGATGATTTCTTTGATGATGATGGAATCATAATCATTGGAGGTCCATCTTTCGGAGGTATCGGTGGCGGATTCGGAGGTATCAGTGGCGGATTCGGAGGTATCGGTGGTGGATTCGGGGGCATTAGTGGTGGATTTGGAGCCATCAGTGGTGGATTTGGCGGTATCGGATCCGGAATCGGAGGACGGATCGGTGGTAAAGGATACGGAAAGAAATACCACGGATACGGAAAGAAGACCGTCTGGCCAAAGAAGCACTACACCGGATACGGAAAATCCAATGCCGTTCCCTTCGTGTCAGGTACGTATCAGACGGTAAAATTCCTTATTTTTATCTCTACCGCTATACTGCAAAAGAATTCCGAAGCTAAAGAAATGATCTCTATTTGTTTTATATAGGATATCAGACCGTAGGATACCAACCAACACAGGCTTATTACGCCGGTGCCTCAAGCTTTCCCCAGGGAGGATACGCCGCCTCCTCCTACTACCCCTCATCATCCGGGGCTCAGTACTCCAACTACTACGGTACTAGCGGCGCCATGTACTAAACATCCTACAGGTAAGACATAAAATAACCCATCGGACCGGGAGATTTTTTTCCCTCATTTATAAAATATATTAACTACAACGACAAACTCTTTCTGATTACATTAATGTTGATTATTTATTTTTCCTTTTTTTCTCTCTTTCCAGGTTGATGTTTTCCCACTGTTTTGTTGTTGTATGATTTAGGAAAAATTGAATAAAAACGTACAAATAAAAAAGAATGTTAATTTTATAATTGTCGTAAAATATTTTATGAAATGGAGGCAGACAAAATTAGAAAATTGTCGCAAAATAGATTTTTTAATAATTGAAAAATGACCCACTCAACATAAGTCATTGCAGATAATGTCAAAATATGCTAAAGTTAATTAATTATTTCTGAAAATATTTCGTCCTATGCTAAGAATGTCTTTCTAAAAAATTTCTCGAGATTGTACTGCACAATGGAAGTACTAAAGATGGGACTATCATTACACTAACAGACAATGATTGGATTAAAATCATTCTATTTCTCTTCATCTCTGAATAGATCATACTTACCGTGTAGAGAGAGAGAGAGATTTATCAAATTTAATACAATCCTTTACAGTAATTTTATTTTAGAATAAACATAAATCAGAAATAAAAGTTAATAAATTTTATTTAAGGCACTGGTTCATGGAGAGACAGTTATTAAGTACATAATTTCTTTTTATTCACTGAGAATTCTGTCATGGTTTTTAAACAGGGTGACTTCTTTAAAGTATCGAACTGCTTTGGTGGGATGACAGTATTATACAGCACTTCCACATAAAACAACGTAGTAAGAACAAAACAATTTACAGATAGTATTTCAGAGTTTTCAATTCATTCTTAATAAACAGTCTTCTATCAACCGACAGCAAGCAGGCCGAGGTTGAAAGGCACGTTTCCTCCACTAAGTAGTCCAAAAGTACCCAGTGCAGTTGGGAATCCACCACCCAAGGGGCCATTAATTACTCTGGGGATCAGACCAGGTCCTCCCGAGACGCGGTCCAAAAATCCGACGGTTGCAAAGGGGCCAAAAGTAGGTCCAAATCCAGGGAAGAGGTTAGGGAACACCTGACAGAAGGCAGACGACACCAGGGAAAGCAGAAGACAAGAGAGCAGAAGTTTCCCCATTTTATACTGAAAATAAAAGAATGGTTCATAAATCATTTTATAAATTCATCCATTTATGTCATGTTGTAAATTTTTCATTTTTAGATGTACACATACAGATTTAATAATACTTGTATTTTTATCATTTTGAAAATTGAAGATTTACTACCACCCAGTAAATTTAAAATTTACAATAGGGCAAATATATCTGAATATTGAACCTTAGAGCGAAATGTTTCAGTAAAAAATTCCAAAATTTATTTACATCAATTTTATAGCGTTACACCGTTTAAGCACAGACAGGGCTTTTAATTTAGAACTCTTTTTTCAGTACTTTGGACTCTCTCGGGGACAGGTGCTAAAATCCACGTTACGCAAACTGGTAAAAAAGTGACGATAATTGTGCATTTCGTAGAGATAGTGTATTACATGTAGTTAGAAAAATCAAGTAAATTTTATTCATAGAGCTTTAAAAAAAAATAATAAAACGATCGCATCATCTCTTGTTTGTCAACACAACTGGAAAGTCCTACATGAATGTCTTATCTGCTAAACATTGCACAAAGCAGACAAAACTGCTGTAACTAAAACTTAAAACAATGCGTAAAACAATGTACAGAATGCAGAAGTATAATAAACTGAATTGTAAATATTAATTTAATTCTTAACATAATTTTGAAAATCAAAATAAACCATTATGCGCTTGCATTTTTATTCACATAAGAAACAAAAACTTACAATAAAAAAAAAATTTTATATAAAAATTCAGTATTCAAAATCTTAATTTCGACTTAAACCTTTTCCCGTTTGTTCTTGAGCCCGTAACTTTCACTTAAAAATTTCACTTACCAAAATAATGAACTGCAAACTAAAAACTCCTTTATGACGTTCTCGTTATCCTTATATAGTGAGGATGTTTGACAATTAACGATAAAACAATGTGTTTTTATGTGATTACGTAATAAATAAGTCCACAGTGATATAAAATAGTGATATAAAACATGTCTGTTAGGTCATTCTGACACATCCGCCATTGTCCATTGAGTGACCAACCACCTTAAGTTAACGAGATGCATTGTTTTGTAATCCTCTTAAAACAGGAAGGTTTTACTTTTTTTTAAAGTATATTCACATAAATGTAGATTAAAATTGATTTAAAGAAATAAATCAAAATATCAAGCCTACAAAGCTGATCTTATTATTTTGTGGTTGTTGATATTTTCTGCTTTTTGATAATTATGTACTTAATCAGCCATGTGCTCGCTGGCAATTGAAAATGATTGAAAATGAATAAAAAAGTGAACAACTTTACGAAAGTGACGAAGTTTTATTAGGGTTTAAGATTGGGATGACAAGAAAGAAACAGATCTCTTATCCAACATCCAGAAATACAACTTTATAATCTACCCAATGCCCCCCCTCCACCCCCTTTTCATGTTAATATTTATTTCTCTGGTTTACTTTTGTAAAATTTTCATTCATAGAATTAACACTTTTTTGCTGAATTGGTGCACAACACGCAAGTTTGCCTTCTAAATGACATTTTCATAATAAAATTTTGCCCAAAAGACTAAAATGTTTATGTGTATATATTTTATACTTATGTGGCATAATAAAATTAAAGGTATGACGAATAATGTAATTACGCCATATATCCGTGTTATGACGTGTTTCATCTGTCAGGTAGTCTATGGAAGTATATCTGCAGGCTAGAAAACATGCATCAATGTAGTACCTTACTGACTGATGTAATGATCGGGCTTACAAATGAATGTAGATGTGTTTTGGAATACACAACCTAACCCAAAGGCCTCAGTCTAGTGATTGGTGGACCTATATCGTCAATCTGTAGTATAACCAATTGCAATGCAGTATACGTTTTCTCTTCAGTTGAAAATGTTCTCAAAATACAGTTGTATTACATGAAATGTGAAGATAACGAACAATGATCATGCACAAAAGTCCATTTAAATAATACAAATTGAAAAAAGAGGTGGGATCAAGTGCCACTGAGGAGAGAGCGTCCCCGGTCGACCGGTCATGGATTATCTGATTATGTCTTACTCTTTCCTGGAAATCTTTGTTCTTTGAGTTTTAATTTTATTAGTGTATTTTGTTTAAATCTGCTTCGGTCTATCACAGTTGATTCTATCCGATGCATCTGGTAGTAATAGCTAGTGGCTACCACATTACGCAACTGACTACAAGTGTCTTTGCTGTAACGTTTTCTGTAATAGTAAAATACATGTATCATTTAATGTGTTCAACATTAAAGATATTCTTCCAATGCATTTTCCGTTATTTACAAACAAAATTTTCTAATCGTGTGTAAAAATTTGTTCTCTTGCTACTTTTGACAAGCAGTTAATTTGATAACAATTGCTTCTATAAATACTTCGTATATAATGGATATTACAGGAATTGTTTATTTGCTCATATTGCAAGCTTTTGAGTGAGTTCTCAGCAGTTCCCTCCGCTGAAAAGAATTTATAGAGAATTTTATTTTTCGGTTGTGATTACAGAAGCCATCATCTTTAAACAGTAACTTCTTTGGTAAATAAGGAAAATTTTCAGGTTATTTTTGTAGAGTACGTATTAATCTTAAAAGTCCATGAAATATGCAAATTTATATTGCCAAATGGACAAGATCATTTGTTTTCCTTATTTTATGAATGCAAAATGCAGTGTAAACGATTATTTGAAAAAAAAATTAGTGAGCATAAACAGTTTTTTTTCTCAATTTGTTTGTGTTTTATTAAAACGAACATGAATATGAATATCATTTATACCGGAGATACGTTTGATATTAGTTTCTTATGTATATTACACTGGATTTTAGAATTTAAAATTTGAAACAGCATCTTATGGGAAAATAGACAACTTGTGTTAAAATGCCAGGAGATTCATTTGTTTCTTGTTAATGTTTAATAAAAGTGACCTTTAAATTAGGAAAATACCGATTATTGCACTTAGCGCTGAAAAGCTCGGATGTTATATCAATTTCATCTGCAAAGTGTAAAACTAAGCAATGGTCCTTTAAACAATGTGTGATTTATTGAAGTTTATTAACGCGTTGATTTTTATTTAAATATAAACAACTGCAATGTCAAGTGGACAATTGCTTATTAAACTTTTCTTTAAAGTATCTCTATTTATGAATTAATACACCATTTCTTCGACCTTTTTCTCAAATTCTGTATTAGTAAAGTAAAATTGAATTGCCTCAACTGTTGTTTTTTTTTGTTTTTGTTTTTAACTTATTGTATTTCTTTCCGAAAATAACAATTATGGAATTCAAAGGAGCTAAACCTGCACGGTCCAAAGAGTTTATTGTACCCTTTAGTTATTTATATCCTTTTTTTTTACCACCACTCTTTTTACAAACTGGATTTAAACTTCCATATTCTTTACAACAAACCATTATTATAATAGCATATTCTGTGGGCTCTGTCCACTTAAAGTCTGATGAGGTCAGTAATTTTTGTACATTTTTTGATGATGAGGTCAAAGTTGAGAATATGGTTGATTCTAATTGTTAAGAAAAAAACCCTCCTTTTTCTTAAGATTTCATACGGCACATGTACACAAACGTACAAGTAAACACAGATTTCTCAAATCATTATCATCAAAAGACTCTGAATGACACCCGACAATAAATACTAGTAGACGAGACCTGCAGGACACCACATTTGTGACACATTAAACCTGACGATACTCCGTTTACTTTTGTGAGTAGTGTCCGGTCTATCCCCAGGTATTGGTTTTATTCCAGAGCTGCTGGCATCATTTTGCATCTTAATAAACCTAATTTCTTTCTTTCATAGGTGCTTTGGTCAAGGATAATGTATATATTCTATATAATGTATTTTTCGATGATATTCGAACCATATTTATAACCTTTCTTCAAATGCAGTGTTTATTTTCAGATTTTTTTTGTGTAAACCTTTCTGCTTGATATACACTAGACTGCCACAAAAATTAGATATTAAATTGACATATCCCAGTTGTAAAAGTGAACTAAAACGAAAGTTTCTTTTTGTCAGAGGGTTGGGAAAGACAGTTATATGATATGGCCTCAATAGCTGTTATGTATAATCAAGATATCATAAGAAAAGAGAGACTGGGCCACTGTCATTACCAATATAACAACACATTATAAAACAAATATGGAAACATAACAATTTTTTATTTGTACAATCTTTATTTACAACAGTCTTTCCCGTCCGTTGAACAACATTCTTGCCAAGCTTTCTTTCTCTGTCGTGGAGCATCTTTTGTGCCCATGGGAGTGACAAAGCTGAGACATCAAATGGTTAACTCGATCGGAATAAGTTTTCCTTAAGGAAAAAAGAAAAAAAAACATTGTTAGTTTATTAAACAAAAGAATCTTTTTTCATTGTCGAGTATTGCAGATATATAATAAATATCATGATAACGGGGAAAGGTTATTTTAATAATAAATTGTTCAAGTTGGTAGATTTGGGAATCAGGATTTTATTGAATTATATGAGAAAGTAAAAAAAAAAAATTCATTTTCTCCATTCTTTAAAAATAAACAGTTAATGACTTGTCTCCATCACTCTATATGTTTCATCAAAACGTTCGGTGATTCATTTTGTTTTCTTTGATAAGTTAGAGAACACATGTAAAGACGTCACATTGGAGAAAAACTAGTAGCTAAAAGTACAAGTTACGGAGTCTAAATTTCTATCATCGATTATGTTCATTCTTTAATTACAGGCTGAAGAAAATCAATTAATTCGGAGTAAGTGCTCTAATTACCAATTTAATTAGATTGACTAATTACCTTCTCAGTAGTGATGTCTCCTGACAACAATGGGAGGTGGAAGCATGGGCATCATTCCCATAGGAGGGAACGGAGCAAAGAAAGGTGGGGGTGGTGGAACGAGAATTCTGCTTGGGTTGGGTCCGAGACTGTTGGCGGCGAAAAATGGGGCAGCGAAGGACAGAGCTAGCGCTGGGTTTGAGCTGATGAAGGCGCCTATTTGCTGAAAGATGTTGCTGGTTCCAGTTGTAGTAACGGTCTGTGAGAATACAGATCCGGACAGGCACAAAACAGCCAAAACAATGGCGACCGAGGACTTCATCGTTACCTGATAAGGATAAATAAAAAAAAAAAGATTAATTTCCAACTCAAATTTAAAAAGCGCTGAGTACTAATTTTCTTTCTTTTGATTACTTTGAAAAAAATATTTTAAAAAAAAGTATCGGAGAAATCGAGCAATATTTTAGCAAGGATTGAAATGATTCAAATTCCACAAATGTCGCATGGTTATCTATATAAGATCCTTCCTTACCTGATTTGATTTGGTGCTACAGATGCTCTGTAATATTATCCATGACTCTATTCCTTTTTATAGAAAGGGATCATAAAGAGTCTAGAGGTACAAAAAGGGGTTCTATGAAAGATTATGATAACATAGCTTATCTACATTTAATTTGAAAAAAAAAATGTCATCGCTATTTATTTTTCATGCTTATTTTATATTTAGCATAACTCACATTAAAACTTATATATTCAAAAATAATTAAATCATTTAAAAGATTTGAAACTCCCCATAAACGCCTCAAAATACCCTGTTCATAATATGCTCCCATGCAATATCAAAGTACAATGTACTGTTATTGCAGGTTTTATTTACACGTACTATGCATTTCTTATTAGCGGAGCATGTCCATTGACACCTTGACATTTGTTTTACAAGCTTTCTTGCGGTTTTTGACAACTTCATTACGAAGTTACGCAATGTTTCGTTATTTTATATCGATATTATGACCGATTGTTGGAATGCTCTGTTGAGCATTATTGGGTAAATGTGAAAAAAGTGTACGAATTACAACGTTCCTTTTGTTAATCTGCTTGTAATTATGAATAATTTAACGAGAGAGCAGCAACGTGAAAGACGACTGACATGAACTACAATTTTATTGCTTTTTTCTCTGGAGTTGTTCAATCAGTTTTACATTCGTCGGATTCAAATTTAGTAGAGGAAAAGAAATCGTGTTCTCAACCTAATAGTCGATAAGTGTAAAAAATTTTAACCAAGGGAAATAAATCAATCTAGAAATGTTTTCTCAAGTAGTGTAATTCAATGAGTGATGGTTTTAAGGAGCTAAAGATTTGGAGACTGTGATCTATTATCTCCAAAGTGATCATGGACAGTAAAATATTTTCATACAATAAAAATAACGTCAACTTATTGACATTTTTAATTTTATTTGTGTTAAAAACTTATTCATGCATTGAAAAAGGAATTTAACAAATTGATGAGTTAGACGAAAACGTGTTAAAAGGCGTGTTTGTTTTTGCATTTTTTGTTCGTTTTGTTTAGTTTTGCTTTTCTTTTTATTAGTATCCCATGTCATTAATAATCAACTTTAAGTTCAATATTTGTAGTAGAATTTTATAGGCTTTAATCAACACAAATTAAAAAAAAATATTTCATAAAAAAATATACAATTCCTGGTCACATAGCAAGTTTCCTGCTATTTCTGCTTATTTCTGTTCAATTTCTGTTCAATCTCAACTGGAATAATAATTTTTGCTACAATTTTGCAAATGAAATATCATGCATAGATTTGATTTGCAATTACAGACTAGCTACTCGTTTAACAAATACAACATTTTTGATTATATGGCTTAGTTTATATGGAGTGTATGTTTTTCATTTGTTCTAAATATGTATCGAAAAATTGAGAAGACAATTTTTTAAAAAAGAAATGGTTGGAAACATATAGCATTAAATTTTAGGTTTAGGAAATCTTCCACCACACGGTATACAGCTTTTATAAACAATTATATTCACTTTCAGTGTATTATATTAATTATCGGCCGCGGGAGCGGCCGATCTATTTGTGGTTGTGTTAAAAAGTGCGAATGGGGAAATGAGGTGTTATTTCTTTTTTAGTTCGGTAAATTAATTTGTTGATGATAAAATGTATAAAAATTACATTAAAATATTTTAAAAACTTGCTCTAAATAAAGCTTAAATTAAATTAAAGCTATTTTGTATTATTTCTATGTTCATTCTTCATCAGAATATTATTAATATATGATTTTAAAAAATGGGTTTACAATAGGTACTCCCCGACTTGGGAGAGTGTAAGATATGAACACAAATCGTTATGATTTTCCGGATAATAATTACAGTGGTAAAAGTAATGAATAAAATATGAAAAGTTTGTAAAACTAGTAAAAAAAAAAAATAATTTTGTGTGAGCTACAGCTGCGAATGAAACACTTTGCATTTCATTGTGTTGTCCATCACCGCGCCATGCTGAAAAGTCTGCAGGAATCATCGGCATCATCACGTGACAAATATCATGATATCAGCACATGGTTCATCTGTAGGTATGAAGACCTACAATTTTTATCATGTCTCTAATTTTTTTTTATTGATGAATCAATTTGATGAACAAAAGCACTGAAATTCATTTTTTCTTGCATTTTCTGCTCTTTTTTTTTTTTGGGGGGGGGGGTATCCTGAAATAAAATGTTAACTCTTTCAGCTTTCAATATCTTACTTTCCTTAAAAGCTTACTTGTGAAAATACTTTTTTTTTAAATGCTACATTTTGTTTGCGGCCGATTTGATGCTTTGCATCAATTTTACTTGTTTATTTATATTTATTCATTTTGAGAATTTTGTTTTATACTAGGAGTATTATAATAATTCTACATGTAGCTTAAACCAAACTAAAAATTAAGTTTAGAGTTGATGGGCGAACAAGGCGAGCGAAATGCCTATAGCGCAACAAACATGAAGGTGAAAAAATTAAATCTCAATTATAACAAAATTTCTTTCATATTTCATCAAACATTAAATATCCACAATTTGCAAAAATCTCACAAAGATTGAAATTATTTGCCTATGAAATAGCATACACACACTGAAGATGGCTAAAAAGTATCATTTTCTCATACTACAATACAATTTTTCGATATGATCTTGTGACAAGATCTTCCCTTGTGCACAATTTTGACCCTTTGACCTTGCAGATTGACTTGTATTTGAGAGATTTTTTAAACAAAATGTTATATTTAATTTTATTTTTTCTTTCTTATTGAACACATTATTTATGTGCTAGAAGAATAATTAATTCAAAAATCCATTTTCCAATTCCAAGTCTGTGTAACTAATATTAATACATATACTAATAGTACATTAATACTAAGAACGTCAGTATATTAATAAATTTCCTCTTAGTGAAGGTAATCGTGATATTTTTATAATTGTAAAGTTTCAATTTTCAGATCTAGTGCGATAAGGAGAAATAAATTAAGGTATCTGTACAACCGTGTGTATTTGTATAACGAAAATAAATTCTGGCATCCATAGAATCTAAAACAGGTTTTATGCGACACAAAAACATGGTCATTCATTGAGTTTTACGTATGAAATTCGTCGTCGGATGTCTCGTGGGATTATTCGATGATGAATATTCATTTTTTTAAATACAAGTATAATAATTATAATCTATAATGATGAGTGTTCCTATCTATTGCTCGTGTAGTGCATGATATTTTGATATACCTCTCTCGTTAAAGATACTTTAAATGATACATCGAACATTATAAATAACCGAGTAAAAAATACATAAATTCACAGACTGTACAAGTTTAATTAGAGAAAATATTGACAGACTCTATATAAATGTTAAAATCACAGAATATATACATGTAAGTTTAATCAGAGGACATTTTGATAGACTCCATAGAAATGTTTCTGAGCATGTAGATGATATTGTATACAGCTCGGTGATTAATAAAGGAATTGTAAATTCAAAGCTCTTGAGAGTGTGCATGCCATTAATCTTTTTAAGATACACGGGATTTGTAGTATTCCACAAGGACCTAAATTTTACTAATGATTTAGCAGAAATAGGTGGCTTTGCTTCATTACGGACCTGCTTTACACTCTACAGGAGCCCGTGTGGCGCAGTGGTTAGAGCGTCTGCTCTAGAGTTGCGGAGTAAGGAGTTGATCCTTACATCGTGGGTTCGAATCCCACTGTGGGACGTGGAGACCAGTCCTTCGGATGAGACCGTATAAACCGAGGTCCCATGTCGCAGTAGGTGTTGGCACGTAAAAGATCCCTCACTGCTCAATGGCCGTAAGTGTCGAGTATAGGTCAGAATTTGTAGCCCTCCACGGGCAAGTGGTGGCGTCTCCATATGAGTGAAAAATTCTCGAAACAACACATAATCAATCAACAATTACACTCTACAGGGGTTTTAATTTTGTGGTACCATTCAGTTAGATTGATCTGCAGGTAGGTCTCAAAGTCTAATGTGTATGAATAAAATAATCAATCAAAGGTCTTTAAATAGAGCAGTCTTTACATATTATTAGCCCCAAATGGCAATTGAACACTTCTTTTTACGTACATGTATTTTCCCCAATGCAGTAAACAACAGTAAATCCTACATCAATACTTGGTTGTCTTTGAACATTTTACCTAGGGGTAGATAGTTGGAACTCTGTGTTGATAAACTCAATATTTACATCTTTATGTCAACGTTTTCTCTAATCTCAACGTTTATCCTTATAAATTGGATGTTGTATCGTTACTTCATGGTCAATTTTAAAAAGTACTCTGGAATCTTGCCTTGTTCCATATCATGTTTACAAGGATTAATAAATTTTTATACTTACCTTCAACAAAAGTAAAAAGTTTAATATAACACACATACAGTCGTTGATTAGTGATATTTATGCATGCAGAGTCATACACTTATTTTGTATTGTATCAATATATTATGATAATGAATTTTGTATTATTGGTTGATACTTCAAAGCTTCATTTTCAACAGTGAATAAAAAATAAAATTATTATAAGTAAAACTGGAATATGAATTTTAAAAAAATAGAGTTCTTATGGTAACGAAATTTAGAATAACCTTTAAATAATCCAATGTAACACATCATTATAACAAAAAATACATTTTTTTGTTCGAAAATATCGAAATGGCTTATATACCTCTACTTGAGGTTGCTGAATGTCTCGGAAAAAGGGCGGTCCAAGACAGTCTGGGTGCGACAATGTGGACATCGTTATTAAAATTAATACACACGACGTTATGTTACCTGCAGTCATTGTTTTACACATGTCAACACATGTACAGTGTTAACTTTTAAACAGCAATGAATGAAGATGCTCACAAAACTATAGCCATTTATAAAATTTCTCAGACAAAATGACAGTTGACCTGTCAAGAGTGTCTGACTCAATAGTATAAAAATCCTCTCTGCTTAATCAACTTTAATTCAGTATTTGGATTCAAACAGTAATACAGGTATGTTAAGAACTGTGTATGGTAATCAAAGAAAGGTTTAAATCTTTAAAAAAAAATAGAATTATTTCTACTTTAAGATATTAAAGCAATGGAAAATACTGAAACGTTCTAAAAGTTACTTGTGTCACTTGCGATCCAGGTTTACAAATTCGAACACTTTGAAAATCGAACAACTGTCCGATCGTTATCGTTCAAATTCTAACATTTGAAATCTTCATTCAGAGAAAAATTGCTATGTTACATATAAAAGCTGGAAGTAAAATATTCTAGGCTACTGTCTCAAAATGTTTTGTTTTCATTGTAAAACTCCTTTTTGCTCTAGAGGAATAAGCTCTCGAGTTAAATCTTTTTGCATGCGTCTTTAATTCCTCTTTAATATGTATTTGCTGTCCCTAGAATTTTTAGAACTGAAAATCTCACTGTACATGAGATTCACGTAATCGTTTAGAACAATTCATATTGTCGCAAATTTGTAACAAGAAATGTAGAAAAGCATCAAGATGCTAATTTACAGTTAAATTTATCGATTACAGATAAACATGAGGACTTCCGTTGCTATTGTTCTGGCCGTTATGTGCCTCTCCGGATCTGTGCTCTCACAGACCGTCACAACTGGAACCAACAACATCTTTCAGCAAATAGGCGCCTTCATCAGCGCAAACCCAGCGCTGGCTCTGTCCTTTGCTGCGCCATTCATCGCCGCCAACAGTCTCGGACGCAACCCAAGCAGAATCATCGTACCACCACCCCCACCTTTCATTGCTCCTTTCCCCATCGCTCAGCCTCCAATAATGCCAGTTGTTGTCCACCGTGGTCACTTTTAATCATAAAATGTAAGTATTAATGCTGATTATTATTTATTCAAGATAATTTGACGAACATTTCACATCACATCCAAGGTATCTACAAAGTTTCCGTCAAATATATAAGGACATATTCAATATCATATTCTAAGTATTAACTACCGAATATTCAAAAACTTCGGGGGGGGGGGGGGCCGCCATGTTTTCTGCCTCGGTTTAAAAACAGAATGAAGTTGCTTGAACTCGAACTCACAAGGATGTAGATAAATATATGTTAAATTTCTCTCCGTGTCGTAACATCTTTTTTTTTTTACATTACAGGTAGTAATTTATTTCTATCATCCCATCTATTTATTTCACCTGAAAGAGGAAGCGGTTTATCACCAAGTGAAGACGCACAGTACACACACAGAGTCATGTCCATTTCATCTTGTCCTTCATCTGTTGTTAATGTTTTCAATAAAAATCATCATTAGATTTTTTTTCCTTTTCTTTTAATTACATGGATTTTTGAAGGTACTAGAAATTTACATTTACTTGATATAGACTTGAACGTTTTTATATGCCGAGTGAGTATAATGAAAGATTAATCAGTGACTGCATTATACTCTTATATTTTTGGTGAAAGAGATTTCAATTATTCCTCGACTTTCGATATTCGGCGAATAAGGTGTTGATTATCTGAGGAATATCTCTAATTAACCTAATTAACCTAAATGTACAAAAAGTCCCAATATTTTCTGCGTTGCAATATTGATAAACTTATCAATTAGTAAAAGAGAAACTTAATGCACTGCAAGAATTATGAATGTAATATTTACATTTCCAAATATTTGATTCTTTGCAAATTAGAAAACGTTCATGTTCTCATGAACTACCGTGGGATGAGTAAGAATATTTCCATTGTGATGTGATTGAAGTCAAAAAATAGTGCAAATTTTTTTTTTTCAAAAATGATCGTTGAATGACAAAAATATGTGGCAAGTCATCAGAAAAATAATGTAAATATAAGATATGAATTTAATTTTTGAGAATTCATGAAGTACATAAACTACAATGCTTCACGCCTGCATATTTATCATGAAGCGCTAACGCGCTTCATGAAATATGAAGGAGTTCATGTCCTCATTAATTCTCAAAAATTAAATTCATCTCTTAATTAACTACACCTCAATTTTACTTGGAGGAAGCACAGATACTTGTAGTCCTTTTGGAAAAAAGTTTAAAAATTCAACTAGCCCAAGGGTTAATCGGGGTGGGGTGGGGGTGGGGGGTTGTTGTCCAGAAGACCTGTTTGTATAAGTAAACTAAATATGTGACTTCCCTTCTAATGGAATGAAACACTTCAAGATTATATGCATAGTACATTCATTTATCTTCCATTTAGTCTATTATAAAACAAAATAAAATATTGGAGTATATCATGGGTTTAAGAAAGATTAAGATAAATATGTATATATTTACTTCCAAATACACCTACATAGCCAAAAGTCGATTTAAATAATAAAATGCTTTCTTTGGTTGTTAGTACGGGAATCAGTGTTGCAGCTGTTACTGAAAAAATACATAATCAGGGTAAGCGGGACGGTTATGTAATTATTTTTTGTCTGCAATAGCTGCTACGTTAATCCCCGCACTAACAAACGAAGAAAGACATTTTATTTTTTATATGTATATCTGTGCAAATGATCATTTAAGGTCAAGATCTAGTAAATGAAAAGAGCCTACAGATTTCTCAAACTTGAAAAATAATATAAATTCCTTTTATGATGCTTTATAACTGTAGCGCGGTCAAATAAGGTGTATCGGGGTATAATTTGCAAGAAAACAAGACGAAAAACCATCTTGTAAACTGTCATTTGCAATGAAAAATTAAGAAAGCCAGTCAAGAATATGGGAGTTTTTTCCATATCAGACGAAGGAAATGTATTCAGATTGCCTACAGTCTCTCAGAAAACGGTAATTTGTATGTTCTTAACCTCTTCTTTAAAATAATGTAAAATTGAATATAGGTATCGGGATTACTTTTCACATGATTTCAAATTGAATGCTATGAAAATACTTTATTTTCTACATAATTCTATTGGAGCTGTAAAGTACGGGAAAAGGAAAGTTTAAATTGATTATGACGTCATAATGGATCTAGCACCGAAAAGACGGTCTAAAGTCATTTACTAGATCTTGACCTTAAAGTAGGATTTAGTAGATGAAATAATGTATTATTGATATGTACGTCATTGTACGTTTCATTGATGGAACAGCCACTGCTTCAAAAACCTGTAGAGGGGGTGGTTACTGACTGATAAACGGCAAAAGTTTTCTGAAGAAATAAAGGAGAAAAAATTCAGTGGATGTAAATATATTGTCACAAACAACAAGCATTTAGAGATTTCATAATTATACATGTAATCTTTCAGCTTAAGTCTCCTTTGTATTAATTTTAATTCTTTTAAATCAAAAATCAAATATTAGGAATTGCTGCCGAGACGTGCCGTTCGGAAACGTTTACCCCCCCCCCCCTTCCCTTTTCAGAAAAAACCCTCGATTTTTTAATATTTTCGATGAGTACAAAAAGTGCAAATTTATATATCTGAACCTAATTTACGGTATCCTTTCATGGAGGGGAAATCCCAGAAACCAACGAGTCTATTTTTAGAACAGAAAAATCCGTGATCTTCATAGATGCCAATTAATACATTTTTTTGTACGAGGGATCGATGTCACCTGTCGATAATTTATAAAGCAGGCCTTGTCATTAGAAAAGATTGACAGTATTATTCATATAAATCCTGGCGACGATTTGTTTTAACCAATATTGTTCCTCCGAGGTTTATGTAGTGCTTGTGTTCACTGGTAAGTAATCCAACCCCCCTGTAGTTATGAATACATCCATTGCTTCCTACCCTGTGTTCATAACAAACCATCTTCAATTAATTTTTTTCTGTTATTAAATATTATGTTTTTTTGTTGTTGTTGTTGTCTTGTTATTTTTGTTGTATCTTCAACTGCACTTTCATGTACTCAATTTACTGTGTTTTTCATTAATATTCGTGGAGGTAAAATTTCAAGAATTTGGCGGGAAGAAATCGTATATTTTTTTTTAAATTTGTAGGAAGCTACCTCATCCTAGTGTATTATTAGTAAGATTTCAAAAAATAAAATTGTTTAAATTATCTAATTTCATGATCTGGCTAAAAAAACGAAAACAACGAAAACGGACTTAAACGAAACGCAAGTCTATGTATTCTTGTTAAAGTTTCTTTCCTGTTTTCTTTCTGTTTATTCTAACGGCTTAGAAAATTTCCCTGTTCAAAATAAATTTAAGTTGCATGTAAATATTAGGACTGATATAAGTTAAATCTTTTCACATGAAATAGTAAAGCAATAATTATTTATACATAAATATATGTTTTGGTATTGGGGCATTAAGGCAATGGGAAGTTTTCGCATTTATGGAAACACTGCATCGAAGGTAGAAATATATAACGTTTAATGTTATACGTGTACTGAGTGCGTTCAATAAGATTTTTCAATATGCTATGATTATTTTCTAACTATAAAAAATATGCATTGTTATCAACAATGTTCAGAAACCTATTAGAAAGACACTGTATTTACATAAACTTTTGTATGTATTATTCTACAGATTATAAAAACTGGGTAATAAATGGAATTCTAAGCAGGTTTCTTACGACACGAAAGGACAGTCGTTCAGCAAATTTCACACGTGTTCCTTGTCGGGTGTGACCTGGGTCATTCATGGCCTTTCGATAATAAAATATTCATGAAATCTTTGTTTACCAAAATGACATACTTGACATCTTGATATACATGTTGAAATTAATGACAATTTGCTTGGGAAATTTATTTTTTAACATACATTGATTAAAATTTTAGTTTCAATCACATAGATAAAATTTGTAAAATCAAGGACCATATTATTTTGAATTTATCTGCACCTTCAAACTTGGTTTGATCTTTTCTAATTCACCCCCCCCCCTTTTTTTTTTTAAATTTATCTGCTCCCAAAGACCTTCCATTTGTGTACAAATTACCTTACTCCTAAGCAATATTTTGTCGATCTTTCAATTTTACATATTACATGTATCTCCTAAGGGTTTCTTTTCAACGTGTTCCAATAAAACGTTTTAAAAAATCGAAATTACACAGAAATAATTTTTGAAAAGAAAACTAGAACAATAAATTACAGTTTCATGTGATTTCAGTAGCATTGCAAAATCATGTCTCCTACATCATAAATGCGAAATGGCCGAAACTTAAACCAACCTCATATCTTGAATCAAATATCAATAGGAAAAAAATTCATTAGTAAAATTATTTACGATGTCTTTTTGTATTTTTCTATGGACTTTTAAGCTTGATTACTGTTCGTTATCTCCATATTTGATCAACAAAATTTGATTCATTTTGTCTAGAATCCATCCCTTGGGATAAATATGGCGCGGGTAGTGAACAAGGGTAGGTCTAGACCTCAAAAGACGGCACTGCACGTGACGAATAAAAATGTTTCCTCTATCACAAACTATTTTAGAATCAGTTTAACGATTAGATTAATAATTGATGCTTAGATGGGATTGTCATCAGCACGGCCGGAATATAGAACTCTTCACTGTAGGCTACTGACAGTCGCCGATAACCCATTTGTCAATGTCGCTGACCTGTCTGTCAGGGGGGAGACACATTTATTGCCAACAACGCCAGGGTTCGAATTACGACTTACTCTGATCTTTGACCTACTTTCTTAGTACTTGTCGGTTATATGTTACGACCTCTCCAAGTACTAATGTGATGAATGCGACATCATAATCGTTGAATTTTTCACTTCGTTCTTTTGCGGTGACCAATTCCAACAGATCAAGCCGTGGGATCGTAAAGTACAGTGTAGTTTAAGGCTTAATTTTATATATTTTGTATATTGTCTTAAAGATTTATAAAAAAAAAAAAAACGCATAAAAATTAAACGTTATTTTCCTTTATTTTTGTTAATTACGATTTTCATGTGTCAGTTTACAATAGCATGGCCGTAGGAACGGGGGCACGAGGGGGGGGGGGCGTGCCCCTCCAAATAATTTTGCTGACATATAAAATGCTATAGAAAACAAAACTACTATATGCTTGTGCCCCCTCAGTAATAACGTCTTATGACCCCCCTTTTTTTTTTGTTTGTCAAGGAATATTAATTTTGGTGGTTGATCGTGCCCCCCCCCCCAATCTGAAAATGTATGGTTGTGCCCCCTCAAAGTGAAATTGCTTCCTACGGGCCTGAATAAATAATCATTTTATGAATGATTGAAATTTTGACTAAGTATAAGACTGCTTCACGATCCTGGGGCCTGGCTTCAATTAAAGTCTGAACACATAGATGTATACATATCCAAGGCAAACTTCACACCTGAAGAATCAGTTTTTGTATTAATGCAAGCATATTCAGTCATTAACAGACGTTACTTTGACCAAAGGAATACCTTAGACGTAATTTTCAGCTCGACAGTATCCAGTAAAATTTTTCAAAATATGTCAGGTAGGGAAAAAAAACGCCAAAATAATATGTCTGCTATGAATAAGATGATAGATATGCGATGTAAATAGTAGATTTGTAACAGGTGCGGATCCAGGAATTTTTTTCCAGGGGGAAGGGGGGGGGGGCGTTTCACCCCAGTTAAAAAAATTCTTTCTTCTAGCTGGGGGGGGGGGGTGCTTCCAAAGTATTTTTTCTTTGCTTCAGTATATACATCTCATAGCTAAAAAATTCCAGGTGGGGTGGTGGGTAAAGACCCCCCCCCCTCCGGACCCCCTTTAGATCAGCGCATATGTAATGTTTAGATGGTAGACGTGTGGTGATGCTTACACGGTAGAAACATATATGCTATGTATACCATATAGATGTTAAGATGGTAAAGAACTGCAAAGATAGTATTGTTCTGCCGCCTACCTCTAAGTCAATTTTCAAAAGATGACATAGGCCTATTTGAATAATTTTTCATCCATATGTGAATTTTCATAAACATAACTTATCTGGAAAAACAAAGAGAGATTATAACTCTGTAATTTTGGTAAAACTTGAGTTTTTCACTATAGAAATCAATGGAAAACAATGGAAAACGGAACTTATTGACAAAAAATAAAACGAATTATAAACAAAAATTCCTTTTCACAAGTATTTTGAATTGCTATTTCACAAATTCATACCAAAGCTTTTTTTTTTTTTTTTTGGGGGGGGGGGGGAGGGGAGGGGGATATGTTTACAGACAGCCAAAAAAAAGTGGCCTTTTTTCTCATCATTTTCAAATGAGATTACAAAAGAAAAAAAATGTAATTTATCAATCATGTATGTTGAATTTTACATAAGTAAAACACCGAAAGATTTAAGGATTGATAATCAATTTTCAAGAGTATTTGAAAAGCTGCTGGTGTTAAAGAGCATGGTTTCATTGGATAAAATTTTCTAACCCCCCTTATGAAAAGACTGCCTAGTAAGTAAGAGCAGTTAACTCTTTGACACTGTTTTTAAAATTATCAATAAATTACTAATGAACTCTTCCTTTCATTCAAATAAGCTGTAATGACTAAATTGCCATTTATATTGAATTAAATGGGTTCAAAATGTAGAGTTAGCGTTCGTAGTTCTTTGTGATGTTTAGACGGTAAATTTGTGATGTTTCCTCGGTAAATTTGTGATGTTTCCACGGTAGATGTGTGATGTTGAGACGGTAATTTTGAACTGTTTTAATGGAAGATTTGAGATGTAGATATTAAATTATGTGGAAGATGGTAGATTTTTTCCTGCATAAATAATGTGAGAGAAAATTATGTTTAACGTTTTAAATAAAACATGCATGGTCTCGCGCCAGAGTATTTATCAAATCTATTACCACCTGATGTCGATCTCACAAACTACCCATTATTATTCACATAATTGTAACAATACTACCATACCACTATGTAGAAGGAACTTCTTGAAAAAGTCACTCTTTCCATCAACAATATCATCATGGAACGTCTTGTCTACTGAGAACAGAAACCTTGATACTGTAAATGCTTTCAAAAAAAGACTTCTTAAAGGTGAATCTCCCCAAAAATATTTTTCTTTTAGTGAAAAGAAAACAAATTCAATTCTAACTAAAATGAGACATTATGTAAGTCTCCTTACGTCAGATCTGTTTAAAATCAGGCTTTCAGATAACACTCAGTGTTCTTGTGGATATACCAATGAAAACACTGAACACTCTTTTTTGTATTGTAAAAATCATGCTGAAATAAGAGCTGGATTATTTCACATCATAAGAAATAACAAAGGAACAATAGACCTTAAAACAATTCTATTTGGGGACCCAAACTTGGGACAACAAAATAATATGAACAATGTTAAAGCCGTACACAAATATATTTAAAAATCGAAAAGATTTTTATAAATAATTTAACCAGCTTAACCATTCTGTATCTATTACAACCCCTTCCTTTCTTTCCATGCACCCCCTTTACTTTTTTGTATTGTACATTTGTTTGCTGTACATCACGTGTATATGTATAAGTCATTTTGTTTGTGTTAAAGAGGACAGTCTAAGTTGGTAAAACTTGTGTCCAATCCTATTGATTATGTTTCAATAAAATATGTAAAAATAATTAAAAAAAAAATACTGTGGAATTATCTTTTTTTTCTCTCGAAATAACGTACTCACGGACCAGTAAAATTTTGTTTCTCACGAACATTGACTCCCATGTATGAAAATGATTCCACATTGTTTGAATGAAAATAGTAGGTCTGTTATGTGTATAGTAGATTTGTAGCGGACATTAAAGTTTGCATCTTCATGAATAATCAGCTTGCTAGCTTATACTTTTACGGAATGTACATGTTCAGTGAAACATTAATAAACAAACCAATGCTTTAAAAACCAGTTTTTAACAAATCGTTAAAGTATGTTAAATTCCGAAACCTTAGATCTTTCAAAATTTCCTTAACAACAAAATTGATAGATAGGGATAGTTTATTATAATAGCATCTGAAAAGTAAAGATTGTTGGAAGTTGCGTCTTTTGTAAACATGTAAATTGAAACTGTTCAAGGCTGGATTTTCGCAATAGAGAACAAGGAACTAATTCCGATGGATAGCAAGCTTGAAATAGGATTATTTTATCTGCGGCGCGGCTTTAGTTATATTTTGATGCATGTCCAAATACAAATTATACTTGTTGACCACTTCATCTCTACTTATGTTTTTTGGGTATTTTAATTTCTTCTGCCTTACTTGAATGATGTATATATTTTTGTATGATATTTTCTAGCTAGACCACCATGTTGACAGCACAATTGCTTGCACTGATTTTTGCGGCCATGATGGCCCTCAGTTCAGCGCAGACGGCTGCATTCGCCAACATTGGAACAGGGGGCGCTTTTCTGGCAGGACTAGCACTTCCGTTCATTTTTAATCAGTTCCGTCGACCGCCTCTTCCGGTGGTAGTTCCGTATCCAATACAGACGAACTTCAATCCAGGCTTTTTCAACCCCTTCCCAGGTCCCAGACCTTTCATTCCAGGTATAAACAATCCATTTATGATCCTCGTATCAAAAAATGTATCATGAAACGTACGTGTTAAAGAATCATTAGAATTAATCAAAAAGCTTATTATATATTAAACCTACATGTATGTTACAAAAGGAAGTGGATGAATATTTGCCATGAAGTCTAGTCAATTCATGTTTTATACATCAAACTAATTGCAACAGGAATTGATCAGTATAAAAAAGACTGTAGAACTCGCAAAGTTAATGTGGTAAAAAGCATTACTTTGGGGTAGATCAATTTCTATAGAAAAGGGGCATAGCTCTTGTCATTCAACTTTTCTATCTTGAATAGAAAGAAAGTGTATTAAACTTTATAGGATGACAGTTTTAGATGTATTTGTATTTTTATGCACAGTAAAAAGTATATTCCAGATATACTTCAGTCCATTTTGGAGTGTATGTTGCAATTATTTCCTTCATAATATTTTAAATTTTGTCTTTAAACTCTTAATTTGTTTTTTTTTTTTATTGCATTTCATATTAAGATAATGAATGAAATTTTTTTTACACCCCCGCTTGAAAAGTATGGGGGTATACAATGTAGTGAAGAGAGTGCCCGTCCTTCTGTCCATAACACTTGGGGCAGCCATCCCTTATCCGCAACCCCCCTTACACCACTGGATGCAATTTAATGAAACTTTCACCAAATCTGTGTTACACAGAGGCATTGTGAATCTCCTATTTCACGTTTCCACACATTTTGGGTTTCCTATAGCAAAACACGGACACTGTCATTTTCCCTATAATATTGCAGGTATACCCATCTCTTATCCGCAACTCCTTCTATCCTCTTATACAACTAAATAAAATTTTATGAGACTTTCACAGAATCTTTAATACAAAGTGCCATTGTGCACCTCCTATTTTATGTTCTGATCGAACAGATATTTGGGTTTCCTTTAGCAAAAAATGGACTTTGCCAGCATACTCATATAGGTTCGGGAGGGGGGTTGGTGGGTTGGTGGGTGTATCATTTTGTGAGCTTAGTGCTCAGTAATTTCTAGATGCATACTAAAACATAATCTAAGGGAAAATATATATTTCCCTTAAACTTTATATCCACTAATCATTTTAATATAAGTTAACATTTCCAAATTTGACGAAACAAATATAAAATTCAATTCAAATCATTCATTTCATATTGACATTATCTGTGTAAATAAATGATCTATTCAATAATATCAAACGTTTTAAACCAGATTACCCTACTTTGAAAAGTAAGCAATTTTCGTCAATCGTCTCAGGAAAAAAAATTGGATGGATTTACTGGATTATGCCACTTTTTCATGCCAAAATCTTGTCTTCCCCCTCATTAGATTTTTCTATACTTTTTTCTACATTTATTTCGAATATACTGATCTTGAACTTATTGAACACAAAATAATTTCTGTTGCAACTAGTTTGAGGTTGAGCCAAGTTCTTTGCAAGATTGATTAAACAAAAAGTAATTCCCTTGTTCTGTCTGCAGGTCTTCCAGGGTTCTTCGGATAAAGTGGGAAACCTTTGAACTACCTGTCTGCTGTTTAATTATTATATACAGATGTATTAATAAAAACATTATGAAAACTGTTTATGTCGTGTATTCGTACAGTTACATGTAAAGCGCGATTCGACACAGCTTTTCCGCGAAAAAAATTCCTGCTTTTCCGCGAAAAGTTTTATTGCTTTTCCGCAATTATAATTTTTAGCTTTTCTGCGACTTTTTTCGTACCTCTTCCATTAATCAGGTAAAACATGTTGCCCTCCGCTTATCACGGGGAGGTTGTACATGTAATCGTGACTTTGCAGATTTTATCAACACTGCATCGGTATGACACACCCCTATTCCTTAAAACATTTACCTTTCTGTATGTAAATCCATCGTAGATCATACATTTGTTCCCCCAATTCAATTTCCCGTCACTGTAGTTCAGTCGCAAGAGCGCTCGCTCCGTGATCGGAAGGTCGTGTGTTCGAATCACGGCTGCGACTGACCTAAGTCGATAAAAAATAGGTAGCAACTGTTCTTTCGCCAAGCGCTCGGCACTTTGAAGTGAAAGGTGCGGGTCATTCGGATGAGACCTTAAAAACCGAGGCCCCGTGTCACGGCAGGCATTGGCACGATAAAGAACCCTCACTGCTCAATGGTCCTAAGTGCCGAGTAAAGGTCTAAATTTGAATACCTCACCGGCATGCGGTGACGTCTCTATATGAATAAAAAATATACTCGAATGGGACGTTAAACAACATACAATCAATCAATCAATTTCCATTGTTTAAAACATTTTAAACCCATCACCGACCAGTGTGAAATGCGGGATTCATTCAATTTTTTATCACCATATGAGTAAGTACTCACTACACGTACCTAGCAGAACGATTTGGGGAAATACAGGTAATTATCAGCAACCGTTTGATGTTAATTGCTAAAACCCCAGGCACATTTCAAAAAAAGACAAACGGCCGACGGCTTTTGAGGCTAAATAAGGGCGGATTCTTCTGGCTACAGTCGGTAGTTCATCGGCCGTTGTTTTGCCCAATTTTGACGTCTTTTTTCGTCGGCCGACTAATTTTTTGTCCATCGGGCCCAGTTATAATTTTTTCAACGTCGGTGGCCGATTCCTTCAAAGGAAGCAGTCGTTGAATATTCCGTCGACCAACCTTCGATCATCGTCCGACCATCGGCAGGCAGTTTGTTAAGTCGGTCGTCGGTCGGTCGACATTTAGGAAATGGGTTTTCGTAATTGTCGGCCGACGATAAAAATCAAACTGCGGCTCAGCGAACGATGATCGGACGACGGTTGACTGACTTATAAATATGGGTATATGGGTAAATATGGGTTAACTTTAAAAGACATCGGTGTTCCTTTAATGTGACTACTCTGCGTCGCCCGATACTAGTGTCGGTCGACCATGTTTTTTCAACCGACAATACGAGAAAAAATTGGTCGCCCGAACATCGGCTTAAGGACATACGCAACGTAGTTTGTCTTTTTCCTTGGAATTGAAGAGTTCCAATACTTAAAGGAACTGTGTGCTTCATTTTAATGTCTATATATGCTATTGTACACTTCTTCTAAAACAAGTTTGGATAAACAAAACATCTAGAATATATTTTTAGTAATTTTTGTATGTTTTTCTTTCAATTATACAAGAATTTTTCATCATTTGATATCTTTTCAATACCCCTGGTAATGTATGCTGATTTTTTTGCCTACGAACATCTGATGGCACTATAATCTTAAATAAAGAATATCTCAAAAACTTATCAGTAGGTAAGGTACGTTGCGTATGTCCTTAAATGTGATCTAGGTATTAGCGTGACCATTTAAAAATCACAAAAAGGAAGTATAAACAAGCTAATTCAGAGAATTTGTGTCCCCCCGCTTTAGGGAAAAAGAAGAGCATGCGCAGTTGGGAGGAGGGGGTCCCCTTGATTTGTAGACTCCAGTAAACCCCAGTAACACGTAACTTTCCGAAAGTCTTTCGACTTAATTACTGATTGTTAATTTTCCTTCATATCAAAGAAAACAAATATTTAAGAATATGAGAATAGAAGAAATGCTCTCTAGTCTGTTTTGGAAACCTTTTTTTTTCAAAGCATAAAATGAAAAAAGTGTGCGTATTCAATCAGTGTTTAAATTCAATTAAGAAAAAAAAAAATGACCAAGTTAGTTTTGATTAAACAATTCGGCAGGCATCACAATGTATCGCATTGTATTGCAGCAGAGTGCAGTATGGTGCAATTCTACTTGTATTTAAACAAGCACAATTATTTACTTGTCAATGTATTTGAAATATTCCCCCACCCTCCACCGACAGCTTTTATATACAATTTGTCCTTGTGATTGAATGTTTATTTGGAAATTTGCATAATGTAAGTTTTGTTTCAAAGTTCGATAACTCATTATGTCCCTTTTAACAACGTAGACAGAACGATCATTGATTTCTGCTTTATATTATGTAAATGTTTAAGCAATGCTAACTAGTAACAGGCTTGTATACTATATATAAGATGTTAGAGAGATATTCACAATTGACCATGTGTTAAATTCAGATTAAATAACGGTTACGGGTAATATCGCGTGTAAAGGACTTAGTGTGAGCTCATCTCACTAAACAAGTACTGCTAAGCAGTATTGAATAGCGTCTTTGATTGTTCTACAAAGTCATCGGCGCTTTGTTTGAGTTTTAAAATATTCACTCCTCAGTCGAACAGGAAAGTTTATATTTTTTTCTACTGTTTTGCCTAATAATAAAAATTGACCAAGTATGTTTTAATTAGACAGTACATGTACATCAAGCATTACAATGCAATGTATTGTAGGACAGTTATATTTTTTATTTAAAAGCAAAATTAATTAGACTGCAATTGAAGAACTTCACTCGACACTCCAATTTTCCTCGGGATGTTTTGCATATATCTATATCAGTCTTTCAATAAAAAACCCCGAAATTTCTCTCTTTTTCAATCTTTTATATACCCAAACTAGGCGTTGCATAAAATAATAAACAGCAATGAAAAAAATTGTCGAAAAATCCTTCGAAATTATTACTGCATTGTTAATTTAGATTCGTATGAAAGAGAACAATCATATAAGAAAATGTGAATGAAAATATTCCATCCAGTCTGTTTTTAACACTTTTTTAAAAGTAAAAATATATTAGAAAATATGTTAGTTTATACCTTATTTTCAATACAATAGTGTAAAACAAAAATGGACTTCATTTTATTGATTGACACTGCATTGTAGTGCAGTGCAATAAATTGCAGTTAAATTCTTATTATGGTAAACAGTATGAATACTCTTACAAAAAAAAAAAAAAAAAAAAAAAAATCCATTCATCAGTCAAAAAGGAGTGTTCATTTCTTTTGGATCTTTTGCACATACTCAAACTAGTCATTCGATAAAAAACCGCAGTAACACGTAACTTTGCGAAAGTCTTTCGACTTAATTACTGATTGTTAATTTTCATTCATATCAAAGAAAACAAATATTTAAGAATATGAGAATAGAAGAAATGCTCTCTAGTCTGTTTTGGAAACCTTTTTTTTTCAAAGCATAAAATGAAAAAAAGTGTGCTTATTCAATCAGTGTTTAAATTCAATTAAGAAAAAAAATGACCAAGTTAGTTTTGATTAAACAATTCGGCAGGCATCACAATGTATCGCATTGTATTGCAGCAGAGTGCAGTATGGTGCAATTCTACTTGTATTTAAACAAGCACAATTATTTTACTTGTCAATGTATTTGAAATATTCCCCCACCCTCCACCCTCCAAAGACAGCTTTTATATACAATTTGTCCTTGTGATTGAATGTTTATTTGGAAATTTGCATAATGTAAGTTTTGTTTCAAAGTTCGATAACTCAAATTATGTCCCTTTGAACAACGTAGACAGAACGATCATTGATTTCTGCTTTATATTATGTAAATGTTTAAGGACTAATGACCCTCTGCTCCAAATTTCACGAAAATTTTTTAAACTTC
The DNA here is from genome assembly GCF_033153115.1 of Saccostrea echinata. Classification (NCBI taxonomy): domain Eukaryota; kingdom Metazoa; phylum Mollusca; class Bivalvia; order Ostreida; family Ostreidae; genus Saccostrea; species Saccostrea echinata. Next base: position 20,699,864 of record NW_026889751.1, on the reverse strand, counting down.
TCGACATTGATTGTGATCAAGAGCTATAGCATCAAAATCAAATGAAAAATAGTATGAGGTATGGAGCGCTGCTAATTTTTTCAGAAATGATTTTTATTTCAGATCATATGAAAGAAAAAGTGAGCAAGCTCACATACCCCACGCTTCCCCAAAACTCGACAATGCAACACGTAATGAATGGCACAGTGCATTTTAAATACACAGTATAATTCAAAAAAGGGGCATTACTTGCAAAAAATCATCACATCAAAACTTCTTGCATATAAGGACATTCAAATCTTTGTATGTTACAAATTTAACTGGGCTGAAGTTTCTAGATAAATAATGGAATCAAAATTTCTTGGTAATATACAAATCTATACATTATTCTGAAATACCTACAAAGTTTCAGGAAATTCAGTGCCGGAATTATGCTGACAAACTGTTATTTAAATTCCTCAGTGATTTCGAGTTGTTAATGAGTGTAAGTCCATGTCCAACACATGACAGTTTACACATTTAAATAATTGATGGAAACAAAATTATGATGTAGTCATATGAATCTGTTTATATACTGTACTTATGAAATTATTTAAGGCAAAGCACACCAATTTGAAGGGGGTGGGGGTGGGGGGGGGGAGAACTATCGAAGATGGTGTGTGTGTGAGTGTGTGTTTGTGTTAAACCATTAATATTTTGATCTCAAAATCAATAGGGGTCTTTTAAGGTCATAAAATATTTCACATAGAATTTCATTATAAAAAGCTGATTCCAGTGGAGTTTCTTATTACCTAGCTGGAAAGTTTCTTCAATAAAAGGCAAAACTCTTAAGGCAAAAATAATGGAATCGGAATTTCCTGGTAATATGCACATCTACACACTGTGTACTAAATATCTGCAAAGTTTGTCCAAATTCTTTGCAGCGGTTTAAGAGGAGTTGTGCTGACAAACTGTTCATCTCTATATTCAAGATATGGCCAAAAACCTAAGTTGAAAAGTGCCGAAATTCCCAGAAAAAATAATGGAATCAGAATTTCCTGGTAATATGCACATCTACACACTGTGTACTAAATATCTGCAGAGATTGATCAAATTCTGTGCAGCGGTTTAAGAGGAGTTGCGCAGACAAACTGTTCATCTTTATATTGAAGATATGGCCAAAAATCTAAGTTGAAAAGTGCCGAAATTCCCAGAAAATATAAAGGAATCGGAATTTCCTGGTAATATCCACATCTATACATTGTGTGCTAAATATCTGCAAAGTTTGACCAAATTCTATGCAGCGGTTTAATAGGAGTTGTGCTGACAAACTGTTCACCTCTATATTCAAGATATGGCCAAAACCTAAGTTGAAAAGTGCCGAAATTCCCAGAAAAATACGGAATCGGAATTTCCTGGTAATATGTACATCTACACACTGTGTACTAAATATCTGCAAAGTTTGACCAAATTCTGTGCAGCGGTTTAAGAGGAGTTGCACTGACAAACTGTTCATCTCTATATTCAAGATATGGCCAAAAATCTAAGTTGAAAAGTGCTGAAATTCCCAGAAAAATAATGGAATCGGAATTTCCTGGTAATATGCACATCTATACATTGTGTGCTAAATATCTGCAAAGTTTGACCAAATTCTGTGCAGCGGTTTAAGAGGAGTTGTGCTGACAAACTGTTCATCTTTATATTGAAGATATGGCCAAAAATCTAAGTTGAAAAGTGCCGAAATTCCAAGAAAATATAAAGGAATCGGAATTTCCTGGTAATATGCACATCTATACATTGTGTGCTAAATATCTGCAAAGTTTGACCAAATTCTGTGCATTGGTTTATGAGGAGTTGCGCTGACAAACTGTTCATCTCCATATTCAAGATATGGCCAAAAATCTAAGTTGAAAAGTGCCGAAATTCCGAGAAAAAATAAAGGAATCGGAATTTCCTGGTAATATGCACATCTACACATTGTGTCCTAAATATCTGCAAAGTTTGACGAAATTCTGTGCAGCGGTTTATGAGGAGTTGCGCTGACAAAAAAACAGGACTGACGGACTGACTGACTGACTGACACACTGACTGACTGACTGACGGACGGGTCAAAAACATTATACCTCACGCAACTTGTTGCGTGGGGTATAAATATGAAGAAATTTTAACACAGAGATTAGGAAGAGTAATAATTTATTATCACAACATAAAATTAGAAATATGCTGTGTATATGAAAATAATATTTAGTGTCATGCCTACTAAATTCATATTAGAAATCATAATGAAGCGTTGCTTCCTAAGTCAGAATATCACAATGTTATATGTGGTTGTAAGAAAACAATACATGTGTTATCTTTCTTATAAATATTTTTTTCATTGGAAAAAAATGTAATACTAATAAAAATTCTACATTTGCCTCTTGATACATTAAACCATTTTTAAAATGATCGTTAAAAAATAGAACTTATTCAATTTTTAAGGGTTTTAAAACTGCATTTGAATGTTTTTTTGTCAAACATAATAAAACAATTTGAAAAGTACAGTCAAAGGAAATATAAGGTAATGTTTCCATCAGATGCTAAGTTTGATCGAATTGACTGCTCCCAGGTCTTGATAATTAAACTCTGATAAAGTAAACTGTGAGTAATACTAGGATATTTTACTTGGAAAGTTATCTCTCTTATCAGAGGGTCGGTCCCCCTTAAGCAATGCTAACGAGTAGCAGGCTTGTATACTATATATAAGATGTTAGAGAGATATTCACAATTGACCATGTGTTAAATTCAGATTAAATAACGGTTACGGGTAATATCGCGTGTAAAGGACTTAGTGTGAGCTTATCTCACTAAACAAGTACTGCTAAGCAGTGTTGAATAGCGTCTTTGATTGTTCTACAAAGTCATCTACAAAGTCATCGGCGCTTTGTTTGAGTCTCAAAATATTCACTCCTCAGTCAAACAGGAAAGTTTATATTTTTTTTCACTGTTTTGCCTAATAATAAAAATTGACCAAGTATGTTTTAATTAGACAGTACATGTACATCAAGCATTACAATTCAATGAATTGTAGGACAGTTATATTTTTTATTTAAAAGCAAAATTAATTAGCCTGCAATTAAAGAACTTCACTCGACACTCCAATTTTCCTCGGGATGTTTTGCATATATCTAGTATATCAGTCTTTCAATAAAAAACCCCGAAATTTCTCTCTTTTTCAATCTTTTATATACCCAAACTAGGCGTTGCATAAAATAATAAACAGCAATGAAAAAAATTGTCGAAAAATCCTTCGAAATTATTACTGCATTGTTAATTTAGATTCGTATGAAAGAGAACAATCATATAAGAAAATGTGAATGAAAATATTCCATCCAGTCTGTTTTTAACACTTTTTTAAAAGTAAAAATATATTAGAAAATATGTTATTTTATACCTTATTTTCAATACAATAATGTAAAACAAAAATGGACTTCATTTTATTGATTGACACTGCATTGTAGTGCAGTGCAATAAATTGCAGTTAAATTCTTATTATGGTAAACAGTATGAATTCTCTTACAAACAAAAAAAAAAAATCCACTCATCAGTCAAAAAGGAGTGTTCATTTCTTTTGGATCTTTTGCACATACTCAAACTAGTCATTCGATAAAAAACCGCAGTAACACGTAACTTTGCGAAAGTCTTTCGACTTAATTACTGATTGTTAATTTTCATTCATATCAAAGAAAACAAATATTTAAGAATATGAGAATAGAAGAAATGCTCTCTAGTCTGTTTTGGAAACCTTTTTTTTCAAAGCATAAAATGAAAAAAGTGTGCGTATTCAATCAGTGTTTAAATTCAATTAAGAAAAAAAATGACCAAGTTTTGATTAAACAATTCGGCACTCATCACAATGTATCGCATTGTATTGCAGCAGAGTGCAGTATGGTGCAATTCTACTTGTATTTAAACAAGCACAATTATTTTACTTGTCAATGTATTTGAAATATTCCCCACCCTCCACCCTCCAAAGACAGCTTTTATATACAATTTGTCCTTGTGATTGAATGTTTATTTGGAAATTTGCATAATGTAAGTTTTGTTTCAAAGTTCGATAACTCAAATTATGTCCCTTTGAACAACGTAGACAGAACGATCATTGATTTCTGCTTTATATTATGTAAATGTTTAAGCAATGCTAACGAGTAACAGGCTTGTATACTATATATAACACGTTAGAGAGATATTCACAATTAACCATGTGTTAAATTCGGAGTAAATAACGGTTACGGCCGCGGGTAATATCGCGTGTAAAGGACTTAGTGTGAGCTTTTCTCACTAAACAAGTACTGCTAAGCAGTATTGAATAGCGTCCTTGATTGTTCTACAAAGTCATCGGCGCTTTGTTTGAGTTTCAAAATACTCACTCATCAGTCAAACAGGAAAATTTATATTTTTTTCTACTGTTTTGCCTAATAATAAAAATTGACCAAGTATGTTTTAATTAGACAGTACATGTACATCAAGCATTACAATGCAATATATTGTAGGACAGTTATATTTTTTATTTAAAAGCAAAATTAATTAGCTTGCAATTAAACAACTTCACTCGACACTCCAATTTTCCTCGGGATGTTTTGCATATATCGATATCTGTTCAGTCTTTCAATAAAAAAAATTTATAAACCCCCAAGATTTCTCTATTTTTCAATTTTTTATATACCCAATCTAAAAAAAATTTGTCGAAAAATCCTATTATATTTTTATTTAAAAGATATATATATATATATATATATATATATATATATATATATATATATATATATATATATATATATCAGTCTTTCAATAACGAAATTCAGCAAAAAGTAACTGTTCTTTGATGAGAACTTAGCTCTTTACTACTACAGGTAGCTTTAGGTGGTAACCCGACTCTCTGCGACTAATAACATGAATTACACTGAAAAGGAGATTTTACAAAAGTTAGAAGAGAGAGTCAGAGACCCCGATTTTGTATATAAAGCGTATTGCAACGAACATGTACATAATTATGAATTTATCCTGTTTATTGGAGTTACCACAACACATGTTTCGGTCGAACACGTGTTTACTTGGTGTTTTTGTATAGACTGTCAATTTGACTTTACCTTTTTTTTTTTTTTTTTTTTTTTTTACATATTAATAGGGTTCATACATATATATAAACCAAGACGCAAGTATCTGTGTAAAAATTAGCTTTTAACGCCCTATGATTAGGCCGAGTATTTGATACAAAAGAATGTATTCAAAAAAGAAAAGAAAAACTGAAATGTATTGATTAAAGCACAAAATTGTACAGCTTTAATTGTATTTGAACAATATCTTATTCATTAATTTTCTCTTTTCATGTAAGCAGTGAGGAATATATACATGTTTTACCGATAAATTTATTAGGAAAACCTACTACATACATATGTATATGTAATAGTCTTTCGATATATAAATATATTCACAACTTATAGTGTTATCAATGATTTACCATTATTTCAATGACCATTCACACATAAGCTTTTCTTATGTTCCTACAGTCTAGTTTTTCTTTTTAACATCATCGGGCTCGATGCTATATGAAGCTTCCGTCAATATTAAGATCGGTGAATGACAAAAGTAATTTGCACATTTCCCTTTTTAATCAGTTATCACAACTTATTTCTTTTATGTCATTTAAATCAAGTTTTGATTGAATAATTCAGCGATGACGTTTTATGAAATAAATAAACGATTGATTAAAAATTGCAAGAAACTTAGATCTACCAACCGGAAACGCCACCGTACTCACGTTTTTGCTATTTCATGGCTGTTTATAGAAAATAAAAGTAGACTTTTAATTTAATGTACGATACTTACAATGCAAGTGAAATCTAAATATAGTTTACGGAAATCATATTGTATCTGGTGTATTCTTAGAGGAGTAAATGAAACCTCTGGTGCATCCGTTTCGGAGTTTATTTGCAAAATTTATTAATTTATAAGTATAGATAGGCGTGTCATTGTATGACAATCAACGTTCTAAAGAAAGCTCAAAACGTTCCATTCAAACGGAGAATTTTACCACTTCAATGCGCTTCATTGTATGATAGATATCAAATGGATTGAAAAAAAAAAAAAAAATTAAAAAAAATGTTTATATGAAAAAATACGAAGAGTAGAAACTATGAAAGATGCCACGGTCGTTTTAAATTTGTTGCTCCGTTGTTAACTAGAAAATGCATATAAAAAATGTACTCAGTGCCACGTTCAGAACACTAGCGAAAACGAACAGCATCCCTTAGGCTATTCTCTTTAGAGAAGTGGACAGGCTTTCGCCTACATCCACTTCTCTTCGCAAGCCTTCATGTTTTGATTCTGGAAAACGTGTAAATCTCGAACCGGTGACGGTCTACACTTCAACTGACATTTCGTCTAAAATACGTCTGAATGTACGTAATAGACGTGTTATCTTAACAATTTTAACATAAATACACACAACTGTCACAAGAAAACTGACCTTTAAGTACTGTTAATCCATTTTCACAAGTTCTCCATCCCGGATTTAAACTAATGTTTATCTACCACAGCTTATTAGAAAAAATTGAAAATTTTAAATCGGATAATTCGGAAAAATTGGCGAAGACGTATTTTAATGTTCAAAAAAAGTTTTGGACAATTCACTTTTGATTAGCATATTATTCAAAATTAATATTATTACCTTTACTTATTTTTACTATTTTAATACAATTTAAATGTAAATTTGAGCTTAAAAAATACTTCATTACTTCCTCACTGACAATACTAACAATATTTTTTTATTTTTAAACGATATTAACTCTACCTTTCCCGAGAAATGAAAAAAAGATTCAAAACAAAGATCAAAAGAATTTGAACGAAACTTGAGGAAATACTGTCTCGTTAGTTTAAACAGAGTAGACGATTTCTCTCGTTTCATTATTATTTTGTAAAAATAGTTTCCATTTTTATCCGAATTAGAGATTTTTGAATACTTCAAGAGTTACTTGCACATAATTTAAATCCGGGATGTAGGCGAAAGCCTGTCCACTTCTCTAAAGAGAATACCCTTAGGCATTTAAACTGTTAAATGGACAACAGAGTTTTTTTTTTCATATTACAATACCCGTAATCATCTGTTTTGGTCAGAGAACCCACCTGACAATTGTAATCACCGATACTACAACAAAGGAATGCAGACGAAAATCGCCTTAGTTACAGTATGACTTTGAGAAACCTAGAATTCCACGTTTATTAAATGTGTTACAAATGAATTGTTTGTAATTGTGAGCATGGGAACAATAGAATAAAAATGGACAGCACGGAAATGCATGCAAGCATGTTTGTCCAAAAAGAAATTTTAATACATAAGTGCAGAAAATAATGCAACGAAGAATACTTATTGACGTTTGAATGAATTCAAGAGAGATTGAAATGCATTTTTACATATATTATTGAGTGATGAAAAATGAAACGCAAGATAACTTTTCTGTTTACCATGTCTCCACGTGCTAGTCACTTCCTAGCCATATTTCCGTGAATAATTTACCATATCTCGTTGTAGTCTCGCTAGATCTCACCAGAGGTACTGTGAGAGCTACTGGGAACTCCTCGGATTTTATAATTTGCAGAACACCGAAAAATAAAATGTTCCGAACACATTAGTAGGGGTGTGCTGAATACTATCATTTATGTAGTAAATCCAAAAAAAATAATAATTCCTAAAAAAAAAAAAAAAAAACAAGATGTGTTTGTGAAACACTGATGCCCCCGTATAGCAACTTATAGCAAAGGTTAAACTTTCTCAAATGCAAATCAAATATGTTGGTACCCAAAGTAAGGTCTTGTCTCGAGGAATACACCTGCGAAATATGAGAGCCCTAGCAGCAACCATTGAATAGATATGGGAAAGGTTAAAGTTTTTCAAAAGTAAGTCAAACATCAAGGTCAAGGTCAAATGGTAAAAAATAATGGTGGTTAAGGAAAGGCCTTCTCACAAGAAATATACTGGTGAAATATGAAAGCTGAAGCACCAATCGGTCAAAAGTTATGACTAAGGTTTAAGTTTTCCACAAGTAGGTTAAACTTCAAGGTCAAGGTCAAAGGGTCAAAGTTGTTGGTATCAAAGGAAAGGACTTGTCACAAGGATTACATATGTGAAGTATGAAAGCCCTAGCACCAACTGGTCAAAAGTTATGTCCAAGGTTAAAATTTTTCAAAAGTAGATCAATCTCCAAGGTCAAGGTCAAAGCGTCAAAGTTGTTGATATCCGAAGGAAGGTCTTGTCACAAAGATTAAATATGTGAAGTATGAAAGCCTTAGCACCAACCGTTCGAAAGTTATGGCCAATGTTAAAGATTTTCAAAAGTAGGTCAAACTCCAAGGTCAAAGCGTCAAAGTTGTTATCCAAAGGAAGATCTTGTCTTAAGGATTACACATGTGAAGTATGAAAGCCCTAGTTCCAACCGTTTAAAAGCTATAGCCAAGGTTAAAGTTGGGTAAAATTTTGTAAAACTAGGTCAAACTCCAAGGTCAAGGTCAAAAGGTCAAATATGGTGGTACCCAAAGAAAGATCTTGTCAGAAGGAATACACAAGTGAAATATGAAAGCCATAGCTCCAACCAATCAAAAGTTATGGGCAATGTTAAAGTTTTTGCGGACAAACAGAGAAACAGACAGACAGACGGACGGACAGGGCAAAAACTATATACCCCCGAATCTTCGATACGGGGGCATAATAAAAGGATCGACCGGAATTTGAAACCGGGGCCTCTCACATTCTAAGCGAGAGCCATACCCCTAGACCACGGAGTCACTTGCTTTACACAAATTAAATGCAAACATTAGGTCACATATAGTGTTTATATTCACGTTCGATATTGTCAAAATTTTACACAATACATGGTGTCTAATTAAGCCTTTACTAAACAGTTCTAATAGATGTAATTAGAATATAAAATCCGCCGACAACCTGTATTATACGTAATAACTCTCCAGATGCCCCTGTGCTATAAATAGTGCCAAGCGACTTTCAATACTATAAATTGAAAAGAAAAAAAAAACCGGGCGGGACACTTTGAGAGGGGTGAGAGAGGCCAAAGGGTGTTATGGTATTAAATTTCATTGCAAAAGCTCAAAAGCTTCTTGAAATATCGCCCGAAAACAAAAGTGTTACACACAGACGGAATTTATGAATTTACGACCTTGAACTATGACCTTTTGACCTCAAAATCAATAGGGGTCTTTCTTAGGCCACAGGGAGTAGTTATGTAAAATTTCATAGCAAAAGCTCAAAGATATCACGCGGAAACGAAACTGTTAAAACAGACAGAATTTGTGAATTTATGACCTTGACCTTTAAACCTCAAAATAATAGGGTTCTATGTAAAATTTCATTGCGAAAGCTCAAAGGGTTCTCGAGATATCGCACGGAAACGAAAGTGTTACAGACAGACAGAAATACAGACGGACAGACAGACCCAAATTAATATTCCCCACTTTCAGTGAAAGCGGGAGACAAAAAGAGAAGATATCACATAACATATAGTAAAAACCAATCGCGGAAAAGCAGTATAGAGTAGTCGCGGAAAAGCAAATAAAGACACGGAAAAGCAGGTCAGCCAGTTAAAGTAAAAATACATGTGGTTAATATTTAGAATCTTGTTGCTACGTGTATTTTAGTGCCGATGTTTTATTCTAATCTTATTCGTAAGTATGATTATATTTCTTATACTACAACACAGAAAGTATGTTATTAATGATTTTCCATTCTTCATTTTACAGAATGACCAATTTTTGTTCATTTTTTGACTACAAAACTGTATGTAAATTACAAATACATGTACAAGGGTAAATATTATATCAAATTTTTACTACTGTAACAATAATTTTTTTTAAAAAAAGAAATCAACTACTTCAAATATTGTTTCTACTTTATCTTGCATTTATATTCCATCACAGACCCAAAGTATTATTTTTCCCTAGGTGACCTGTTGTAGACGGGGAAGGTTAACTATTAGTCCAGAAATATAAGCCAAAGTAGATCAGAACCGTACCTAAAAATGCCAAGACACCTAAGGGAGGTAACATCTTTATACGGCAAAAGACTGACGAGTAAATGAAGAATATTGAAAGGGAGATAACGCATATTAATTTGCGATCCATCCTTAAAACGGACAATACATGCGGGTCAAGTCTTGATCTTAATGCACCTGATTACGTCCTGTATCTTTCAAGAGCAGATTATCTGCATATAATAAATTTACATTTTTCTAGCAATAACAGGTTTTTGTGGTATATTGACAACTGTAGGACCAGATTAATTTTAAAGTAAAAAAAAAAGCAAGAATTCACGCTTAACTTTTTCGTCTCTCTGTGTCATCTTGTTGCAATCAAAACCATGAGTATTTAGGAAACACGTGTCACAAGCAGGTGACTTTTAAATAAAACGTGTTTCTCCTCAGTCATTCTCCTATATGTCTACCACGTGAAGAAACAAATACAGACAAGATAATATTTTGATGTAAAGCATCAAATAGGCAGCAAACGCTCTGCGTACTGATCTTAATACCCAGGATCATGAAACAGACTTAGACTTAAGTCAAATTTTCAACCACCTGTCAACTTTTTAATAGTTATTGAATTGATCTCTAAATTTGCAGAACATTTTTGTTAAGGAATATTAAATGAATATTTTAATCTGGACTTCTTGCCTTTTACAATATTATAGTACAACAGAGAGATTTTGACTTAAGAAGGCTGGGTGGTTGTGGCCATTTTCAGACTATATTGATCTCCTTTAAAAGAAGAGCTCCATATAAAGATATACAAAAAATGATCAAATTTTAAAACTAAAATGTATGAAATTTTTGTTTGCCAAATGATAGTTGACAGCTTAAGATATCATATCTAAAAAATTAAGTTATATCTCATGGTTAATTTGTTGACCCCCCAGCCTCCTTAAGCTTAAGATATTTCATGATCCTGGGGTCTGACGATTTCTGTAGGCGTGATGATGGACATCACAATAAATGTGAAGTATCGAAAATTTATCGTTTTGTCATTCGCACCTGCAGCAAATTCAAAACAAAATTAAATAGCAATATTTTCTTAATTTTTATAAATACTGTAATTTTCCGAAAACTTGCGGTCGTATCGAATTGCTTTTAAACATTATACACTCCCATGCCGGGGAGCATTTCATGTAAGATTTTTTTTTTGTAAAATTTATAAATTTTTAATTCATGATATATGATTAAAATTGATTTAAAAAAAGTTGAAAAGCATTAATAACAATAATTAAGAGATAATACAAAACTATTTTTAAAATTACTTATTCGACACTTTAATGCATGCTATCAATAAGGAATTATTCTATCAAAACAATAAAAAATAACACCCCATTTCCTTGTGTGCACTTTCTAACACTTGTAACCAGAAATTACTCTTTCATATTTTAGTAGGTAAAGGACTTTTTTGAAGTGTATTTCATGCTCGATCAAGCTGGTTTTCTAATTCAAAATGGATTCTATTTAATGTGTAAGAAGAGAAAATACCACTATTCAATGTACATGTAATTTGATTTCAGTTGGGAACTCAAATCATTTAACAAATAAAAAAATATTGTATGTACTATAGGTATTTGTTGTGATTGCATAGAAAACTACAATGCCGTTACAGCTACTCACAAGTTTATGGTATCTTTGCTCTAATGTAACCTTATCTAGAATTTTAAAAAAAAAGTCAAAAGAGAGAGGTTTTGAAAATTTTGTAAACTGTAGAATACACTAGTAGAAAAAAAAAATAAAAAAAATTAATAATATTAGGTAATATGGCAATATACGTTGTTTTAAAGTGTTTGAAGTGTTTTCCACTTGAATTCGGTATATATGGGGAAAGTTATAAGTGTGTATAAACAATTATACATACAGGAAAATATATTCTTTTATGACGCGATCGCTATCATCTTCACGTTTTAAATAGTCTCTATTACTGTTATGAAATGGCTTGTGCATACTGTGCTGTTTAGAGACAAGAAAGATAAAATTTCGGTCAAACAGCTGACGTTCTAGGTCAAGAATTAGAATGGAGATATATTGTATGTTACAGAAGTGACATATAGGCCCGATGGGCCAAGAGTTTAAATTCCTATTTTATGTGTATTTTGATGTTGTGATTTTGCATAATACAGATCTTTATAATAAATCATTTACTTACTTACTTATACGTCAGCTTGGTTAACAGGGATTCTTAGCTTTGAAAATGTTTTATTTTCACAACTTCAAAACTAAACCAGCCTTCAGTAAGAATAAACCAAGTGAACTTGTATGTACATGTGTGTAGCAGGTCATTTTCAGGGGTTGTCTCTCTTTTTCTAAGAAAGTTTACTAAGATATTAACTTTGTGCCCTTTCGCATGAAGTGAAAGTTTTAGGGAAAAATTAACTCCATGGGAAACATATTCACATAGAGCAACACAAATTTTTAACATAAGAAAATTGCAGGGAAAAATTTTTCTTTCAGCTACATTGCAATACACTTTTTTATTTGAATCAACGTTACACGTATATGAAATAGGTTTAATTTTAATATATCAGAATAATTTCATAGATGTTTGCTTGCGTTTATATCAGAATATTTTTAAAGATATTCGTCACGAATTAATAAATTAAGAAGAGGGGTTATGAGAGATTATTTCAAATTCAGGTTTTTCTAGACTAGAAGTAGGAGTTGCAAATCTAAATTGTATTTTGATAAAAGTATAACTATGTCATGAAATTTCACCCACCTAACTATCAATATATCATTCCAATATGATATTATTTGTTTTGATTTTGTCCCTCTAATCCCCCTTCCCTCCCCCTACATCCCTAAAGATTATACATCTAGTACCATCTAATACAGATAAAGCTACACGTATAATGACTTCGTATATTTGAATTTTGCTTTAACTGAATAAAAAAGTTATGTTTCAGGTAGTAGGTTCATTTAAGGAGGCTGGGGGGTCAACAAATTAACCACAAATTAACCACCAGATTTAACTTAATTTTTTAGATACGATATCTTAAGCTGTCAACTATCATTTGGCAAACAAAAATTTCAAAAATTTTAGTTTTAAAATTTGATCATTTTCTATATCTTCATATGGAGCTCTTCTTCTAAAGGAGATCAATATAGTCTAAAAATGGCCACAACACCCCAGCCTCTTTAAATTAAACATCACTTAATAGAAGTAAATTAGTGAATGATAATAAAGAAGATAAGAAATAAATAAGTAAAATTGTATGATTTTCACACAAATTTATGATCGTGAAAACATGGCAAAACGTTGTTTTTTATATGGTTGCATAAATTAAAAGTTTAAATTTCTCATTCTTTTTTAATTATATATAGCTGACCCTGATATACTGACCACTAGATTCGAATAATCCGAAATAACGCTAAGGAAAATAAACTTTTTCTTGCCCGATGGACTAGTGAGATTAAAAATTACATGTATTGTCTACATGTGTATATAATTGTACCTGTATATCATGAATAGAGCTAAATTCATTAAATTATGATCAATGCTTCACAGTTTTTATCAAAAAAAATCTTTAAAACATTATCAAATAGTTCATAAAATGAGAGGCGACCCATTTATTAACTTGAGAGATTTTCAAGATATCTAAGCACTGAAGACTTCAACACTGTCCTGAAACGCCCCGACGTCCTTGACAGACAAAACCAATATAAAAGTCTCGCGACACTGCATGAAAAGTGAACAGATAACACAGCTTTTGAACAAGGTAAGTCCATTGTTATAACGATATGATAAATATATTAAACCTCTTAAAAATATTGTATAATTTTTCCGTATGCATTGATTCCACATAGTCATTCACTTAATCAAAACGCTGATCACATGGAACTTGTAATTAAAATAAAAGCAGAGAAAATATTTTCAACGGATTGTTTTGAAATTAAAGTGTCATCTTTTTAAATCGAAAGAATGGCAACTTTGATACCTGTATGGAGCTGTTTGACTCTAGGATGCCTTGAATGCCCCCTCCACTTTAAAAAAAAAAATCTTTTTAAGACCAAGTTGATCAATGAAAGATTCCATATGTTTTACATATCCAAGTGTGGATTTTTAATCAGAGATGTCATTACTTGAGTACAGAAACTAGAATTTAAGAACATGTGCTCAAAAAACTTGAATCTGATACTAAAGATGCAATACAATACAATGATGGTCTCATGCGGAATTCGAAACAAAATTGGTCATTTATATTCCCAAAGGCAGAATTTGTGGAAGTTGTGTCATTCTTATGCTTGTAATCCCTTTAGAAGGGGTTTCTTTTAGAATCTTTAAACTCGTTACTGATCTCAAAAATATAGGCAACACGCAGCATCAAGCATCAAAACTGATTTGCATCCTCAGAGCAGAATCCATGAAAGTTTGATCATTGTGAAATCGATCGTTATTTAAAAACATCGTAATTTAAATGCTACACTTCAAACAACATGTCCCGAGCAAAGTATCATCTTAAGGTATTCCATCCTTAATAGCCTCAGATTCTATGACAGATGTGAATGGGTTTAATACTTAGTACATTTAGATACAATTATTACTATCAGTATATAAGAATAGAATGTATCCTAATTTATGACCTTGACCTGTCCTTGAAGAGTTATCTCCCACTATTTTCTAATCAATAAAAATCACTTTAAAAACATATCTGATAGAAAAATCATTTTAAATTCTTATTTTATCCCTAATGATTAAAAACATTGTTTCACCAAAGTTTCTCAAATTTTGAGTGCGGAACAACACCCGTTTGGGCCCCTTGGCCAAATAAATAAACATGGCCAATCACTTAAAAAATACAATCACGTTGAATATAAGCGGTATTCCATTGACAAGCTTAATTTGGAATCAAATCTCAGCGCATTGGGATCCTTTTCACCAAAATCAAAATTTCAAAACCTCACTGAACATCTAAAGGACATATTCAATCATTTAAAAAAGATTTTTGGCTATTTCTCTGAATGAAAGACTAGAAGACAAACTGACCAACGGACAAGGATAACGAGAAAATACCGAAACTTTTTATAGGTATGGGTATAATAAAATTTGTCTTTTTCAGATAAACATGAAGACTCTGCTTGTAATAACCTTGTTCGCATTCTGTAGCGGACACAGAATTCACTTCCGTAACAACTGTAACAAGGAAGTGTGGGTAGGAATTCTTGGAAATACCATACCCGATCAAGGTGAGAATCATATCTACTTGACGGATCAATTCAATGTGAGAAATTTTTGACTAAGTTGTTTAATTCAAGATTCAGACACATCTTGACTTCAATGATGTTGAGTAACTCTATGCAATTAAATTTTGTCTAGGTGGCTTTAAGCTTTCCCATGGACAAAGTCACAGTGCCTACTTCCCGCCTCACTGGTCCGGAAGGATGTGGGGACGAACAGGTTGTGGCGGATCTCGCTGTGAGACTGGAGACTGTGGTGGAGGACGACTTCACTGTAGTGGAGCTGGTGGAGTTCCCCCTGTAACTCTCGCTGAAATCACGTTTGACGGTTCCGGAAACCAAGACTTTTACGACATCAGTTTGGTTGACGGTTTCAATCTACCTCTGAGCATGCGCCCAAGAGCCGGAACAACAGAAGGGGGATCAGGATCATATTATTGCCGTTCTGCTGGTTGCTACACAGATGTCAACAATATTTGTCCAAGTGGTATGAGGCTTTATGGCACAGGCGGAGTTGTGGCTTGCAAGAGCGCTTGTCTCGCATTCGGAAGACCAGAGTACTGCTGCAGTGGCACTCACAACACGCCGGAGAGGTGTCCAAATTTCCCCTATGCCCAAACATTTAAGTCAGCATGTCCTCAGGCCTACAGTTATGCCTATGATGACCATAAGAGCACATTCACCTGTAGGGGCGCAGGAGGAAGACAGTCCGAATACGACGTAGTATTCTGTGGTTAAATTATGTGATGTTAGTGAACTTTGTACCGAAATAGGATGCTTAATCGCGTCATAATTATGTTATCTTAGGATCGTTTTGGTCAGCTTATGAAAACATTATTTTAAATCATGGCTTTCAAACATTATATTAGGAGTTCTTTCTTGATTAATAAATTTCTATTCGTTTTTCCTTTATTTTTTTCATTAATAAAGGAGATCAGGTCTTATTTCCTGTTAGAGTTTTTTGCGGTCGCTCGCATTTAAGTAAAACCCCACAAATGCTACCAACACTGTTCCTCTTTGATCCGCCCCTGGAACATAGTTGCCAACACTGGTAACAAAGTCGCCAGTAGGCTATACAAGACCAAGATGGAGGAAATGGAGAAAACTCAGTTGTTGGAAATCCAAACTTCCAAACTTTGTCAATGAAAATTTATGATTCTGTGTTGTTGATTCCGAGAAAAAAAAAACTCGTAGACTTAAACTCGATCTTAAACATAGCCAACCTAATTTTATTGATGTTGAAATATGACTGGAATCCCCCCCCCCCCCCCCCCCAAAAAGGATAGTAAAAACACAGATATCGAACCTGTTGATTTGTTACAGCTAGTAGTTCGTAGATCAACGCGACCAATCGCATATCGGCATAATTAAAATGTAAATCATAACTAAAAGCAAGTTCAGCGTGCGACGGTACGCGCTGTTCGACACTGCGAGCTCTTAAAGCAACGCTTGGGCGAAGAGAAAATTCGGACTTCGCAGATTGATCAAAATAATTTTCACCACAGTACCTCGAGACCCAAAATGCAAACAGAATTCATCTCCCTGCTGACTACGTTCTTACGGTAACAACAAAATTTCACAAAATAATAAACTCGCATTGATTTAACATTTATTTAATGGATATTGCAGATAAAAAAAAAAAGACGATTAAAAGTTCTTCTAAAATTTGCACTTTTCAGTCTCTGGTATGGTAATGCAACTAAAATACGACATCATTTAGACGTTCCAAATGTCTTGATCGTACGATTTGAAGAGGCGGATCTAAGTTAAAAGTGAAAAGGTATATTCTAGAGAGTCCGTATAGGGTCATATACATGTAGTTCATAACGCACCACCGAGCATCGACTAAAGGGTCGATGGCACCATAATGCGTTGGCGCGATGATGATGAAGCGATGGCACGATAACGATGATGCGACAGTGCGATGACGATGATTTGATGGTGCAACAATGCGGTGAAGATGGTGCGATAGCACGATGGAGCGATAGTGAATATCGCTTCATCGTCATCGTGCCATTATGCCAATGTCATCGCACCATGGTGTCATCGCTATCACACCATTGCTTCATCGTCATCGCACCTTCGCTTCATCGTCATTGCATTATCGCGTCATGGCAACATTGACGGACCCAAACCTCGATGGTGCGATAGTAAGCTACATGGCCATATCCTGATTCCATAATATCCAGTAATGCACAACTTATCGCGCTCGCCCCAACGGTCAACATATTATCAGAATGAATCCTTAAAATTATTTTTAAATTTTTTCTTATCCCCTGAACAAATTTGTCATTCATTATAAAACCCTTGATCTTGTGTTTGAAAATGTAGAGCAAAATTATAGTTCTATAATTTAGCGTCCTTGACCGATGGACACCAGTGATATAAAAGTTGGACACACGGTGAACCGAACAAAATCTAAGAGTTATTTTCGAAGAAGGTGAGTTTAGAAACTTTACTTTATTTCTAAGAATTTAGACATTTCAGAATATGTTACAATTCTTCAAAAATTGTATTGATATGATATGAGAAAAATTAGCGAATAACATTTTTTTTAAATAGATACAATGTAAGAGTGTCCAATTTACCTGGTTAAGCGTTTTGCATTCCAATTAAATATACAAGCTTACATTAATCATTTATTTTGAGTATTTGTCCTTGTTGTCAAAAATTATACATATGAATGAAAATCCATAATTTTTATCCATTCATACTGAGGGTATACATACATTTGAATACCAGTATATCATTTTTTTCAGACAACCATGAAGGCCCTGATAATTCTAGCTGTGATTGCTCTATCTAGCGGACATAGAATTCACTACCGGAACAACTGCTACAAAGAAGTCTGGGTAGGAATTCTAGGCAGCACCATTCCAGATCAAGGTGAGAAATATTCGAGTCATAGGCGTCGGAATCGGGGGTGGGGTGGGGGTGGAGGGTGGGGGTTAGCCCCCCAATTTTTTTTGTAAAGATAGACACAATATAGGCATTGAAAATTGGGGCTTAGTCCCCAAACTTATTTTTTGGTTTAGCCCCCCACTTCCAATTACCCCCCTCCCCTTTCAATTTGCTTCCAACGCCTATGCGAGTTGTATAATGTGGATTATCCGGGAGTCTTGATGAGTAAACCTGATCAATTTATTGTCTACAGGGGGATTTAAGCTTTCCCATGGACAAAGTCACAGTGTTTATCTCCCACCTCACTGGTCCGGAAGGATGTGGGGACGAACAGGATGTGGCGGATCTCACTGTGAGACTGGAGATTGTGGTGGAGGACGACTTCATTGTAGTGGAGCTGGTGGAATCCCTCCTGTTACTCTCGCCGAAATCACGTTTGACGGTGCCGGAAACCAAGACTTTTACGACATCAGTTTGGTTGACGGTTTCAATATTCCTTTGAGCATGCGCCCAAAAGCTGGAACTACAGAGGGGGGATCAGGATCATATTATTGCCGTTCTGCTGGTTGCTATTCGGATGTTAATGCTGTTTGTCCCAGCGGTATGAGGATTTACGGTACTGGCGGAGTTGTGGCCTGCAAGAGCGCCTGTCTCGCATTCGGAAGACCAGAGTACTGCTGCAGCGGCGCTCACAACACGCCGCAAACGTGTCCAAATTTCCATTATGCTGAAATCTTTAAGAGAGCCTGTCCTCAAGCCTACAGCTACGCCTATGATGACAATAAGAGCACATTCACCTGTAGGGGCGCCGGAGGAAGACAGTCCGAATACGACGTGGTATTCTGCGGTTAAACTGCATGTACACGTACAGTTTTTACCAAAACACAGTGTATAATTACGGCATCGTCATTTTGATTTTTTTTGTACTGTGGTATCAATATACATCTACATGTGTAATGAATTCTTACTTCAAAAATTATGCAACCAACTTTCTGAATACATGTAGTTATAGATATATTACAGAAATGCATGGACTTGGAATATTGAAATACAATGTATTAATTTTATTATTATTCAATATTTTTAATTTATCTTTTTACGATTTAAACAGCGTAAATACGTAATGTCGATAAAGATTGTAGTTAACTTGAATTAGATTTAAATAATTGATTTGATTAGAAGAATATACACATAATCATTATTTAATAATGTCAAAGTTTAAGGACCGGGCAACTACAGAAGTATTCTTGAACATTACATGATAAAGATTAAGTGATACTTTGATTGACCATTGTCCAGCTAGTAGATAGGGCAGAATGACCATAACACGTTATCTATCACGATTCTCTTCATGCGCAGATCTAAAGGGGGTTGGTTGGTTAGGGGTCCGGACTCCCAACCCCGAACCCCCGAAATTTGCAGAGTTATTATATTTATATAATACTGAAGCAAATAAAAATTGACTTTGAACTCCCTCCCCTCCCCCAGAAAGTGGAACCACCAATACCACCACTACCAAAAAATCCTGGATCCGCGCCTGTTTTTAACTCACCTGAGCTGATCACCAATTGTCCGTCTATAAACTTGTCATATTTTCAACTTCTTCTCAAGAACCGCTTGGTCAATTTTAACCAAACCTGGTGCAAAACATCCTTGGGTAAAGGGGAGTTTAAATTGTTAAAACGAAGGGTCAAGCCCCATTACAAGAGGAGATAATCAAGACAAGACAAAAATAGGGTGGGGTTATTAAAAAAAATCTTCTTCTCAAGAACCACTGGGCCAGAAAAGCTGAAACTTATGTGAAAGCATCCTGAGGCAGTATAGATTCTAAATTGTTCAAATCATGACTCCCGGGGGTAGGGCGGGGCCACGATAGGGAATCCAATTTTTACATTGAAATATATAGGAAAAATCTTTAAAAATCTTCTCCTCGAGAACCACTGGACCAGAAAAGCTGGAAGCATTCTGGGGTAGTATAGATTCTAAATTGTTCAAATCATGGCCTCGGGGGGTAGGGCGGTGCCACAATGGGGAATCAATTTTTCACATTAAAATATATAGGAAAAATCTTCTTTTTAAAAACCACTGGGCCAGAAAAGCTGAAATTTTTATATATGTGGAAGCATCCTGGAATAGTTTAGATTCTAAATTGTTCAAATCATGACCCGCTGGGGTAGGGTGGGGCCACAATAGGGAATCCAAATCTTCTTCTCAAGAACTACTGGGCGAGAAAAGCTGAAACTTACATGAAGGATCCTGGAGTAGTGTAGATTCTAAATTGTTCAAATCATGACCCCCGGGGGTAGGGCGGGGCAACAATAGGTATTACAAGGGGAAAATCTGGTGAAGAACAGCAAGGCCAAAGTTACTTAGGTGAGCGTTGTGGCCCATGGGCCTCTTGTTGTTTAAATATATTACATACATTGAAGAAACAAGATTGTAGCATGATTATCAGTCAATAGAGTGTAAGGGGTATTTTTTTGAGGCTGCTAAATATTATGCTAAAGCTGATCAATTTTATACTATTTTCATTGATCCCTTTATAAGAGGGATAACTCTAACTTGGATTTAGTTAAAACTTTTGCCATGGATGCAAAGTATGCTGAAATCGTTTGCAATTTAATTATAGAATAGATTTTGTCGGTAAATCATTAACAATAAAACAAAAATGTATCTCAGTGAACAGAGGGATGGGGTACCTTAAACAACTTTATGTATAAGCAGAGACCTGTAATATGATGTAAATTTTAATTTACTATCTGATTTGGTATAATAAATACAGAACTGGTCAAGCTTAAGACGACCGACGGGAAGCGCATGTGTCAGTTATACATGTACGTACTGGAATATATGCAGCAGTTTCATAATTTTAAGGAATTTGTTGATTTATCAAATTTTACACAATAAAACATGTCTACGAAGCGGAACTACCGGTAACAGGTCTTGTAGAATAGGCTTTCTCCTCTAAAATCTTTTTCCCCGGAAAATAGGATCTAGAGTAGGATTTCCCCCACGGAAATATGATTCTAGAGTAGGATTTCCATACGGAAATTCCACATCAAAATTCAATTTCCCGGGGGAAATCATACACTGTGTAATAATTATAGAGCGCAATTTCCCCCAGAGCCAATTTTCCTCTATAAAATATGGCTGTACGAGGGAGAAGCGGGCGACATATTGTTTCAAGTGTTCCTTCTTCAAAATGACATCCAGTTCCATTGAAACATACTAAGTATAGAAATTAAATTTTAAATCTCATTTTTCTCAGTAACCATGCAACCAATTTTTTTAAGCATAAAAATCTTAAGTTACTCTTTTCATTTGGTCAAACTGGTTTCTAGAAAAAAAATTCGGTACAATGCAATCGGTTCGACAAATTTTAACTGTATCCATAGAAACAAAAAGGTATTTTTATTTTAAATGGATTTTTTTCTCCAATAAATTATTATTGTCTTACAAACTTCTGGTGTTTAAATATTGCCTAAAACTAAAAATTTGAAATTTTGCAAAATTTTAAAGAGTATTACATAGCTGGGTGTGTCTATGGTTTTGGCTTTTTTCCCTTTGAAGAACTACTCGATTCAAATACTCACAAAATGTCTAGTAGAACCAATCAATAACATAAATTTTAGAATTTTCATACTTTCTTTGTAAAAAGGATGTCTTTCATATAAACTTTTTGCCACGATATTGTCGATATGATTTAAGCATTAATAAAAGAGCGGGAAATCCTACTCTGAGAAAGATGGCTCGTGTGAGATTTCCCCTCGGGGGGAAATCCTACTTTATAGTACAGATTCCGGGGGGAAAGCTGGCTATGGAGGAAATTCTACTCCAGAACGGCTACAACATTAAGGACTGAAGAAATTGAGTTGGGCAATTAGGAAGCACAAACCACTTACAAAATAAAAACACAGGAAAAAATAAACGAAATAAAATAAAATAAAATATAGAACTCAGTAACAAATACATTTTTACTTTACAAAGAGTAGCTTTTTGGTGAAACTTTGGACTTATTATATTGAGGTCCAAGCCTAGCGTATGTGTGTATGAATCTAAGGAATATGTATTAAACATACTTTCAAGAATTTAAATTAAAGTTGGGATAAATTGGTGTTAATCATAAAACTGTAACATATTTTCATAAAAAGACATGCATTATTTTACGTAATGTCATACAATTGCAATTCAGTGCAATGTGGATTTTTTTTTTGGACCAATCTTTTTCAACTAAATTTACTGCAAGGGACGCTGCTAATGAATAACATTATGATATTGTTGCTTTTATGTACGTTTTTCCGCATCAATAAAATTTTGACAAATTAATGTAAGACCGAACTCCATTCTAAGCAAATTGATTCAGCATTACATATTAATCTATTTTCATTTGGGGGGGGGGGGGTCATGGGTTTTAAAGCTGCCAGTTTAAGATAGTTACAATGTACATGCAGGTCTAGTGAGAAAAGTATAAAGTAATAATTTTAAGAAATCAGCGCATACAGAAATTATTAGTAACCATCGCATAAATTTGTCAAATAATAAAACCATAACGCATTTTTATTGATTGTTAATTTGTAATTGCGTTCTAAAAAGATATCTAGTTTTGTGAATAAATAAAATATCAACAATAAAAACTATTATTGATTGCTGATTTTTTTTTAGTTAATTGAAGGTTATCATGGAAATATATTTATGATCCATTTATGATATGTACACGTTTACAGGTAACCTATACAAAAATCCACTCGAAGTTTTTCAAAAAATTTATTTTGTATAATTGACAAACTGATGAAAATGGCTGAAGGTATTTGTAATCTAGACGTAGTACACCGATTGTCTAATAACGTGGTCTTCTTCGCCTTCGTTGAGATGACGGACGGGAGGATCGTTGATTAAAACCACCGGGACCGGAAGTGAAGCTCGAGCGTCGGTTACCTCCGCCGCCCCACTGAGATCCGCCAAGGAAATCTTGCTGACCAAAACCTGAATCAAATCCGCCATTATCCCAGGACGAAAATGACGAGGGGGAAAACCCGCTGCCTTGCGCACCCAAACTTCCAAATCTGTCGGAGTGAATTCCATCAAATGTGGAAATTCCTAACTCTGAGTTATCAATTCCGAGACTGTTTGCGGAAAGACCTGATCCTAATGCCGGAGCTCCAATGAAATCAGCTTGAAAACCGCCCACATCTCCGATCTGGTTTCCGAAGTCAAAACCGTTGTTGAAATCTGTATGGAATTCTCGTCCACCGGAATTGAAGTCTCCACCGAAGAAATCATTGCCACCTAATCTGCCGAGTCTCTGGCCGTAGGATAGAGCCAGGAAAAACAGAGCTATGATGACTCTTAGCATCTGTGTAATTAAGTAATCAATTCATCAAAATTGAATTTTACAATTGCAGTATCTGAAGAAATTAAATAAAGATTTGAATAATAAAATTAAGATAGTATTATTATATGATATTTATATTTCAGATTATATTCCTTTAATAAAGGGAATGAAAGGGGTCCTAAATTATTATAAATTATTCTCTCTTTTTTTTTGTTTTGTTTTAAAAGCAACCAAAAAAAAAAAAAAAAAAAAAAAAAAAATTAAATACATGTGTAAATTTTGTTCGTCGCTATATTAAAGAAAACTTTTAAAAATGAAAACGAATTAACAAATAAACTTACCTTGGCAGTGAACTAGGCAGAAGTCAGCCGATTTATGAAAGAAAGTCTCTATAAAGGTTTTATACCTTTAACAACTACTAACAGCAAGATGCACTTCGCTCATCTGTTAACGAGGCAAACTGATTGATGACAAGTCCGAGTAAACACTTACATGGGCTTCCATAAAACGCCCATTTTCCTACTGTTGACCTCCTAGTAAAAAAATCTGCATAATTCTATTTCTGAAGTAATTATCATAAACTATACTCATATAAATAATAAACAATGATGAATTGACTCGCCGACAAAGAGTTACATCGTGTTTGGATGTTAATATTGTCGTAAAATAGAGTAAAGGAAATAAGTTTTTTTTCTGCATTGAACACGTGTTTGAATAATGTTCCTTATCAATATTGATGTAAAATATAGGCAGGTATGTTATATATTTATGGGTCGATTTTAATTAATATTGTATTTTAATTTGTACATGTATATTACAGAGCTTCTTACGAACAAATGACCTAAGGAGAAATCTGATAAATGTATATCAATTAAAAGCTTATACAGTCCAAAGATATATATTCTTGAGAGTTTTTTTAGTCATGAATATTTTATTTTTATGCATATTCAAATTTTCATGTTCATTTATTATTTAAAAGGCCAATAAAATAGCAATTCGGTTAGATAAAGAAAAAAAAAAAGAATTCTGTACAGGTATAGGTATTACGTTTGCCGAGTGTTATGTAAAATTATGTGACATAAAATATCTAAAATAGGTTATATATTTAAGAAACTTTCTGGTGGATTTTTATTAGAATTTTCATTTGCAGATATTATTCGCTCTTTATCTTAAAACTATTCTAAATACGAAGAAAATAATCAGAGATAGGAAAACGCTTCCTCCATATTGTAAAATTTTCAATTTACCGTGCAATAGATACAAAATTTACAATAAATTACCATATTATATATATATATTTTACATATTGCAATCCGTTGAATACAAATTAAAGTTATCATATGACTCTGCTGTTTGATTATGTCTCAACAGAAAAATTATATAGATCAATATAATAATGATTATAAAACGTCAAACCACTTTTGTTTTTATCTCTGACACAGTGTCAACACATTGTAAATTAATAATTTAGCATGAAAGTTGTGTATAATCATAGCAAGAAAAAAAAAATGGCCGTAGGTAACTAGATCAATGAACTCATAGATTGAGCCAACTATTGATTCTTATAATTACTTTGATCATGTTATACCCATTCTTGGATGTTTTATTTGTGAATTAATAATCAAATTGGAGATGAATTTCATTACTTACTGGAATACAATGTTATTGTAATTTGTAGTATTCGGTAAAATGTTTAGCTACAGAAATATTATGTACATCTAAATATTATAAAATTCTGCAATTTGATGACAAATATACTGCATGATCTTGCATTCTTAAGAAAACTATGTACATTTATCACCAAAACTTATGATATTTTCTATTCTCATCAGTGCAAATATCTCTGCTTCTCCATCTTGATGTAAATATTTGTATACTATATTAAGGTACCTTTTGTACCATTTGTTTTATTTTATTTTATTTTTTATTTTGAGGAAGAACACAGGTACTTGTGAACAGGACCCCCCCCCCCCCCCCGAAATTCAACCCCGGGGCTTGTTGGACATTTTTTCACAAATTATATTTATTGCACTTATTCATCATGTGTACCATAGGAAATAAATCGTGAAAACCCCAAAATAATCGTTCCACACAAAAATACCCTACAATACATTATGTCTCTTATATAATATATGATGAGGCATTTTTTGTGTGGAACGATTATTTTGGGGTTTCCTATGTTTCTAATGTTAATCAAGTCAAACTTAAATTGAATTTTCTAAAAATGCATTATTTCGATTATTTAATATGTACGAACATGTCAGTTTACAACATTATAACTACAGAGTTTTGCCATGTCTTCTTTTCTTTGACAGATACCTCGTTATATAGATGATGACAAAGAAAATTCAGAGTCATGTCATTTATTTCTAAACAAAAATCACACAAAGGAAAAGTCGTGATCAGTGGACCATCTCAACGCCAGGACAGGAAGCTGTTAGCGCTAGTCAATCTATAAATAGAGATATATATGTCAATCAAAAAGTAAAGATCAAATACCATTAGTAAATATATAGTACTTTAAAGGACTCTTTTATTTAATCTTCAAAGTTACCAAAATTGACCCAAAACCGGAGCACAACTCACCAAAAATGGAGTAAGAGGCATCCAGTTGATAGAGTCAGGTGAGTTTAATACCCAGACCTCCTGCGGGAGGGGCGGCGTGGGCGTTGTCGCCGGGTGTTCCTGCGCCTGGTGATGGAGGGTTGGTTAGCGTAATACTCGTCTTGGTTTACGGGGGGATCGGTGACGACAGGCCTCCTGTATACCGGACGGCGGGTGGGTTCCGGATAGTCGTACTTTCTGGGGTACTTGGAACTGTAGTCGTACTTTTTCTGGTAACGTCTCCTGTACTTGCCATTGTCGTATGACTTTTTGGAGGGGTACTTTTTGTCGTAGGAGCCTTTCTGGTATTTACTTGGCATAACCTGGTCGTACTTAGGCTGATAGGTGTCCATGGATTTATAATTGTCGGCCATTTTGTCAAATTTAGCAGGTAAGATATTCATGACTTTGTCGACGATCGGATAATTTTCGTTCTTATCATACCTGTTTGGGTACACATCCACCTTTTCGTAAGCCTTTGTTGGATAAGGATCGTAGACTTTGTCATACTTAGCCGGATACTGGTCCATCTTCTTGTCAATTTTGGCTGGGTAAGTATCTATACCCTTCTCAAACTTAGCCGGGTAAATATCTGGGACTTTTTCATACTTTTGATACTTTTCGATTTTCCCTGGATATTTGTCCAAGGTGTTGTCGTATTTTGGTTGGTACTTATCAACAGGATACTTATCCACTGGATATTTGTCTACCGGGTATTTATCCACTGGAAACTTGTCTGCTGGATACTTATCCACTGGATATTTATCTACTGGATACTTGTCCACTGGATATTTATCTACTGGATACTTGTCCACTGGATATTTATCTACTGGATACTTGTCCACTGGATATTTATCAACTGGATACTTGTCGACCGGATATTTATCAACTGGATACTTGTCGACCGGATATTTATCTACTGGATACTTATCCATCGGATATTTATCAACTGGATACTTGTCGACCGGATATTTATCTACTGGATACTTATCCATCGGATATTTATCAACTGGATATTTGTCCACTGGGTACTTCTCTTGAATCTTATTGTATGATTTATCAGGGAAGACATCCATTTTCTTGTCAAACTTACCAGGATACATGTCTACCTTTTTATCAATTTGTCCAGGAAAGACGTCCATTTTCCTGTCCATTTTTGGCTGGTAGTTTTGGATATTTTTCTTCATCTGATCCATGGGTCTTCTAGGTTGGAAGTTAGGGTCAACAATAATAGTTTGGCTCTCGTCATTATCAAAAGCCCTGGTTTCAATGATACCAACACCCCTCTGGACGGTTCCAAAATCTGTCTGAACATCGAAAGGTTGACCGACAACGTCGAGGCCTTGGATCTGCGCAACTCCGCGACCAGTGTCGAATCCTGAAGGCATTCCACTGTCGAATCCAACGACAGCTACTGTATCAAATGTGTTCGGAGCATTAGAAAAACCACTGCCACCTCCAGCAGCGAAGGGCATGTCAGTGGCCATGCTCCCACTAAAGCTGTTACCGGTGACCTGAAACGTATCGGCACAGTTTGGGTCCCGAGGATCGCATGGTTGCTGCTGACAAAGAGTTGAGGATAGGAACAAAAGGGAAACCACTATCGACAACATCTGGAGATAAAAAAAAATAAATTAAGCTGAATATAAAGTGATTCCTATAGAAGAGGATTACAAATTAATCACTAAATATCCCATAGCATTAAGCCGATTAATATTCTACATTAAAAATCAATTTATATCATAAATTTATGTTTAAAAAATTGACATAAAAATTAACAGTCTTTAAAATTATAATTAAGAACTTTTCCGGTTATTAATATATGAATTCTCACCTCTCTTCAGCTTGGTGAACTACTTTGCAATAGATAACATATGAAAATGTGTCTCCTTTTATATAAATTGTAAAACTATAAATATATACAAGAATTCTGATATGTAAATAAAACATATTTCTGTAGAAGCCCAAAGATTACCGCCATTTTTATTATCAATAATTAATAACAAACGTGATCTTTAAGAGCAAAAGACAATTAATTATGCATATAAGCAACCAAAGGTGTTTAACATGAAAAGTTAAGCTGTTAGACTGGAACCCTGGTGACCACCTGTGGCTCATGAAATGTTGCTTATTAATTTTGTGCGTCTAAATAAGGCTCACATGCTAATAAATTTATGAAAAGTATTCCTTCTTAATTATATTTTTTCCTACCAATTGAGAACTCGTTCAGACAGAGAATTGCTAAGCTTTACTGCAGGTGTATATGAGCAATGTACGCCTTTAATGTCTGGACTGATTTGATTCATAGTGTTTTGTCGGCGATATATCGGAGTTCGATAGACTTATCGCAGAAATATGTCCAAAAAATTACCTCGTGTGATTTGCAGGTAATGCGTGTGTCATTCCTTTTTTGAGAACTGATTTAAAAGTTTTTAAGATAATGGTAAATCTTTTGCTACATACAGACAACTGCAAGAAAACAAAATTAAACTACATTTAGATCGATTCTTATAGACAAAAGGGCCTTATTATTTAAAGTGTGTCACACGTAATGCATCTCCAATAAATTGCTAAAACTGCTATTTGGTACATTTTTACATTTGATATTTCCACTATCATGCATGAACTAGATCACCCAAAACTCAGAGGCAATTTGTCAAACAGTATATTATCTATGATACTATCAACTACAATTTTACAAAAATGAAAACAAAATTGTCAATGTATTGAAAAACGAACTACCTTTTTTATTTGCTAGATGAGAATGTAACTGAATTTTCGACGAATGATTATTGCCTTCCCAGTGAAGCAGGTGTATTTAATTCTCTATAAAGGCATTGATAATAGTAAATTGGAATAACTGGATTTTTCATTAAAGATAAAAATCATTCAAGATTGTGCCTACATTTATCTCTACAACATATTAGAGTGACTATTCCCCAATGTGTTGTTTAGAGTTATTATTGTTCAGGCATATACAATTTTGCTTTAACACTACTTATTTTTCAAAAGAAATCTAACTACAATAAAATTTTCAAAAGAAATCTAATTACAATTAAAATGTGCCCATATTTATTATACCTTGCTTATTTTGATAGAAATGCCTTTTATCTTAAGAATTTCATACAGGGATAATAGTGATTTATCCAAGTGAGAGTTATCTCTCTTTTCAGATGGTCAATGTACCTTAAGTATAATCTTTTCCAAAAAAGGTTTTTGTTTGTTGTTTAATGTCCCTCTCGAGAATTTTTCACTCATATGGAGATGTCACCACTTGCAGGTGAGAGCTGCAAATTTTGACCTACGCTCGGCACTTAGGGCCATTGAGCAGTGAAGGATCTTTTTCGTGCCAGCACCTACTGCGACATGGGACCTCGGTTTATACGGTCTCATTCGAAGGACCGGTCTCCACGTCCCACAGTGGGATTCGAACCCGCGACGTAAGGATCAACGCCTTACTCCGCGACTCTAGAGCAGATGCTCTTACCACTGCGCCACGCGGGCAACTTCCAAAAAGGTAACTACTACCCTGTGTGAGACTCAGTGGAAATATGTACGAGAATTAAGAGTGTTTCATATCTGTACATCATAACTTCTTTCAACTGTAGTTAAGGTGAAGCCCTACTCTTTTGAAGTCACATTGTAAACCCAAATTGCTATTGCCTTGCGCAGTTTATACTTCCCCTCGAAATTTTCCAATTGTTTTTAAGATTCCAATGTAATATTCTTCCCAAAATGATTGAAAAAAGACTGCTTTTCAAATATGGGAAAAAAAAAACTGGCTCAGTGTTTGAGAAATGTACAGAGATGCATCTACCTGATAATGAGATTTCGATCTGCATAAAAGTGCTTCATTGTCTTGTTAGGCCAAAGTTTTTGGCAAGATTTGATTTTTGTGAAAAACATAGAAAAATGTATTAATTGATTATTTTAAAAGAGATGTGATTTTCCCCCCAGTGGTCATACCTAGAAATGACATTCTTTCACAAAATGAGTCTTAGTGGAAAATGTCAAATTTCTATAATTTTAAAGCACATATAACTTTTTATATAAATGCAATTACATGTATTTTTTTTTTCTTAATTAAAAAAATGAAGATATTTATATGTTAAATAATATATATTTTCCAAATTCGAATTTTTCTCAGATATTTACCAAAATATTTTAAATTAAAATTTACATGTACATCAATAGCAAAGTGTTTTTGACTTTAGATTTTTAATTTTTTAAAGAAAAAAATTATTTTAATGTAACATTTTTAAAATATTAAAATATTTTTAATATGTAATTATTTTCATTATCCCTTTCCCCCCTTCATTTTCTTTGTTTTATCTATAGCTGAGGACATGTGTATTAATTTGTCTGGGTTTCATTTTGCCAAAGCAGGGTTGGTCTGTACCTCCAACTTTAAGTGGCGCTCCCCCCAAAGCAAGATAAATAGAAATGACAGTTGCTTTCATTGCATTTGTAAATCAAATTGATTCATCGATATGAAAAATCAGTCATAAATGATGACAAAAAAGGAATGAATATTCCACGTGCTGATACCTTGGATCTTTGTCACGTGATGATGCCGATGATTTCTGTAGATTATGCTGCATGTGGTGGTGATGGACAACACAAGAAATAGAAAAGGAAGAAAAGAGTACCGTTGTTTTTCGCAACTGTAGCATATTCAAAATCTTTTTTACTAGTTCTACCAACTTTTCATCACAATTAATATCTGGAAAATTTAACGATTTGCGTTCATATTTTACACACTCCCATATTGGGGAGTACCTATTGTACAATTAAACCCTTTTTATAAAATCATAAATTAATAATTATCTGATGAAAAAATAAAAAATAAAAAATAAAATTGACAAAATGTAGAAGCAAGTAAGACAGTTTAAAGCAAATTCTTAAAATACTTTGTTCATAATTTTTACACATATTATCATTAACAATCATTTTACCGAACTAAATAAAAAAATAAATCTCATTTCAAAGGTGCACTTTCTAACAAACCGCAAATAAATCGGCCTCTCCTGCGGCCGATAATGATAAATTTCTCGTGGCAGTTGCTTAAAATTAGCAAACATCAACCATATGTTTATTTCCATCGCCCATATTCAGAAACTTACAAATACCATCCTTGTTAAATCGCAATGAAGAAGTAAATAAAATATTTTGTTTATGACATCAAGTTATCTATGTACATATATTGATTTCAAAGAAAACTATTTTCCCTTGTCGATTTAGCAGTAAGTATGCTATAATTCCTTATCAGTTGACATTGATATGATAATCAGTTTTAATAGCGTCCTTCCTGTATCTTAGCAAGAAAATTATAGCAAAAGGAGAGTGACGTCAGAACATGTCGGCAGCCATCTTCTTTTGTCTGTTTGCTAGTGTTTGGGGTGTGGCATTGGGCGGGGACAAAGTGTACACTGAACAGTTTGTTTTGACGCTGATGCAGAAGTTAAATCGCTTGGAACAAGAATTCTCTATGTTTAAAGAGGAAACTGCCGCAAAATTTCAAGAATTTCAAACGAAATTGGACCATTCTGACCAAACGGTGAAGGAACTAGGAGATAGACTGCAGTTGGCCAACAAGAAGGTGGACTAACTCACGAGAGACTTGGAGCACTCTGAAGTAGTTTCACAGGGGCTGGCGAAGCAGACCCAGGGTGGCACTGATAAGACGTATTCCCTCCCCTCAGAGGAACTGAAAACGAACAATACAAACCAAAATTATGACAAAGAACAGAAAAATACTTTGCCAGTAGGTTTAAAGGATTCGCAAGGTACGTTGATCACATACCTACATCACAGAAATAGCTGAAATGTTTCAACGTATGTTTACCACAAAAACCGAGAAATACGTATAAATAAATGTATGTTCAACATACAGCGTATCTTTAAAGCTGGTTGTTAAAGGATGGTTAACCTTTACATCCTTTTTATCTCTGTGTTAAACTTGATGTTAAAGTTAATCACCCTTTGAACAACCTGCCCAAGTTGTTCACAAACATGATTTTGGTATACGTTTATATGTCACATATAAATATTTTAGCATATGTTTAAGACATTTGGGCAACCGTATACAATTTAACATACGTTCAACCTATTTTAAAGTGTATCACCAACACAATTAAATAATTCTAAGCATGCTGCTATAAGGTAAACATATGCTTAGCATTCTTTCCGCAAATGTTGCTTGCGATGTATGGAAAACATGTTGCAAATTTGTCTGTGCAAGTATTTGAAGATCTATTATAATTATTTATGAAAATAATTATTGCTAATAGCTGAATGATTGCTGTCATTGCTAGCTGCTAACTGACAAATGGTAATTGTTCAATGTATGTCGCTAGTTGCTCTTTGCTGATAGCTAATTGCTGCTTATGAAAAACTAATTGTAAATTGTTTGCTGTTTCTCAAATGTTATAGGCGAAAAAAGTTTTTTTCTTTGTCAACTACTATTACCAACTACTAATTTAGAGATATTAAAATGAAAAAAATATTTGCAAAGAAGGCACCAAGAAGTACAACAGCTACATATAGTCCAGTGCGATTCAAACCAAATCACTTTTGTGAATGATTAAAAAAATTTGATGACAAAAATGGATTTGAAGATTTAGAAGCAGCAAATGTCTAAGAATTAAAAAATGCATTCAGATTGAAGTTAAGTTTTCGAAATTACTTTCATTACATTCCATTTGGTAGTTAGAAATGAGCTATTAAGCATTATTTATAAATTGACACAGAATATTAAGCTAAAGTAACAAATGTATGGGAAGCGGAAAAGGTAGAAAAGACATTAATGCAAAATGAACAATTAGTTTTAAAAAAATACTGAAATACAAAATAAAAAGCTTAAAATAAATTCAACAGGTTCAATTGCAAAATCAACAGACTCCGTTGAAAAACGAACGATCACCGATGGTCATTAACGATGTCTGTTTATTTTCGTAATCGAGTTTGTTGATTTTATTTTAAGCTGTTTTTATCGTATTTCAGTATTTTTCACAAAATAAATACAAGTTTTTAACGTCTTTATTACTATTTCGCCACCCATACAAATGTTTAATGGCAATTGGTATGAACCTTTTGGCTTTTTATGTAAAACTTTGAGAATAAGACGCTTAAGAGACAATAAAGGTATTCACTAAATGACATTGGGCAAAAGTTTATCGTTTCAATATTACTGAGTAAAAATACAGTAAATTTTGTTTCAAACTTCCAGATCGTTTCCAAAGACTTTTAATTCCGGCGACACAACTTCCTTCGAATTCCATTGCTTTTTATGCGCACGCAGCTGGTCATCAAAATGGGCTTGGCGCGGGACAGACTATTAAATATCCCACCGTCATTACCAACGTCGGCAATGGATTTGATCCCACCGTCGGGATATTTCGAGCACCTTCAGCAGGTGTCTACTTCTTCACCACAACATTGGTCAGTGGTCCAGGAGAGACGGTCCGAAGTACCATCGTCCATAACAATCATGATATGGCGTATGTTTTTGCGGGAAATGAAGGGACTCACGGATCCGGATCGAACTCTGTTGTGCTACGATTGGATGCAAATGATGACGTCTGGACTCGTGTATACCTCAATACAAACGCCCATGTTTATGCAGATTCATGGTGTACTTTTTCTGGGTATCTTGTCTCAAATTAAAAATTTAAGAATCTATTCGTTGTAAAGAATTATTGCTTAGTCAGTTAGTGTGCATGTTCATGTACGTGTGTGTACATGTAAGTGCGTCGGAGGTTTTCAATTAACAGGCTTTGTAATCGGCCTGGGTCGGCGCCTATAATTCAGACTTCGGTAGATGCATTACATAGGGTGTATTACATAGTTCACGGTGTAAAACAATTCCCGAATCGACTTGCCATCTTGTATGAAAATAATTATTGCTAATAGATGAATGATAGCTGTCATTGCTAGCTGCTAACTGACAAATGTTAATTGTTCAATGTCAGTCGCTAGTTGCTATTTGCTAAAAACTTATTGGTGCTCATGAAAAACTTATTGTAAATTGTTAGCCGTTTCTCAAATGTCATAGGCGAAATTTTGTTTTCTTTGTTAACTGCTATAACCAACTACTAATTTAGAGATATTAAAAATGAAAAAAATATTTAGGTCTTCAACAAAGAAGGCACCAAGAAGTACAACAGCTACATATAGTCAAATGTGATTCAAACCAACACACAAATCACTTTTGTGAATAATTAAGAAAATTTGATGAAAAAAATGGATTTGAACATTTAGAAGCAGCAAATGTCTAAGAATTAAAAATGCATTAAGACTGAAGTTAAGTTTTCGAAATTACTTTAATTTCATTCCATTTGGTAGTTAGAAATGAGCTAATAAGCATAATTTATAAAATGACACAGAATGTTTAGCAAAAGTAGCTAATGTATGGGCAGCAGAAAGGATAGAAAAGACTTGCAAAGATTGCAGATTGTTTCAAAACGAACGATCACAGATGCAAAACCAACAGTCATTAACTGAGTTGACAGTACTGGCGCGATAGTCTGTAAATCATGGAAAGCCAAAGAGTCCAACTCTATAATTTCTTCAACATATGTAAAGCTTTATTTGTATATTGTAAATTTGTATTTTAAAAATTGTACTATCACAACTTGTTTATTTTAACTATGAGTGCAAAATGTAAAAGTAAACTTTCAATGCCTAACATTTCAATTCGTAGACGTGCGATTTGTGAAAAATAAAATTTATTACATTAGGGTACATCCCTAACAAAAAAAAATATAGTTAACTATAGTTTACTATAGTATCAAAGCATTTTTTTACTATAGTAAAAAAAGTATTTTTACTATGGATTTCAGATTGTCGTATTTTTTGTTCTTCCATTCATACACGCACATATTTTATATTTAATGGCACTATTATTTGTATATTCACATTATTTTTAAATTTTACATCACTGTTATCGAATATAAGAGATTTTAAAATTTGAAATCTCAAAAAAAGTTCCAGAGTAAAGGTTCATAGTAAATCAAAGTATCAAAATTTTTTCTATAGTTAACTAAAGTAAACCATAGGGATGGGGAGGGGGGGGGTGCATCCACAATAATTTTGCCCATATATTGAATACATAATCATACATGTACTGTAGGAAACATATATTGTATACCTACTTTATGTTTTTTGACCCCTCAACAGTAAAGTCTAATGACCTTTTCTTAAATTTTGCTTGTCAAATAATTTTTGCTTGGTAGTGCCCTCGAACTGAAAATGTTTTGTTGTCCCCCTGCCAATGAAATTGCTTCTGCTCTAATGCCCATAATTTAAAAAAAAATGTTAAAAATGTAAAAAAAAAAAAATATGAGTGAAATATAAGCTTTCGATGATTTTCAGGTAATTCCAAGAGGGTTTAATTCCTGACCCTACAATACAACCCAAAGTCTCTTCCTCTATTGCATTCTATGCATACGCAACAGACTGGCTTAGGTGTTGGACAGACTATTCATTACAAAACTGTCATCACGGGTTCGATCCCAAGATCGGGGTATTTCGGGCACCTGTTGCAGGTTATTATTTCTTCACCTTAACTTTGCTCAGTGATTTTGGAGAAATTATCAGAAGTAGCATCGTCCATAACAACCATACCGTGGCATACCGTGGCATGTTTTTGCGGGAAATGAGAGGACGAATGGATCCTGGTCGAACTCCCTCGTGCTGTACCTGAATGTTAATGATGATGTCTGGACTCAGAGTCTAGATACAAATAGTCATGTTATAAGTGATGCTTGGTGTACTTTTTCTGGATTTCTAATCTCAAATTAAAATATTTTGAAAAATGGTGTATAGATTTATTTCATTTCCTTAAAATGGTTGCTCTGTAGTAAATATTGGTACCATACTGGCCGAGAAATACACAAATGGTAGCTAGCGTTAGATTTATGGATCGCCAAGAATATTAGCAAATGAAGTCAAATTCAGAGCTCGAGCAAAGTAAAACAAATATTTTCTGTTTTCTTGGTTTTACTATCCTCCCTTTAAAACTTTGGCAACCACAGTATTGCATTATTGAATTAGTCAGTCAAGTGCCCCATGTTTTGCTTTCCATATGATATAACCCATGATATTCAACATTTGTAGGACCTGTACATGTATAGAGTACACAATGACAGTATTTGAGTCAATGTTTAAAGTCGTCTTAGTAAGAGTAGTACTGTTCGGACCACTCTCTGTTTGCTTTAATGCCTTCAGGAAAGTTAAATGCAGTAAACCCTGTTTCTAACGCCTTTAGTAAAGTTAAATCCTATAGACCACGATGAAGCCCTTACTAATTAAACAAAACAAAGAAGGATCACCATAACCTCACTCAGGTGCATTTGAAGTAAGAGTCGGTGTGTTCGAAAGGCCCTCTGCTCCCAAATCCTGGCTCATCCAAAGATTAGTATTTCATTCTTATTATTGTAAATTGAATCGTGAATCACCAAATATTTTGATACCAAGTAAAAGTGTTTATTTATATTATTTTCTTGAAAAACATTACTGTTCATAAATAATAATTTTGAAAATTATATTACATAGTAAATAAATTTATCAAACCTGTACATTGTGGAGAGTGAAATTTTAATGGCAGTCATTGTAATTGTACTGAAGAAATCTTTGTAATTTAAGACATAACATTGTGTGAAGAAAATTTACTGAAAGACATGAACATATGTCTGAAATCCACTCCTTTTTTTAGTCCCCTACCGGTGAAACCGGAAGGGCTATAGGTTTCCCCCGAGTCTGTCCGTCCGTCTGTCTGTTTGTCCGTCCGTCCGCCTGTCTGTCCCTCCGTCTGTCTGTCAATCTGTCCCACCCCCGCACCTTTTTTTCTAAACGCTTGCAGATATTAAGCTGATTCTTGGTATGAGAGTGTATCTTGATGAGTTACAGATCGCATTTGTATTTTGTTCCGCTTCAATGGTTTTTGAGGGAATTGCGGCCTTTTTAATTTTTAAGGGGTTTCCGCACTTTTTTTTCTAAATGCTTGCAGATATTATGTGTTAGTTATTGTATATTTTTATATTTATTTTATTGTTTAAGCGCTTCAGAGTAATTTTAATTATATTTAGCGCTATACAAATTTTATAATCATAATCATCATCATAATCATATTGAGCTGATTTTTGGTATGTGATTCTACCTTGATGAGTTATAGATCTTGTTTGCATTATGTTCCGCTTCAATGATTTTTTGACGGAATAACGGCATTTTCAATTTTTAATGGGAACCAGATTACACTTGCTGGTAGGGGACTAGTATTACTAATGCAATACTTTCAGAATGCTTGTTTCTTATGTAAATATCACGATAAAATCACGATTTATTTACACAATTCTCAAATAGCAATTTAAAACATATATAAAAACAAAATACAAATGAACATCACATATAAATATAGGTAGAGATTATGACAGATCTATACATACATGTATTTGACTGAACAGCAGTATTTGACAGTTCGGCCAACAGGAAGCTCTCACATTAGTAATCATGGAAACAGAATACACAAAAATTCCTAAACTATCTGTATAATACAAGTAAAACATATAAGGACATTTTATCGGCAATCTGGTTTTTCCACTCTATAGGGTTTAAGGTAGATCACGAAATGCAATGAAGATTATCACAATGAAGGTCTTGAAATAAACCAAACTGATAAAGAATATCTCGATATAATTCACAGTTATAGGAAGAATTTCCACCATGGAGAAAACTATATTCCTAAAGATTCTGATGCATGACAATTATATCCAAGTGTACATGGTAAAAGAGATCTATTTATTCACATAGAAATGACTGTTTTCACTGTCGCAATGTCCGACAAATACGATTAAGGAGGTTGGATCCTGCCATCAAAAGTAATGAGAATTTTTTATCAAGTATATTTTTAGAATTTATACACATGGCTTTATTAAAAATCAAAACAAAAAATGGGGGTCAATGCGCTTCTTTTGGCGCTACAGAGCATTTAGTTTGACCTTTTTGCACTGTAAATACGTCTTACACAGAAATCAATTTTGAAAGTTTTTCCTTCAATATTTTTTGTTCAAATAAATTATGGTGAACAAACACAGTCTTATTTCATCTTAAATAGACACATTAAAATTTGTAACAACGAAGAAATTTTCGAATTACTCCGCATGTTCAATTATTTGACCTTTTTGCACTCAAACATTTTCATTTTTCTGGCATTAAAATTTAACAAGCAGAAAAATCATTTGAAAGTAATGACATTTTACAGAATTTAAGAAGAATGATTAAAAGTATCGTATATATTCAGAAAAGAAAATTAAAAGTGGGGGTCTGTGATGTTAATTTTTAGATATTACTAAAACAGTGTTAATTTTAAGCTTAAATTAGGGCTATTTTTTTCTTCATTTCCACAATATATTTGCTATATTTATCAAATATGATGATAGAATTCATGACAGTTTATTTAATACATAATTTAGGAGCAGTATAAAACAGTCCACTGCACAAAATAACTATATGTGCAGACTGCATGTAAAAATAGGAATTCAAACTTAACATACTTTAAATACTTCGAAAGAGAAAAAATGATCATTTTCTTCCAAAAAACCTTCCGCCACAAAATATAGTTCCTCACTTAATGCTTTTGGTATGGAATTTAATCATGGAGTTTTAACTGAATATAGTTAAATTGGCATTGTAGAATCCAAATATATTGTAAGTATTAAAAC
The DNA here is from genome assembly GCF_033153115.1 of Saccostrea echinata. Lineage (NCBI taxonomy): Eukaryota > Metazoa > Mollusca > Bivalvia > Ostreida > Ostreidae > Saccostrea > Saccostrea echinata. The sequence goes on along the minus strand of NW_026889751.1, from coordinate 20,661,099 downwards.
ATTATGCAGAATTTTTTAAATATAGGTTAAGATAAGAATCTGCTCAAAAGCTCAGGAGCGAACCTCGTTAATAATAACCTAGCTTCCTCTTTCCTTTGATTAATATATAACGAAGTTTGTTTCTCCTCGAGGTCAAGGGCACGTGTCTTTGTGAAATATACCGCTTCCCGTTTGGTCGTCCATTGGAAGCAATAACAAGCGTATAGACGGGTGATCGGGGAATGGTATTGATGAAGACACTCCTGTCGACGTTAACATACATTGGGGGTACATTGACGTACACTGGTGGTGTGTGCACACCCGTTTGTTTGTCTGTCAGCAACAAGACACTGTCATCATCTTCAGCAACGTACCCCACTACGTCACATCCGGGGCAGCTCAGAATCTGACAACCGACCATAGCAACAAAAAACCACAGCACCATTAAAAGGAAGTTCATGTCCTGAAAAAAAGAATAAATTAATAAAATCGGTTGCAAATAACACCAGAATAAAAATTTCATGATGCATACATGCTATAAAAGCATTAACTATACCATAAACGTTTATATTAATTTTCTTAGTTTATCAGATAGTTGTAGATATTAAGCTTAGTTTTGCTTGTCAAAACGATGATATTTTAATGCTATTTTGTTAGGTCAAAAACTGAAAAAACGCTACTTGAAATGACTTACCTTTACCTGTCTAGCCATCCTTTGTCTTCAAATCTCTCGAACAATTCTACGATCTTTCAAGTCTATGATTAACTAGTCCTCTTATTTATATATGTATATATATACACCAAACCTAAGGAATTTTTCTGCCATTAATTCTTGGTGGAGCATTTTTTTTTTTGAAGTGTGATCGAGAGTTTTATGATTATCACTCTATGCTACCAAAATACAAAAAACCATCATAAAATAACAAACATAAAAAAAAGCAATGTCGATATTTTGGTTATACAACGTGCTTATCTTTTTCTATTTGTGTATGGAGACGACATCATGAACCGTCTGAATTGACTATAATTGACATATTTTTGCTTTTGTGGTCATAATTCATATCTATGTTTACGTGAAGTTACGAAGAAGTTATGCTTTGGGTCATATTTTTACATAGGTAATGTGGCCATTGGTGTGGGTACTGTTCTGTTTATAAGAACCCAAGAGAAGTGTTGTCCAACCCCAAAAATGCCGACTTTGGTTTGCCACCTCCTTTTTTCTTGACATAAATACAAATCAACAGTGTTGCTTCACAGCCACAGGACTAAGAGTAATGTTGCCACGTAAATATTTTTATATGGAAATTTAAAAAGATGCCATGCTTGTCACAACAGAGGGAACTTGAAGATTCTAGGGGCATCGAATTTGCATACTGACAAAATCTTTGTATCCGTCTTATTGTCGCTTCTATTTTGTTATTTTTTGGGTGGGTGGGGGGCTTGAGATATTTTTACTTGTTATGGTATACTGCCGTATTTACTAAGTTCCTTTTCTTGTGATTCTTTTTTCAATGTAAAATTGTTAGAATTGTCCAATCCAGATCTGGTAATGCATAGTAGACATTTTTTGAGTGTGTAGGATTCAGACCATTTGAGGAAATTGCGGCCTTTCATTGACTAAAAAGTGAAAATATGTTTTCTCAAAGTTGTTGGAAATGCATAATACATTATCTATTTAGCTAAATTATTTGATTAATTACTAATAGTGTACTTTCTGTTGAGGTCTGATCCTATCTGACTGAATTATATTTCTTTATTAATACCATTATCTTATTTTGAAAAATTGTGTAAGAAATCTTTTATTTGTTCTTTGAATACTTATAGTAACTATGCATTTCATTGAGAAAAACTGTGCCGAATGTACATGAATAAGTCGTAGGAACACACCGACACACACACACACCATAAATTTTCAGTAAAATTTTATCTAACAATAGCTATTTCAGAATAGTAAACAATGTGGTTATAATGTCGATTTCAGTGACCATATTGAATTGAAATTGATTACAGCATACAGAATAATTCTACAAAATATAATTATGTTCCACTATACAATAAAACTCGTACATGTACCTGACCGATAAGTGCAGGTAAGTCTCATATGATCAAAGCAGATAAGGATTTTCTTTAGTTTGACTTGATTAATATGGGAGCCACCATTAACGTATAATAGAAGGTGATATTTTTTGATGATATTCTTTATAATTTGCATTTTTTAACAATTTCTTCTTGTTATTGTTTGTTTGTTTTTTAATCTTTAAATAAACAAGATTTTCAAAAACAATTATGTTTTTTGTCCTTTATTTTTCTCAATGATAATATCAATAAAAAAAATATACATAGCTTTTTTAACAAATATAGAAAACTAATAAAATGAAAGAAAAATGTGCTGACGATAGTAATGGAAATGTATCGCTGGAAAACATTTCAAATGGAATATTCGAATTCAGCAACACCTTTTTAAAACATGGTCTTACTTATAACTGACCTCAAATAGATTTATCATTTAGGTCTAACAACTATTATGGTTTGAAATTGAACAACATTTATTGTTTACGTTACAATTATACCGACTCCTGAAAAAAAAGAACAAATTAATTTCTTTGTAAAATTTAAAATCACTTAAGCTAAATATATATATATATATATATATATATATATATATATATATATATATATATATATATATATATATATATATATATATGTATCTTCTTTTCTTCTATTTTTTTTTTAAGAACCCTAAATATTTTTTTTATTTGCCAGTAAATAGAAGAAGATTGTAAAAGGATATGAGTTTGCAGTACTACTTCATATATCGGTTTCTAAATCTGTTTGATTCAATTTTTCTTTTTTTCTTAAGTATATACTCAGTATTCTCTAAGTCACTTGAATTTTTTCTATTTCAGATAATGGACTCTAACAACAATACCTAGGACGCGATGCATTGTATGACTGGTGTAGTGCAGATGTACTGTGATACATGCCTTGCCAATCTGTGTAAGCCCTGTGTGGTTGACCATGCATCTACCAACCTTTCAAAACCTCACAAAATTGAAGACTCTGACAACTTACAGAAAATCTACTTCCCTTTACTCGGGGAGTGCTACTCATGATAAAGAATGATGCAAAATGTGATATTCGTGAGTGTATCAAGGTGGAGCTTAAAATGCAAAATTTACAACATGATTGTATGTTGCTTTACGTCCCATTCGAGAATTTTTCACTCATATAGAGACGCCACCATATACCGGTGGAGGGCTTCAAATTTTGACCTTTACTCGGCACTCAGGGCTATTGAGCAGTGAGGGATCTTTATCATGCCAACGCCCGCTGTGACAGGGGGCCTCGGTTTCCAAAGTCTTATTCGAAGGACCCGCAATTTTCACTTCATAGTGCCGAGCGCATGGCGAAGGAACAGTTGCTACCTATTTTTTTTTTTTTTATCGACTTAGGTCAGTCGCGGCCGAGATTCGAACTCACGACTTTCCGATCACGGATCGAGCGCTCTACCGATTGAGCTACCGTGAACGATTACAACTTGATAACAGTTATCATGTAAACCTTGCATTTACTTCCATCTAGTAAATTCAAAATTGACAACATGACATGTACAAGTGCATTACATCTGATCAACATCTAGGTCACACATTATTAGACATTTTCGATGTTCTTGGTGAAAAAAGGGACAACATATTTCAAAATAGAACTGAATTAAATTAAACAATTTTTCTAGCATACCAGAACATTGCACCTGATGTTCAAAACATATGAGTCGGTTTAAAAAGGAATATGAAAATCTCTCAATCTGCAGTCATGACTCAAATCGCAGTGATAAAAATCGCAGTGATAAAAAGTGGAGATCTAGTTTATATTGATTACAATGATAGAACTGTGAACATTGTGAAGAATGAGAAGATAGAGGAGGTGATCAGTCTACAGAACTGGAGACCTAAAGGTGTCTGTAGTACCTCTTCTGGTGACCTCCTGGTTATCATGAACTGTGATGATTACAAACAATCAAACGTTGTTCCTTACTCTGACTCCAAAGAGAAACAAACCATTCATTTTGACGATAAAGGCAAACCTCTACTCCAGTTACATAACCAAGGACAAAAACCTGGATATCTGTGTGTCCCACATTCAAGCAAGAGTAATGATGATCTTTTGGGCCAGGAAACTGAGATTCGGGTTCACAGGACATACTCCTGCTACAGAGAATGAACCGTTCATTCCACCAAGCAACAAAGATAGTCAGAGGCACATCCTTATAGCTGATTATAACAATGACTGTGTCCACATCATAGACCAGAATGGACAGTTCCTTCATTACATAGACTGTGGATTAATTAAATCAATAGGACTGTGTACATACAAATGACCATCTCTTTGTTGCTCAATGGGGAAAGAGTCATTATAAAGAAAACCAAATATATGTGTGTATTCGCAGTAAAAATTCACCATCATCACCGATGTATATTATAGTAAAACGTGGAAGTGACTTCATCACCATTTTGCATATTACCATCATACATTATTATTATATGAATAGATTATTACTGTAAGCTATTAGGACTTACACTGTTTTTATATAAATGATCGATGGATAAATCTGCTACTACATGTAGTTGTACATTTTTTTTTCATTATTTCTTGGCAGAAAAAAATAAAAAAAAAAAGACCATTGTTGTGGAATTAGCATGAACAATATTAATGGGAAGGTGATGAAAAATGCTAATTTAAAGTGGAGTAACATTTTTTTTTGTATAAAAAATTTGATTGTAAGCACAAGTAAAATCAACAAACAGGACACATAATCTATAAACGCAAGTAATTGTAATGTTGTAAAGGGGGGGGGAGGGCGGGGTAGCAAAGATTAAGCATATTTTTAGTGGAAATCTTAATATCTATTCTATTCTTAGCATGACTTCTGTCTTCAGAACTTTCATTTTACATTTTCCAAGAGCTCTCCGATTCAATGCATCAGCCTAAATGAATGTATTTAATGATCACACATGTACACATGAACCAATTCAGCTATATTAAATAATATGCATTGTTGACTTGTTGTCTTTACACATGGTGATCCGTTATATTTGACAGTATAAGGTGTTGGAAAGACAAATTACTATACTGAATGGGGGGTCGGGGATCGCCACGTTCAGACGTTTAATGAACTCCTTTCAAGACAAATTATACATAAATATAATGAAAGCAATGCTTCAACCCAAACATATTCATAAATATTAATTCATATATGATATTTATGGCAAAAATGTCTGTTTTTAATAGTGATCAAAATAAATCTTTATATGAATTGATGCAGGGGGATGACATTAAACAACCACATTACTGAAAAAAAAGTTTACTCCATCAGTAAATTAAATTTCAACGATGTAGTTAACTTTTATTCCTTTGTATCACTTTTTTTTCTTTTTTGAAAATGTTAATCTGTGGTGACAGGGGATAGTTTTGTACTTATATAATTTCTTTAACAACTGAGATATCCCCTGTTTGATGTGGTATTTATGTAGAAAAATGAATAGAATAGTGGATTCATGCGCAGTGTAGTAGAGTGCTTGTCGAAAAAAATGATGTGTAACATGTATGTGTCACTATGATACTTAGCACGTATAGAGCTGTAAATGCAAAATTAAAACATGCTGCCAGTTGCAGAAGAAATCCAGCTGAAAACGGTTGGACTTATTGGTTCTTTCTTCCTTTAAAAGTTTCACATCTGAGAAACACACGTCCCGGAATATATAAAAGGTTTGTTTGTTTTTAATTAAGTTTGATTGACATGTCTATTAGAAATAATTAGCTGTCGGCAGGGGATGCTTACTCCTCCTTGGCGCCTACTCCGTATTTGACGCTTTGTTCACAGATTTTAATTGTTTGTAGTTTTTTTTTTAAATGATCGATTGATGTTCGTCATCTTCAACTTTTTCATATATATTTATAGATTTCATTAAATCCCTAATTTTCTGTGCAAAAAAAATAACATTTTAAATAGGTAAAAATTAAACAGTGATTAAAAAAACATGAGACTGCTTAGATCAACTGACTGTAAGTCTTGCAATTATTACTCATTTTAAATCAAATGTATACATGTATTTTGTTTACTTTGCAAATACCTCATATTAGATATTAAGAATTAAACATAGAGAGATACAAAAAAACTTTGGTTTACAGCTACCATTAGATGCTGTGACCTTGAAATCGCTGGCGGGACAAATAGTATTTACTTACCAGACCTGGGCATTTATACCCAAATCTACTCCACGATTCAAAGTATAAACCACACAGGTGTGAGAGTAGAAAACGTTCTTTTTTGCTACATAAATAAGGGAAGTTGACTAAAGAAGTTGAAGTCAGCAAGTTTATCATAGAGTTCAGTTGTCAGTTTTTCATCAGTGTCTTTCTTCTAGTTAAACATCCAAATATGAAACAGTTGGGACAGACTCTGTAGTATCTCTTTTTCGGGTTGGCTGGGATTTATCGAGTCGACATATGATGAAAGTAACTATTGTTAGTTGATAAAACGCCACAGATAATCAACAGGTTAAAATGAAGGCTACAGAAGTTTTCTTCTTCTCATGAAGGAGTTTATGAATTCTGCTTCATGGGAATATAGAAACAGGTCGGCTAATAGAGGAGCATAATTACAGGTACCGATAATGCCCATCGAAATTCCTACCGGTTGTTAGAAGACCTGGTCTCCAAAACTATATAGATATTGTCCATGAGGAACTTCAGCATCTTTCTTATATCAACTTAGAGTTCTTGTATGTAGATAAAGAATGATTATTAACAAAGTAATTTTGTAGATGACAAATCACAAGATATGAAAATTTAAGACTTCTATTCTTATTGAGAAAGCAGCTGTTTATGATGTCAAAAAGCCTGCTCTTTAATTTATCGTGAGGAATGGTTGTATAAAGCGTGGGAAAGTCATATGTTTTGATGCTATTGATGGTAGAAAAGTTTTGAGATTGTTAATATTCCAAAATTTCTTTGGAGTTCGTTAGAATCCCATTTGATTTACACCACTTCTTGAATATGTTAACGTTGCAGCAGTACGTATGAAATTTCTCCTTATCATCAGTTTATATTTCAGTGAGGAGTAAGGATAGAGGCTTGATTGAATATTTACTGCACCCTGCAAAATATCTTTTTATGGATTTTTATGAAGTTTTGAAATCCAGTATAGGTATGGTAAATCAAACTCACTTCCATTGAGTGGAATGTTAAAAGTATTTTAAGAGGGCTGGGGGGTTGTGGCCATTTTCATACTATATTGATCTCCTTTAGAAGAAGAGCTCCATATAAAGATATACAAAAATAATCAAATTTTAAAACTAAAATGTATGAAATTTTTGTTTGCCAAATGATAGTTGACAGCTTAAGATATCATATCAAAAAAATTAAGTTATATCTGATGGTTAATTTGTTGACCCCCCAGCCTCCTTAAACTAAAAAAAAGCATTTTGAAGAATTCCATCTTGTGAAAGGGAACTCTGAGTATAGGTTGAATTATCAGAAGTGTTCTTCTGAAATGCAGTTGTAATAATGAGAGTTACAAACAAAGACTTTATTGGTACAAGCTTTGTCAATGAATTTTGAGATGAAATTCAATAACTACGTCAGGAACAGCATCCCAATTCTCCAGAATTTTATGGCTTTTCTTGAAGTTAAGATTTCTAAGATACATATTGTCCCTAACAGAAATTCTTAATCTGATTTGAATTTCACATATATCATACAATGAATTTTCCTGATATTAAATTTCTTTTAAGCGTTGAAATGAAACTTTAATCTTGATTTTTTTTTAACTTAAGAAAAACCCTATTAATTTTCAGATCAATGTCAAAGTTCAGGGTAAAATTAAAAATTCTGACATACTAGTACTAGTATTATATATAACATTGTAGTACAATTTTCCAGATGATATCTCTGAAAGTATTTAATAAAATTTTGAGGCCAAAAGGTCAAAAGTCAGGATCACAAATTCATTTGGTGTGAAGAGGTTTCAAGATTTTTTTTTAAAATGCTGTCTATAAATGGAAATATGACCACAATTGATTATTGTCAAGGTCACAAACTCGTATAACGATACGAATTATTCCTGGCTTATATGTATTCATGTATATAAAAGAACTCATGTACCGGTACTTTAAATACCAATAAAATATTGTATTGTGCTCCACAATCATTCCATCCAAGAGGAATCACCACAGACAGTCAGAGTTACGTCATTACAGCTGATTATATCAATGACTGTGTCCACATCATAGACCAGGATGGACAGTTCCTCCGTTACATAGACTGTGGACTGTGGAGTTATCCCTGGGGACTGTGTACAGATACATATGACAATCTATTGCAGAATGTGAAACCAATAAAGTGAAGAAAATCAAATATATGTGTACAGTAAAAAGTCATAACCAATGTAGATTACAGTAAAGATGAAAGTGGTTTACTTGATGAAATTAGTTATGAAATCCAACTCCTCAATGATGGTTATTCATTTACAAGTCTGCTTCAAAATTATACCTACATATGAATGTCAGCGTTGAGCAAGGATGAAATAATTGAATATTCTGTTATTATATAAAGGATTATATAATTGTACATTCTTGTTTTTTTCATTTTTCCTTCGCAGAGTAAAATTTAAAAACAAACCAAAAAAAAAAAAAAAAACTTTTCTGTAATTTGTATTAATAAGCAAAAAATATGTTGCAAAAAAGTAATCAAAAATCGAGCAAAAGCAGGTTTTCAAAAGAAAATTAGGGAATTGTAATAGTCATAATAGGTTAAAAAAGCAAGCATGTCATTCAAGAGAAATGATCCTTTAACGTGAGAAATGACAAATAGAACAGCCATGCTATGAAACTAGTGATAGAATTAAGTACCGGTTAGTTTTGCTTGAAAAATAAATGAGTGAATTAACTCGGTCTCTTTCCAAAGAAAACAAGATGTGTTTATGAAACACTATGCCCCCGATGGTAACACTGTTCTGGAGTGGGACGTAGACTACAGTGCAATAGTAATGGCCAATGTTAAAGTTTTTCAAATATAGGTCAAAGGTCACAGTTGAGGTCACATGATCAAAAATTTCTGTACCAATGAAAAGGTCTCGTCATAATGAACACTCATGTCAAATATTAAAACCTTACCCTTGACAGCGCAATAGTTATGAGCTAGGTGAACGTTGACAACAGACAGACAGACAGACAAACAGACAGACAGACGGGACAAAAACATTATATTCCCCGGGATCTTTCGATCCGGGGGCATAAAAAGTAACTGTTGCACTTCAATTTCAGAACCTGATCATTATGCACATAGAAAAATCATACTTTGATACACCAGACAACTGTAAAAAGGGTTACATCTTAAAGAAATATAGAAAACGCTATTTAGTAAATGAGATAACAAAAAAGGAGCTGACAGTTCATAGCAGCTTAAAAAGTAATCTGTCAAGTAATCTACGTGCGAATGGTTACAATTGCCGTATGCTTCATGGCGTCGTGTGATCGGCCACATCCTGTTTGAGAGTATGAAGCAAAATGGTGGTAATCATGGTAAAGGGATAAAGTTTATTTTGTACTCTATCAATTTCAATAGCGCCTCCCCCCGGCAACTCCCTCCTCAACAACTCACAAGTTTTATATGAGTCTGATAAATGTACTAGCTAAAGAATAAACAGTTTAACTTTTTTTTCTTAAACACAAATCATTACCTTGATGATAATATTGTGATATCGATATATTATTTAATGTATTAACATATCGATATATTATTTAATGTATTAACATATCGAAATATTATTTAATGTATTAACATATCGATACATATGTATATTAATATTTAATGTTTTAACATACAGTTTGAAATTTTAACAGAATTATTTTAATATACACTTACAGTCTTATTATACATCGTCCATTGTCCCCTCCCCGTTTTCTTAATGATAAAAAAGGGAGGATATGGTTGAATGTCCCTTTCATGTTGCTGTTTACATTCGAAAAGATGATAAACATGCATGAAGTGTCCCTTTGAACAAATGGTTAACTACAACATTAATTTTATAATCGGCATGAAAAAATAAATCAATTTACTTATGTCAAATAATATGCATTCTTGACTTCTTTTCTAAAGGCATGACTATCTATTATATTTGACAGTTTAAAGCTATGGAAACATTATTTACTTTGCAGAATGGGGGCGGGACGCCGCTTTCTGATGTATAATAACCTTATTTCAGGACAAAGTATACATGAATGTAATCCAAGCAATGCTTCAACCCATAAATATTCATCAGTATTAATCTTTATAAGAGATATGTAATTGCGAAACCTCGGTTTAAAAGTAATCAAAATGTATGTGAATATGAATTATTTGGAATATATGGTATGACATTAGACAAGCACGTTACTGTAAAAGATGATATTCCAAATGTTTATTCCATGCAGTAATTTCAATATAAACAACATGAATTTATTTTAATTCCTCTAACTATATAATGAATAAACAATAAATAAATAGGTAAGTAAATAAACAAGTAAATGAATAAATAAGTAATTGAAAAATCAAAAAGTAAATAAATAAATAAATAAATATTGAATGAATAAACAAATAAATATGCCAAAATTATAATTGTGCTAAATATGCCCCCCCCCCCCCATCTCTGTCCTACAGTTTCTTTGTCGTTATTACTATAAGTAATTTCAGGACCTGAATAAAAATAAGACTAAGGCTTGCTTCCTTTCCAGTTTTATATTACATTCAGATATTCAAAAACAACAAAAAGCTAATTCTTGGTGCAATCACAGTTTCATGTCCAAGATCCAAAAAGATGTCTCGAGAAAAAATAGAGGATCAATAAAACCTAAATGTATTTGGGGTTTTTTTTAGACGAAAAGAAATGTTTTCAACTTTTCCTAATGATAAAACTGGTCTGCAAGATATGACTAAAATCAACATATCAAATTTAAATTTATTCTTGGATAGTTGTTAAGTTAGGGCCTCGACACAATTTCATTAAATTATAACATCGCTGGTGACCTTTCCTGAGATTTGATTTTAAGTCAAGGTACTGAAAGTGAAACTCCTGCGTTCAAGTTAAAGTCTGGATACATTGCTTAGTGGCCTTGACCTTTGAGATATAACCTTAAATCAAAGTCTTAATATACATACTAGTCTGAAACCATTTCAGTTAAGAGTTCTCGAGTTATTTTGTAACGAACAGATAAGCGTCTTTGCCGAAACAAATGTCTCCTCCATTATACGAATTTATCAACTTACGAAATTATGTCAATTGAATTTTAAGTATTTATTTAAAATGCTGGTAGCTGTAAAAGTCCGTTTTGTACTTTCTGAAAATGGCCATTCCATCTTTTCGATTCCAATAATGTGATTATAGTATGTGAACTAGTAATGACTTTTGTGATATTTTCAAGGCCGATAGATTAAAACTCTGTTGAATTGTCACCATTTGCACAAGGGCTACTCTTGTTTGTTATGCACCAAGAGCCACAGAGCCTCCGCTAAGTTTCCGGAAAGGGGGGGGGGAGGGTCTAAGAGGAGTACACCTTCCTCTTAGCTAACTTTTTTAAAATGAATGGGTAGCATTTTGATGTTTCTGGTGCATTCTTTTCATATATTAAATAAACAGTTTCTAGCATCTTTACTTTAAACAGAGGAATGATAAATTCATTTTGTCATAAAAATAAAACTTCCGAATAATCTTTTTTTATAAGAAAAAAAGGGGTGGGTGGGGGAGATCCAAAGCATTCTCCGTTCCGACTGCCTTGCAGTCACGATCATGTGAAACGTACATTTAATTTCTTTCATGTTTGCAATGATATTGTTAACAAGACTTCCTTTCTGGAAATGCAAATCTGTTCATTGTGCAAGTATAGCTAACTTTTACTGTACCCTTTTCGGGGAAATTTATTTCTTTCATGATTTTATTTGTATTTTCTTTCTTTAAAAGTTTAATTTCACATCAAAGCAATACACATCCTGGACTTCACTGAACCTGTTCATTAATATTTTCTCTGTTGGACGGAACTGAAATTTTCTTGAAATAATATAAAATGTTTTTATTTAAGTTTGATTGACATGTCTAACTAATAATTAGCTTTTATACATGTTTAGATTTCATAAAATCCCTGACTTTCTGTTTCACCATTGCCACTGTTCATGTCTTCACCGGTGTTGATACATTAATTGTAATTTTGCCATTTAACAGTATCAATATCAAAAGCGTTTGACATTTGATTATCTTTTTGCCCTTGCAAATCCCTAAAACCAATATCTATTAAATGATTTTAAGAATTTCCATTAATATGGACCAATATTCTTTGGCTCTGAAGAAAGGAAATAAAGATACTATGCTATGAACAAACTGTAAATAACAAAAATTTGTAAAATGTACAAAACGTACATTTATCATGGTCATACAACTCAGTTTCAAAATAATTTTGAGGTAAATAATGATGATAAGAATATTATATTATTAATTATTTCATTAATTAATACAGTTTGTTTAAAAAAAAAAAAATTATTTATTTTGCTGAAACTCTTTTAGGAACTAAGGCATCATAATATTGTGCGTATAGATATATTTATATATGGAGAAAACAAAAGTTTATTATTTAGATACAATTACTACCGGAAACTACTACCAATGAACAAAATATTACATAGAAGCAACAAATAGATCGGAAATTTGGCTTTAGATAGTTTATCTAGCAGGCCCAGCAAATGGACATGTCCCCATTATTTTTGTCTATATATACTACAGAGTAGAAAATAAAGCTAATTTACGGTAGTGTCCTACAATGATTACCCCTTGGTATTTTATTTTATTTCATTATGATAATTATTATTTTGCTTGTCAAGGTATTTCTGTTAAGATGGGCACTCCAACCCCTACCCAGAATCAAATTGCTATCTAGTAATTTTCACAGTGCCTAATTCCGTATAAAAAGTACATGTAATTCTTTTCTCTGTTGAAATGCACAAAGATATTCCGAAACATTTTGATTCTTTTATACTTCGGATCATTTGGACACATGTACACACTTCGTGTCATTTGTTGACAGATTAACATCAGCAATTAAACAGGTTCACCGATTGACCTAAATTGTAATAATTATTTATATGCATTTTTATTTCCTATAACGGTAACCTAAAGTAACAATTGCATTGCTCTGATGATAAATTACTTGACAGCTCGGACCGTTTGACAAATGAATGTGCTAAGGTGTTTGTATTACATAATTGACAAGCATAGAAATGTTCGTCAAAAGCATATAGGTATAATACATTTAATCACTTCTTTTTTATGATTGTTGTAATGAGTGGAATATAGAATTCGTGAATTTACACATGTAGTTGTTGTGTTTTATACCACTCAATTTACCAAAGATGAGCAAGATAAATTGTCTTAAATTTTGATCTGCTTACCAAATGCTGGAGAGAAGAATTATATATCATATACATGTACATGTACTTATGTGAAATTTCCCCACGCTGATGTAAAGTTCCATTTGTATCAAAAAATTTCATAAAACAATCACGGTCGATGCTACTCTAAGTCACACCAGGTTAATAGGCAGTACCCTGCATAGCACGTTTTAAGAGTTTTACAGAATAAAGTAAATTATATTTCCTGGTGAATATTACACATATATCCATAAATCGCATAGCGATCCATCCAATTCCGTTACTTCGAATGAGTTGCCATATTTTCAAAGATATTTTTTTTAATGTTCCAAATAATTTATTAAATAAATAAAAACAAAATATACAAAACATTAAAAACAGTTAAGAACAAGAAGCCATCATTATGTTTGTATTCTCGTCCAGAGTTCTCGCAAAGGTCTCGGCTGTTTGGAGATTTCTTATGGACAGCTTCACTTTGCTTACCTTTAGAGGAATTCAAAACACCCATATTTTATTACACAGTATATCGCGTATGAATAACAGAAAAAAATATTGTCATAGGAAAGGAATGTAACATGACCTTGAATTGGCCGGAAATGAAAAGGAATTTAAAAATCTGAAAGTGACCTCTAAAATAAACTTTAGCGACTGATTTAAACCTCGTCGTTTTAAATAGAATGTATATTTGTACATTTGTATTTTGTTTAATTTGCAAATATTTCAAATTCTACAGGTTTCAACTTACCAAATATTTTAATATCCAGAGCCGATGCGTCGGATTGGTCTCATCGGCATATTCTTGGGGTAATTAGAAATTCTACGATAAGGTCTTTGTAAGTATGAGACCGGGCTTCGGAGTCCGTAACTAAGGTGTGGTCTTTTGATGGGTAAGATACTGGGTCGTCTGTTTTTGAATACTGAGCCCCCTTTCCTATACCGGGATGGATATGATTGGCCAAATTTTGGTCGTGGTCCAAGAGGTCTTCTTTTACCGAATCTCTTTCTTTCCATTCCTCCAAATCCTAAACCCCCTCTAATGTGTTTTCCGCCACTGCCGAATCTTAAACCACCTCCGATACCCTTTCCTCCTCCAATTCCAAGACCACTGCTAATACCTTTTCTGTCTCCGATTCCAAAAGAGCCTTTTCCAAATCCAATTCCCCTTCCTCCAGATCCCCATCTCTTGCCACCTCCAATTCCTTTTCCAAATCCACCCCTACCAAGTCCAAATTCCCTGTCCTTACCAACAGCAGGACCAAGGGATCCGCCAATATTTCCTCCGCCGATTCCAGCACCGAAGCCATTATCCTGTCCGAAACCAGCACCACCACCAAAAGGGACACCGGCAATGCCTCCTCCTAGACCAATTCCTCCATCAATTCCTCCTATATCACTACCTCTTCCCCCATCAAATCCTCCAATTATACCGTCATTTCCCCCAAACGATGGTCGACCAATTATTCCTCCCTTTCCGTCAAGACCTACATCTCCTCCAATAAATGATCCATCAATACCTGAGTTCACATCAAAACCAGCATCAAAACCTCCCCCAATACCAGCTCCAAGGCTGGCATCTGGACCCCCACCGACTCCAATATTAGAGTCCAAACTAAGTCCTCTAGTGGCAAATGCTACACCGCTCAAGTCGTTCTGGAATCCATTGTCTAAACCAGTATCAACCAGTCCGACGTCTGTATTGAATCCAGAGTTTAAGTCATTTACAACACCTCCGTCAAATCCAAACTCAAGTCTTGGCTCAACAAAACTGTTGAGTTCGTTCCCGAACCCAACATTTGCGTTCTGTTCGAACCCAATAGAGTTCATGGAACCTCTTCCAGCGCCTCCTACGTCCAGACGTCCGCCGTTCCTCCTGTAGGCATCACATCCCAGGGGTCCTGGGTCCCCAGGCTCACAAGGGAGGATATGAAGTCCATAACAGAAGGTAGCGCTCAGGAGAACCAGAAAAACTTTCATCCTGGAAATAGAAAAATCAACTCTGAAAAAAAAACGATTAAAAATATTTGGAAATACTCAAGACTTTTTTTTGGCTAGAAGCAAAATAATGTCTCTATCAACTTCAAACGAAAGAAGATTTTTTGGCCGTTTACGTCCGCTGATTATCAAGATAAATACACATGTACCATGCTTAAGTTATGTTTAGTACAAAAAAAAAATGATGTCGTTGTTAATTGATATATTTTGCACAATTAATTAGTCGTTAGATCTGAAGGAACAGATGACATATGGACAGACAACAACGTTTCCTAACTTACCTTGTCCGTTAAAATGTGTCCGGTCTGGGGACTGAGATTTAGGAACCTTCTTTTATATACTTGTCAGGTGCAAATTGTCCGGAAATTGTTGCGCCGATCAATCCTTACGTTTGTTCTGATTCATCGCAGCAGTAACCATATTGTTATAAACGCTGATAACTCATAACTATTAGGTATTTAACCAAATGCTATATTTCTGGATAGAACTGGACATTAATTATGCCAAGATGGCCTATTAATTGGATATTATCCCTAGGTAGTATTGACATTATTATGGGGTTCTGTGGTTGTTTAACGACTCTCTGTGACATAATAATCGTATATAGTTCTGTATGTTTTATACTTTGCATCTGTCATGAGTATATAGAGATTAAAAACGGGCAGGACTAGCTTTTAAAATATTTGTATAAATACAAAAAAAGTGAATGCGTTGAATCATGCAAAATATTGAATACTTCGCCCCACTATCTTATTAATGTTAAAAAATTCTCATATTCCAGGCACGTAGTATCGGGGGCACTTTTTTCCAAACATAACTTTTTACTGTTGAAAATGTTCATTGAAAGGTTGTTCCCCCCCCCCCCCCCCCTCGTTTTGTTGAGGTATATGGTTAAATCAAGGTAATGTGTTCAGGAGGGATTCTGGTCATATTCTTCTCATATTCCTTGTGTTTAAAAATTAATGACATTTTCATATATTAAAGAAGACATTATCACTAGGTGATGGTTGCAATTAGATTAACCGTTTTATATAGAAGCAAGGTCAGGTCATGGTCATTTTCTTTTTCCCTTGAGATTTATAATAAAAAAAACTGTCGCTAATCAGGTGATACCTATTTCTATTTTGAAAGATTAAATGTTTTTGCTTTTTTACATAAAGAAATGTTTCTATATCGGGTCTATCAGATGATTCTACCAAACTGACATAAATAATTTAACTTAAATAGATATTGGCTAATCCGAATTTTCTTCTGTTTTTCTTAAATTTTTAAGATATATTTGTTATTTTTATACACTTCTTATATCTAACTATTTCTTATTTTCACACATGGTAAAGTAGTCGTATAAAGATACAAAATCATGCAAAAACAAAAAGTTTTGACAGTTTAGTAAGAGAGAAGAAACACTTTGTCATGATTTTTTGCTCAAATCTGTTTTCAGATTGGAAGCATTCAAAAGCTAACAAAATTGTAGTTTGTTTAGAAAATCATATTTATAAATGTGATATATTTAAAAACTTTAGGGCGTTTTTATTAATATCAGTTACATTTCTTTGATTTTTTTAACTAAATGCAGGGACCTATATAGCCTACTACATGTATATATAGGTCCCTGCTAAATGTATTGTTCTGTGCGTGATTTTGATATGCCACCGTTCCGCCTGCTAGATTTCAAACTCAGTTCACTATTTCTATTTAAGATTGTACAATTGTGATGAGTAAAGAAAAATATTAATCTTTTAAACTGATCAATTACAGCAAGCAAATATACAGTTCGAATATATCGTCTAGTCAGAAACCAGACAAGAATCCCTCCTTAATGTATCAGTAAATTTTGGTAATGAAATAAAGTTGGAAACTACACCTTCCTCCCTCCAAAATAGGATTTTGGGAGTTCTGCAATGTTTTTTCCTTGTCAAAGTTTTTCCAGTCATTTTTTTTCTGGCTCCCCCATACTTTAAACAAGAGGCCCAGGGGCCACATCGCTCACCTGAGCACTATGGCTAGGAAAAAGCAGAAATCACTTCAATCTTGAAAGGTTGAAAAGTTTAAATATAAAAGTGGTTGGGGGGGGGGGGTGTCATGAATTGAACAAATTTGAATCTACATTATCTGAGGATGCTTCCATTTAAATATGACCAATCATGGCTTTGCTGTTCTTGAGTAGAAGATTTTTAAAGATTTAACCTATGTATTCCTATGTAAAACTTTGATCACCCATTGTGGCCCCACCCGACCCCCAGAGGTCATGTTTGAACAAACTTGAATGTACACTATCTAAGAATGCTTCCATATAAATATGACCAATCATGGCTTTGCTATTCTTAACAAATAGTTTTTTAAAAGATTTTTACTATGTGTTCCTATGTAAAACTTTGATCGCCCATTGTGGCCCCACCCGACCCCCGGGGGTCATGAATCGAACAAATTTGTATGTACACTATCTGAGGATGCTACCATATAAATATGACCAATCGTGGCTTTGCTGTTGTTGAGAAGAAGATTTTTAAAGATTTTTCCTATATATTCCTATGTAAAACTTTGATTGCCCATTGTGGTCCCACCCGACCCCCGGGGGTCATGAGTTGAACAAACTTGAATCTACACTACCTGAGGATGCTACCATATCAATATGACCAATCATGGCTTTGCTGTTCTTGAGAAGAAGATTTTTAAAGATTTTTCCTGTATATTTCCTATGTAAAACTTTGATCGCCCATTGCGGCCCCACCCTACCCCCGGGGGTCATGATTTGAACAAACTTGAATCTACACTACCTGAGGATGCTTCCACATAAGTTTCATGTTTTCAAGCACAGTGGTTCTTGAGAAGAAGATTTTTTAATGATGCCATTAATTTTTCACGAATTCTTAATTATCTCCCCTTGGAAGAAGGCGTGGCCCTTCATTTGAACAAACTTGAATCCCCTTTACCCAAGGATACTTTGTGGCAAGTTTGGTTGAAATTGGCCCAGTGGTTCTTGAGAAGAAGTCGAAAATGTGAAAAGTTTACAGATGGACAGACGGACAGACAGACGGACAGACGGACTACAGACAAAATGTGATCAGAAAAGCTCACTTGAGCCTTCGGCTCAGGTGAGCTAAAAATAAATAAAGCAGTCTGCCTAATACCGGATATCAAATAGTTGCATCGTGTCGAGCTTGTAACTAGTGACCTTTACAGACTTCCAGTACTGCGATTGTTGTCAACAAAGAAGTCACATTCGCTTCTCTGCACTTTTGCATGCCGGAATGGCAGGGGCAAAACTTGTTTCAGTTGAGTACGAAGTATTTGGCAAAGTTCAAGGTAAAGCTGTTTATATTTATACAAGTAGAACAATAGTGTTTGATGCATTTTCAGTTCAATTCGAATTATCTCTAAAGATAATTTTCCGAATATTGTTGCGTTAAAAATAAAATATTACTGCACCCAAAGTTACACAAAAATTGACAAATACACATGCATTGTAGATTGACTAATCCTATGATGACATAGGTAGTAAACATTAAGTTTGCTTCAGGGAAAAATGGAAAAGAGGGGGGGGGGGGGGTCTCCTGCGGAATCTGAGACAAATTTCAAACTTTTGATTTGTTATACCCTTGAAGTTGATTTAAAGTACATTTTTAGGTCTACGTAGATGTAAAAATCAGCGGATTTCCAACTGTATGTATAAAATACCAGTACATAGATACAATTATATATAGTGCATTACACTTCATAAAGGCTTTAAAGGGACATAGACACAGATTTTGAAGACACAGATTTTGAAGTTAATATTTTCTCAAATTCTCTGTATGATATTATGACTTATATGTTGCTATAGCATTTCACACGGAAATATAATAAAAAAACTTATGAATGGTGAAACGTAAACTGTTTTTGTAAACAGGGCGTGAGCTCTGTTATTGTTAATGTTTATGTTTTACTGGATGTGTTCAATTTGTTAAACTCTGCACACATCAATGAACATGGACTGACAATACTGGTGAGTTGGTTTTGCTTTCTCACATTTCCACTCTGAATTTCTGGATTATAGTTTTAATTATTTTCATTAATACACAACAAATTTTCTACTTTTCTTAAGTGTTAAGGATAAAGTTTACTTTGTGAAAGTGCTAGGATGTGTCAATCAAACGTGTCCCGAAATTCTTAGTTTCAATAATTTCCAGATAAAATAAGTTTTTTTTAATTATGTTTCTGTGTGAAATACTATAGCAACATATAAGTCATGATATTATACAGAAAATTTGAGAAAATATTAACTTCAAATCTGTGTCTATGTCCCTTTAAATATAATGTCAGACAAATGCAGAATCTTCCCATGCAAATAAATTAATTTGTAAAGAGCCTGTTCAAAATAGTAAAAATATTCATAGGTCAGATAATTTTTAGAATTATTTTTACACAAAGGGATTTTTCTTCCCTTCCAGTGATAAAAAATATAAATACAGTGCCTAAGCAATATCATGTGTTTTGAACTTGCAGGTGTTAAAATTTTGTTTTGGTTTGAAAAGGGTTTCATAAGATTTATAAACTGTGATTTTGCTCAGTCTGTATATCACTAAATAATAATAATAAAAAAAATAGAACTTCAGCAATGAAAAATTAGTTGCAAAATTATAGCCCAATTAAAGAATATAACCATATATTTACATTTGCAAATGCTTTTGTTTATATAACACTATTGAAAGCAATGTGTATCTATATCCGTATAAACACAGGTTCCTCACGTCTTAAATGTTCGACGTAATTTCTCAGTGACATCATAAAGGGTCAGCAAGCAATCAATAAATCAAACTCATGCCGAGTTTGAAAAATAAAACATTTCACAGGTTAAAGATTATAATCAGGCAAATATGAAATATGAATAAGTCACAAATGTAAATATAAGTAATAAGGTATCATTTTAAAACATCTATCAGGATATAAATATGAGTTGGTACGAGATCATATTTACCATAAAACCTTTCAGGCTTCATGGAATTTGATCTCGTGACCAACCCGTATTTATATCCCGATAGATGTTTATAAAAAGGATACCTTATTTCTTAAATAATCAGTATGATTAAAAGTCAATTGTGTGGCAGTCAGACAGATTCGATCACCTGTGGCCAGGTAGCTCAGTTAGTAGAGCACCTAACTAGAGATTCAGGTGGCCCGGGTTCAAGTCCCGGTCTGGTCCATTGCATTTTTCTCCTTTCCCATTATAATTGAAATGTTTATGTCTAATTTATCATTTCTAAATGATGTGCTTTGTATGACATATCAAAGTACATTTAACTAATTATCTAAAAACTAAATGGAAAAGTCTGAGGAGTTACGAAGAGAATTATTCATGTTCAATTAGTATACCTTACAGTAAATGCTTACCCAGATTGTTCACAGTGTTTAACATAATTATGTAGATTTCATTTCTTTATGTTTCATTGTAACTTAAAAATATTTCAACATTTATATAAATAATTATAAGACCACAGGCACCTGAAGTTACTTATTTTTCTTTTAATAAAAAAAAAAATATACCCCATACCTAATTATTCACTGTAAATTATAAGGTACTGTAGGGGGTATATTTTTTTTATTAAAAGAAAAATAAGTAAGGTGCCTGTGTATAAGACAAATGCATTCTGAACACATACTGTAACAGTTGAAGTTCTTTAACTCAAAATCGAATGTATCAAATTCCATGCATGTATATCTTTAAGTCAGCTTGAAGCCCCAACTACTTTTTCTTTAACCTTAGTTTCTTGAATACCCAGATATTTTGAAGTTTTTTGGGTCTTATTAAGGTCGAGATAGGGAATTATGACTATTTTAGCAGTAGCCATACTCTTTTTTTGCAAATGCTCATTTTTTTTCTGCTAGTTCATGTACATGCTAATATATGTGCATGATTAAAACTAAAATCTGTTTAATCAGTATAGAGGGGAACCCTTTTGGGTAAGATAATTCTGAAATAATAAGTACAGTGTTTTCTCTTTATATCAAAGTATTAGGGTTATAGATCAATTGTAACAGGCTAGGGGGTAAGGTATATGAACAAAATCTCTGTGGACCTTACAACAATTATTGTTTAAATTTTTGATTTCTAAGTGGCATTTTCATCAAATGAAGTGGTCAGTTTGGCCGGTAGCCGGTTCTTTAAGGGAAAACACTGTAAGAATTAATGATTCTTTTCTCATAGGAATTAAATGCTTCTCCAATAAAAGCAGGTGTTAATTACACTACTATAATGATCGAATAGTGCATACATACACAATGTCGATTTTGTACATATTCATCAGATTGATTAATGTTAATTGTCTTTGTATCTAACGAAGGCATATTTTGGGAAACATTCTCATTAATTCATGATCAGCCTAATTCATTAACATTCATTATGTATGCTGCCCATTACCCTGACCCTAATAACCAGTCTAAATGGGTGTTTTATTTTATCTTTGGCTTTAAATTCAGCAATCAACCCCAAAATAACATGGTTTTCATTACTTTTGTTTCTTGTCAAGATTTCTGTCTTTTCATCAGCTCACCACTGGGAAATATTTTATACATAAAATAAAGTTTCTCTACACTGTACCTAAATTTTCAATAGCAAATTGGTTGGAGAACAATCAAAATGGTACTTTATTATATAAGATTAAGGTATTTCCATCTGTTGTGAGAAAATTAAATTCACATTAAAGATCTTTTTTTAAAAAAAATCAGGAAAAAACTTTTTTAAAAAAGTGGAATAATAACTATAAATTTTTTAATACACTTACATGACTATATAATACTAAGTAGTACATGTAATATACACTGTTAAATAAGTCTTAAGTATGTCAAAATATGAATTAAAAAGGAAAACTGTAGATATGAAACAAGAGCAAGCTGCTTTATTTCAAAATTAATAACACTAGGCTTCTCTATAAATCTAGAACGGCTTCGAGAAAAGTATTTTTATTAATGATTTAATATTTATTTTTTTATTTTCAGGTGTATTCTTTAGAAAGGTAAGTTTACTTTCATAAAGCCAAACACTAGCTACAATTATCATTGTATTGTTGATTTGGAAAAAAAATATGAAAAGGACAAAAGAAAAAGATAAATATTTAACAATTGAATAAAAAAGCATTTTTGTTTTCCCTTATTTTGGGAATAATTTTACTTTGTATTTATATATTTGAGAAGTTAATGCCTTTAAAAATTAATGAGATCTGCAATTAATATTTGTCTTTCCCCTGTTAATCAGCACACCCAGAAGACGGCTAAGTCCCTGGGGTTAGTAGGCTGGGTCAGGAACACGAACCAGAAAACAGTGGAGGGCGAGGTCCAGGGGGCCGAGGACAAAGTCAAACAGATGTAAATTATATAATTGTTTTGTGAAACATGATCTCTCAATACCATTTTCCATTTTGTTAATTTAAGTGTAACACTAATATACTGAAACACAAAAGAAACGCAACATCCTAATTTTAGGGGGAAAACTATATACAGGTTTTAACTTTGTACTTCAAAAAGTTAGGACATCTTAAACTTTGCCAAATCAGCAATTTAACGGTTGAATGATTTTCATTCCATTACCGGAAGTTGATTTTGAGCCCTTTTTACCGGAAGCAAAAATTACATGTTTAATAAAACATTTGACAGTAATTTGGGTTTTCAAGGGTTTGTAGCTGTTAATCATAAGTGTTGCACTAATACTCAGGGAAAAAGAATCCTTATTTCTTTTCCCGATGTGATGCCAATATTTCCTTAAAATGACTGAAAGCAGGCATTTTCATTGTTCTTGATGGAAATTCTCAAAATAAAGGTAAAGGAGAGTTGCAGATGCAAATATGCACTACATAACGACTCGTCAGGCTCATGCGTTTCATAAGCATGAATGACAGTTCTTTGACCGGAAGTCCAAGGGTTACTACACTCATGGCCGTAGGAACCGGGGGGGGGGCACGGAGGGCCGTGCCCCCCAATAATTTTGCCGATATATAGGTTACTATAGAAAACTTAGATACTATATGCTTGTGCCCCCTCAAAAAAAACGTCTGATGACCTTTTTTTTTTTATTTTGCTTGTCAGGAGATTTTTTGGTTAGTGTTCCCTCAACTGTCAACTGAAAATGTATGGCTGTGCCCCCCCAAACTGAATTTGCTTCCTACGGGCCTGTATACTACGCCAGGTTAGAGAAAATTCGACCTCAGCATCTGAAAAACAGGCGCTTATAAATGCCTAAGAATATTTATTTCGCTCAGATCAAGAGATTGATAAACCTAGTGCATCGTAGAAATCAAGCTGCAATTGTTGTACATGGCGGACTAGCAAGCTGAAATTGAATGGTCGGAAGGGGGGATGTTTTAAGAGTTATGTTACTTTTTTAGGTTTAAAGATAACATTTAACGTTTAAACCAATATCTGATATTTGTAAATAAACTTTTTACCTTACTGTATTCATTTTTGAATGTTATCTTTAAACCTCAGAAAGTAACACATAACTTTAACCCCCCCCCCCCCTCCGACCATTCAATTTCAGCTTGCTATTCCGCCATGTACAACAATTGCAGCTCGATTTCTACGATGCACTAGGTTTATCAATCTCTTGATCTGAGCGAAATAAATATTCTTAGGCATTTTTAAGTGCCTGTTTTTCAGATGCTGAGGTCGAATTTTCTCTAAACTGGCGTAGTTTAGTAACCCTTGGACTTCCGGTCAAAGAACTGTCATTCATGCTTATGAAACGCATGAGCCTGATGAGTCGTTATGTAGTGCATATTTGCATCTGCAAATCTTCTTTACCTTTACTTTGAGAATTTCCATCAAGAACAATGAAAATGCTTGCTTTCAGTCATTTTGAGGAAATATTGGCATCACATCGGGAAAAGAAAGAAGGATTTTTTTTGGAATATTAGTGCAATACTTTTGATTAACAGCAACATACACTGTACCCTTGAAAACCCAAATTATTGTCAAATGTTTTATTAAACATGCAATTTTGGATTTCTGTTAAAAGGGCTCAAAATCAACTTCCGGTAATGGAATGAAAATCATTCAACTGTTAAATTGCTGATTTGGCAAAGTTGATGTCCTAACTTTTTAAGTACAAAGTTATAACCTGTATATAATTTTCCCCTTAAAATAAGGATGTTGCGTTTCTTTCGCGTTTCAGCATATATCTATTTAAATCTAAGAGAAGTATGTTCATTTTGTTCATTAATTTTTTTGTCATTTATTGATACATAAATGAAATCCTTATGTCCATTCTGATTAATTTTACTTTGTCAAATAAAAATCTGCAATGTGTTTACCTTTGTGGCGTCATATACAAATTACCAAAAATACTGACATCCTCAAAGTTCCTTATCAGGCACAGGAACACGACAACACTTACAAATTTCATTTTGGCTTGTTTATTTTTTTTTCAAAACAAATATTTGTGACTGTTATATGTATTAAGTCATTTTCTAGCTTTTGAGGGATTAAAAATTAGGAAACCTTTATGATATGTAATATAATCATGATAAATTCAAATAAGCTAAAAAATTTAAATTTTGATATTCTCAAATCTTGATTTTTTTTCAGGAAGACTTGGTTACAAACAAAAGGAAGTCCAAGTTCAAGAATTGACCGTGCAGTGTTCAAAAATGAAAAGACAATTTCATCTGTTAAATATCAGGAATTTTCAGTCAGACACTAGCGATGTTTTTTGGTTTATTTCCCAGACAGAAGTTTAAGTAATTTGATTAATTTGATTTATATGTTTGTTGGTGGTTTTGTTAGCTGGCCAGTTAAGATTTTGTTGTATTTTCTAATTATATTGTTGTTTTTATATGTTTTAGCCATGTCAAGTGGTGAAGATACTAAAGACTCGTATATGAATACTAGTATATTCAAAGATAACGAATACAGAGAAGAAATTGTGTAAATTGTCTGTACATCAAATGCGTGTGCGTGACAATCTGCATCTCTGTTAAACGGATATAAAAACTTATGAAAATATCAGACTGTCAGACTGTTGCAGCAGAGTTATATATTCGATAAATTTTGCCATAAGGTCGATTACTATCCGACGAGGCCCATGTATTTTTAACTGCTACGGTTTGATATATTTAGAAAGACATTTAATACTAGTAATCTTTTATATAACAGGCACTTATATTATATACACAAAAATACAACTGTTTACTTGTTACGTATTTTCTAGTGTTTTTCTTTAAGCACAACGCAAATATTTTCGGAAACCTTCCCATTAATTTATGGATTTGTGTAATAAATTATGTTCTACGAAGACCATGGTATTGAAATACTTGTTGTTGACTAATTCCTTGTTGTCCTCGCCCCATTGACGGTTTTATTTCGAATTTTGTGATTTCAATAATAAAACATATTCTGTTCGACCAAGTTGATGTCATAGTTCCCATTTATCAATAAAATTATATACGAGGGGTGATCAAAAAGTTCGCGAACTAATTGAATTACTTCCTTAAAAGAGATAAAATGAGGTTTCAGTGTTCATTATTTTTTTTTAAAGTAGTCCTCTCCAATTTTAATGCACATCTGCCATTGTTCTGCGCATATGCTGATCTGAATTGTGGTTTTGTAAATGGAGATAGTTTTTGATCACCCCTCATATGTTAAACAGGAATTTTGTGAACAAAATTGTTGATTTTGCAAGCTTGAACTAAAGTAATTGGACTATATTTAAAACTGTTTTTTCCAGACCACCTGTATGAAAGATTTCTTAAGCACTGGGCTCTCCATCCAGTTATACTGTGACGTGCAGATCAATATTTTTTACTGATATGTTATGACCTTAAACCTTATACGATTATACAGGCATAAATTTGAACGATAAAAAGTCTTTCCATGTTAATTTGTTTATGCGGGATTAACGGTCGCAAATATTGGAGAAATATATTTTTTTTTTGCATTAGTTGCAACCGTCAATTCCAACATGAACAAAGAAAGAAAACATTTTACTGTTTAAGTGTTCAAATAATTTAATGGAATTATTATGACATTGTGTTTTAGTGAAAGTTTTGAAATTTACATGCACCCTGTAAATATGAATTTACAATCTCACATTTTAGTCATAATGTAAGTGTTAAGGAATGTTTTTAAGTTCTGTGTTAGTTATTAGTATGTAAACAGACTTGTATTTACTAGGCATATTTTTAACTCGCACAAAACCTAAAACATTCCCTATAGTATATTTACATTTTTACGTGTTTTAAATCGGCAAAAATAACTCTGTTTGATTTTCTCGCTGCCTTATATCGCTTATTAACATCTCTGTAGCCTCATATTGTGATGTCACTTTAGTGCGAGTTTCTCCGTATATATTTCTACGCATGAGTATACACGAAAATGTCATTCAAATCAATTTCTTAATTGAGATACTAAAAAAAAACACAGCATATCTAAAAGATTTGAATTTAAATCTATCAGATATATTTAAAATTTACAGATATAGTCATTAATCAAATTATACTACTACTTTGTTTTTTTGATCATAGAGTCGTAGAGATTACTTACATGTATATATATACGTATACGTTTTGCAAGATAGACGAAAATCCCCCCCCCCCAACACACACACACCGGTCACGGTTACCTAGTGGTAGGGTGTTGGCGTCAGCATAGGTTAGTGACTGTTCCTTCGCCAAGCGCTCGACATTAAAAGTGAAATTCAGTGAAAACTAGTTGTAATTGTAACTGAGACAGTTGCAGGTGTTTCCCAAACGCTTCCCAACTCCTTTTCGGTGCCCTCTTCCCTACAAGCTTCATTTATAAGGCAAAATCTCTGTATTGTAGATTTATACTTGTTTGAAGTATTTAGGGGGTATAATATTGCATATAGATGTGTATAGCAAAGTGAGAATAAGCTAATCAGATATCAGTGCATGCACATGATTTCAATAATTTCCATATTCACCATCTCTATCTATACTCTTTTATCAAATATACTGCATGGACATTTCACTCATTGCAATCACGCACACGTGCATGCATGTGCATGATGATCATATCCTTTTGTCTACACTTTTAACATATCTTTATATTTTGAGTATCAAAGCATATCATTGTAAAAATTAATATTAAATGTTACGGCTATATCAAGTATATTGTTCATTTACGCATTGCTCGCGAGCGCACGTGCAGGTATGTGCATGATGAGCATGTTATTTTGCCTATATCTTTCATTTGTAATGTAAAAGTTACGGCTCTATCAAGTATACTGGTCATTTAACATATTGAACGCGCGCGCACGTGCATGCAGATGCATGATAACCAAGTCATCTTTATACACTTTTGATTTGTATTTATATTCTCAGTATTAAAGCATTTCATAAATAAAAATGAAAGTTACGGCTATATCAAGTATTACGTCATTTTACGCATTGCACACGTGCACGTGCATGAATGTGCATTATGACCATGTCATCTTGTCTACAACTTAAATATGTCTTTAAATTCTCAGTATCACAGCATTTCATAAAAAAATTTAAAAGTTGCGACTTCATCAAGTATATTAGTCATTTTACGTATTGCACGCGCGCTCACGTGCATGCATGTGCATGATGACCATGTCTTCCTGTCTAGAACTTTAATATGTCTTTATATTCTGAGTATCAAAGCATTTCATCAAAAAATATTAAAGTTACGGCTATATAGAATATATTGGTCATTTTACACATTGCACATGCATGCATGTGCGCGCAAAATGACCTTCGTTCCGACCATTTACATAACATGTCTATTAACCCTAAAATGGTTTCACCTCAGTTGGATGAGTAGTTTCCGAGATCACTCGCGGACAAAAAAGAACCCAGGAAGAATACATGTATACGAGAGAAAATTCTCGAATGGGACGTTAAACAATATACAATCAATCATCCCCCTTCTTCGAGCTCTCCCCGCGTTAGAACGGACCTGCGAAGATAAAACATTACATGAACTATGAGGTAAACAAAATTGGTATGCTACAAACAATTCAACGATGATTGTTATTTAAAAAAAATATATCATGTAAGTGATAAAAAAGATTAAATAAAGACACATTAAGAACAATGACAGCCCCTGAAGCCATTCAATATTCATTTCAACTGGCGTCATAATTTTATTAATTTTATGAATTCTGTGGAAGATTACGCCAGGCGATGGGCCAAACACGACAAAGAAGACCCGTTACACTTTGTCAGAATGGATTACGAGCATTAGATGGATGTTGAAATCTCGCATTAATCGATTGAGGGGCTGTATGAAAACTATTTATCCTTCTGTCTTTAATAATTCAGAAGTGAAAAAGGAATTAGATAGAATACACAACCAGTATATACTGGTCCCAACGGACAAAGCTGGTAACAACATAGAACTAGGATTTAATTCTGCAGGTGGAGATCCAACTTACACCTATAGCTCCCTTTCTAAGGATGAAATTCTTCAAAATCTTATTTCCGTTTTAGATATTTTTAATATTCCCAACATTCAAAATAAATTTGAATTACCATACTTTTACTGGATTCCTAAACTTCATAAAAATCCTTACAAACAAAGATACATAGCGGGTTCTAGTGAATGTTCTACCAAAGCCTCTCTCTTTACTCCTCACTAAAATATTTACTGTATTGAAGGAGAAACTTCAGGAGTACTGTACAACAGTATACTAGTATTTGAGAAGTGGTGTAAGTCAGATGTGGATACTTAAAAACTCCAAAGAACTTTTAGTAGATTTGAAATCACAAAATTTTACTAAAATCAATAACATCAAAACATACGACTTTTCAACAATTTATACAACCATTCCCCTCGATAAATTGAAGTCTCGGCTTTTTGACATCATAGAAGGAAACGGAAGTCGTAAATATACTTACCTTGTCATTGGTCATTTGCAAAATTATTTTGTTAGAAAGCATTCTGATTGTACACGCAAGTACTCTGAAGTTGATATTAAAAAGATGTTTGAGTTTCTGATTGACAATATCTATGTAGTTTTTGGAGATCAGGTCTTCCATCAATCCGTTGGAATTTTCATGGGCACCAATTGCGCCCCTTATTAACAGACCTATTTTTGTATTCATATGAAGCAGAATTTATCCTATCCAAAAACTTCTACACGAGAAGAAGAAAACACTTGCTGTGGCCTTCAACTCGACATTTCGTTATATCGACGACGTATTATCAATTAACAATAATTACTTTCATTCATATGTCGACTCGATATATCCCAGTGAGCTTGAAACAAAAGATACCACAAATTCTGACACATCTGTTTCATATTTAGATATTTTACTAGAAATAGACGTTAATGGTAACCTAACAACAAAGCTTAATGATAAACGTGATGACTTCAACTTTTCAATCGTCAACTTCCCTTACTTATGTAGCAATATACCCTTATAACCTGCATATGGGGTTTATGTCTCTCAGTTGATTCGATACGCAAGAGCATGCTCTACGTATGAACAATTTCTAAAACGAGGCAAACTATTGACAAACAAATTGATGAAACAAGAATATCAACAGTCTTTGAAGTCATCATTTCGCAAGTTTTACTGACGATACAATGACCTTGTCAGTACATACAACCTATCATTAAGTCAAATGCTGATTGATGTTTTTCATAC
The DNA here is from genome assembly GCF_033153115.1 of Saccostrea echinata. Classification (NCBI taxonomy): domain Eukaryota; kingdom Metazoa; phylum Mollusca; class Bivalvia; order Ostreida; family Ostreidae; genus Saccostrea; species Saccostrea echinata. The sequence goes on along the minus strand of NW_026889751.1, from coordinate 20,631,073 downwards.
TAATTGTTATGCCATTCTTTATACATTGAACTTTCTACGGATTTTTCCAATTTTTTTCCGATCATGACAAAGAGCACACGGCGGGTGTGACCGGTCGGCAGGGGATGCTCACTCCTCTATGGTACCTAATCCCACCTCTGATGTCTTAGAGACCCGTGTTTGCTCTACTCCATATTTGTATCGTTTCATTGGACTTTCTCCATTTAAGACAATGACCAGGAAGAATTAAACCCCTTCGAAACCTTTTAATCAAATTAATGTAAGAAACTGCTCAGATATAACCTAAAAGTCGTAATGCCTCATAAACGAATGATCAAATAAACTTTCCCTAATATAAATGTACAAATTATTTGTCACCCGTTTTCCCCCCAATAAACACTAGGATGTTTCTTTTATTCCTATTTTGAAAGGCATTCAGTATATGCAATTTCTTTTTCAGAAGTGAAAACAGATCTGCATTTCACGTCTCGAATTCAATAAATGAGATCTGTGCAACTATAGTCCAACTGAATCCTTAAAGTATGAAAGGTTTTCTTATTGGGCTAGATGTTTTACTGTCATTCTCCTATATATCTAAATTATAAAGACCATACCTCCGTTGCTGCTTAAACTGCAGTGTAAATGGAATTTCACAATTACGTGCAACCAAAAAAGAATCTTTGTGACATTTATTTGAAATACAAAATCTTGTTTCTTTACCTGTCTTATTTTCAGGACCCTGGATAACCCTTCAGTAAATTTATTTTCCAAAATCATGATTTGATTTGATAAATTTCTGGTAGAATTAAAACATATTTAAACCCCCAAAAATGTGAAATGAAAATCCCTTATCTTTCCTTTTGAAAGATGACATCAAAGTACCACATCAAATACATATGTTGTTAAATTTCACAAAATCACTTATTTGACATTGTCAGTTCGTACGGTTAATCTTGTGATTGTTTCCTTGGGGTAAGTGGAACTTTTTAGTATAAAACATCAATGACAATTTATTTTCTATTTATTCCATGGAAAAGTTAATTATTGCTTATTTTGCATTTAAGGGGAAAACTTATCAATGTAATATTATTATTCCTGCCTATTACACAAATCACCTATCTTTTAATTTCATTAAACAGTTGTAAAATACTAAAAGAAGGTCATAATTTCCAAAATGAATATAAGTTGCCCACTCCAAGTGCTACTTACATCTTCAATATGCATAAAGTATGTTTCCACTTAAGCTGCGCTTATTATTATAATAATATCATTCCATAGTTTCCATTATATGATATTATTCACCGAGGACTTTACCCAAACAATAAATACTAGAGTAGACTATAGTTATCTTTAGTTTACTATAGTGATAACTTTGACAATTTTATATTCCTATGAAGCAGTATCTATTCAAAGACCTCTACAAAGAAGAAAACACTTGCTGTGGCCTTCAACTATTATTTAGATATATCGACGATGTATTATCTATTAACAATAGTAATTTCATTCATATGTCGATTCGATATATTCCAGTGAACTTGAAGTAAAAGACATCATAGAGTCTGCCACATCTCTTTCATATTTGGATGTTTTACTGACTGTAGACGTTAAGGGCCAACTAACAACTAAACTGAATGACAAACGAGATGACTTCGGCTTTTCCATCGTTAACGTTCCTTATTTTTGTAGTTAGATACCCCAAACATCTGCATATGGTGTTTACATCTCCCAACTTATTCGATACTCGAGACCGAGGCAGGCTACTGACAGATATGTTGATGTTACGGGGATTTCAACAACCTCGTTTGAAGTCAGTATTTCGTACATTTTAAAGTCGTTATGATGATCTTGTTAGCAAAAATAAATTATCATTGGGTCGTATTTTGCCTTACTTGTTTCATACCAATTGACAGGACTTTTTTTTTATACTGAATTTGACTATGGAATGTTCCGTATACCTAATCAATAAACAGGGTTCACGGCGGATGTGACCGGTCAAACAAGGGATGGTTTCTCCTCCTTGGCACCTGATTCCACCTCTGGAATTTCCAGTGGTCCATGTTTTATGCCCTCTTCATAGAATCGTACTGTTTATAGATTTTTTTGAGATCGATTACTGTTCGTCAACTTCACCTTTTTTCATTTACTATGGTGATAATTGAAAACTTTGATGCACTATAGTGATCAGTATGACACTAAAGTGATAAATTTAAAAACTTTGAAATTCTGAAGTCAGGGTTCTCCATCATTTGAAATTTTACTGTGTTGCAGACTTAACGTGAACCACTAATATTCGCGGTATCTTTGCTATCAAATTCGCAACCGAACCACTATTCATTATACATGTAATTACAAAAGCATACACACACAAACAAGTTTTTTGAATCACCAATTCGTTATACAAATGGTATGGTAGTACATATTGATAAAAATAATTTAATGGAATGGATATTTAAAACAATTAGACTTTTTCCATATAATAATATACATACAATGTACTATAAGACAAACCAAGTGGACCCTCCATCCCTCACCCTAAAATTATGTTGGCACTATGAGTCAAACATCGTACCTTAATGATTCCTTTGATGTATAAATGTATTGTTGAAGGATTTAAGACAACCCGTAAAAGTATTTTACTATTCTAAAGTTTCTTTTTAAATTCGTAAATTCGATCAACTGACAAAAATCACGGCAAATTTACTCTTTAAGTGGGGAAGTAGATCGATTTTATCAACCAGAATTTCCTCTGCTCTTCAGAACATGTATAAAATGTGAAGTTAAATATACATTGTATATACAACAATATCAATTCAAAAAACTTGTTTGTGTGTGTATGCTTTTGTAATTACATGTATAATGAATAGTGGTTCGGTTGCGAAATTGATGGCGAAGATACCGCGAATATTAGTGGTTCACGTTAAGTCTGCAACACAGTAAAATTTCAAATGATGGAGAACCCTGAGTTAACTATAGCAAAATATAGTGAACTATAGTAAATTTTTGTTAGGGCTTGTGTACGGCTTGCTTGATAGACCTAATGAAATTTATATGATGTTATTTACTAATATAAAAAAGACCAAATTGGAATGAAAGACAAACAATAATCATTTTAGAAATATTATCCAGTAGAAGTAATTGAAAACCAAAAGATTAAAAAAAAAAGTATCAAACTAAAAATAAAATTTGAAATAAAAGGGTTTGCATGTTATGTGCATGGAATTATTGGAAGTAGAGGACATCAAGAGATATCTTTCGTAAAATGAGAATCTGCAAAACTCGATAATACCCATGTTGTGAAATTAAATAATTTCTATCACAGAAAATTATAAACTGTAGTAATAAATTTAAAATTTAATATTTCTAATGTTATCATGTTAAACACATTCATAAACCATAATTATAACTTTGAAACTTTAATTTAAAGTAACAACTTTGACACTTTGATTTACTAAAGTAATCACTCTGACACTATACTGATAACTTTGAATTACTATAGTTAACTATATACTATATATAAAATAAAGTACTTTTTTGTTAGGGTATGGTGGTGGTTCATTCATACATGTAAAATTGTTCAGTGAAGAAATGCTTCTTTGTTGAACAGATTGAAAACAAACAATACCTAGAAAAAGGTAAACCCCTTCTAAACTTTTTAACAAAAATGCTTTGAAAACATTCTTTTTGTATATTCATTGTTTAAAAAATATTACAAAACCCTGCTTAAACAATGTCGCATAATGTGTTTTAGTATATTTGACAGATGTCTGTCAATGTCTGTTCAATGAATGGAATTGGTACAACTATAGTCTAGGTGAATTCTTAAAGTATGAAAGATTTTCTTACTATGTTAAATGTTTTACTGCCATTCTTCTATCTATCAAATATCTTAACACTGCTAATATTATAAAGACCATAACTCGGTTGCTGCTTAAATTTCATTGTAAATGGAATTATGTGCAAATAAAAAAATCTTTGCGACATTGTTTGAAAAGTAGAGTCTTTGATTTTATACTTGCCTTATTTTCAAAGGCCCTAGATACCCCCGAGTCAATTTATGTGACAATATCACGATTTCATTTGATAAATTGTCAATGGAATTAAAACATAAATTAAAGACCTCAAAAAGAATCGGATGAAAAGCTTTATCTTTCCCTTTTATATTTCACATTAAAGAAACACATCAATTAAATATATACACATAGTTAGAATTCACAAAATAAGATGGACCATACATGTAGGTTTCCTGTTTAAGTTCGCCTTAATTGTTTTTATATTTATATGTACCACAGCAAATTTATTTTATTTGTATCTTTAAAAGTCATAAAAGGGAGAAGGGCGCATCAAAATTTAACAACTAGGCAAACCAAACATTTTTGAAAATCATAGATTTTGTAAAGGATTGGTTGAAACTTTCTCCTCGCTGTGAGCAGCCAAAGGGAGGTAACTTTTGGAACTTCCTGTCCAATTACAATTGAATGACAATTAAACAACATTCTGTGGGGGTATTATACATGTACATCCTTAAAGATACTAGTACATTATTCAAGCACCCTAAACACTTCCTCTAAGCGTCCAAAATAAAATATTGTGATATGATTCTATATTACACACTGTGTGTGTGTTATTACAGTTTTTGATCTTGAGAAACGTATGAGGATTCTTATATTCTTCCTGACTTATAACCTCCATATGCATATCAATCATACTTGTCTTTAAAATCAACTTGATTCATGTATAAAATGCCGATTCCTAATTAAAAAAAAGATTATTATTACACACAACTTCATTGAAAATACTTATGTGTACATATTTATATAATAAGAAATACTGTTGCTTTAGTGTCATTAGTGTGACTAAGTTTTTAACCGGTCATTCCGACACTCTTTCAAATTCTCTAGCTATAAATATATCATCCGTCCATTTGACTATCCTGGGAACAACCCAAGCATTCTTCAAGCATAATCATAACATTTCAATATCAGCAACTTTTTTGGCAATGACTGATTAAATAAAATTTTTGTCCCTCGCTTTCACTGAAAGTGGGGGATACTAATTTGGGTCTGTCTGTCCGTCCGTCCGTCCGTCTGTCTGTATTTCTGTCTGTCTGTAACACTTTCGTTTCCGCGCGATATCTCGAGAACCCTTTGAGCTTTCGCAATGAAATTTTGCTTAGCAACTCCCTTTGGCCTAAAGAAGAACCCTATTTATTTTGAGGTCAAAAGGTTAAAGGTAAAGGTCATAAATTCATACATTCCGTCTGTGTGTAACACTTTCGTTTCTGGGCGATATCTCAAGAAGCTTTTGAGCTTTTGCAATGAAATTTTATACCATAACTCCTATAGCCTCTCTTGCCCCTCTCAAAGTGTCCCATCACGTTTTTTTTATGTATTTATTGTATTAAAAGTCGCTTGGCACTATTTTTAGCACAGGGGCATGTGGAGAGTTATTACGTATAATACAGGTTGTCGGCGGATTTTATATTCTAATTACATCTATTAGAACTGTTTAGTAAAGGCTAAATTAGACAACATTTATTGTGTAAAATTTTGACAATATCAAACGTGAATATAAACATTGTATATGACTTAATGTTTGCATTAATTAGCTATATAATTAAGTGCCTCCGAGGTCTAGTGGTATGTTGCCCCCTTAGCAAGCGCTAGGCCCGGGTTAAATCTCCGGACGATTCTCTTTTTTTTAAATGTTTTTTTTTTTGATTTTCTAAATGATACTATTCAACATGTGAAATAAAAAAGTTATGATGTCTGGCGTGTACAAACTCATAAAATCATTGTTACAGTCTGATATATATTCTGTATATAGTATATTAAAAAGAATCTTCTATGCACATATTAAAGAATAAGCAATCAAATCTTTATATCCATATTGGCATTTTTTTTTTAAAATTTGCTTCAATATACATGTATACATTTGATAATTCTACAAATACATGGGGGCAGTGTGACCCCCCCCCTTCCCGAACTGCGCATGCTCTTCTTTTTTCCCTAAGCGGAGGACACAAATTCTCTGAATTAGGTTGTTTCCAATTACATTTGGGATTTTTAAAAAGTCGTTGAATTGAATTTTACATTCTGATTCAGACTAAAAATTTAAGTGCATAAATGTCATTTCCTTCACTGAAACCACATCTATGTCTCAGTCGTTACATGTAGAACAATCGCTTGGTTTATGTAAGGCTTGGTTTATGTAAGGTACTTGGAACGGAATCGCCATCATAAGTGCAAAAAAGTTAGAGTTTAGGCTGGAAGAAATATGTAATAGTCTGTCATATGATCTATGAGCAATTAAGGTTGTTTTACAATAACTTGATTGAAAAAAAAGTTCTGTATACTAAAAATCCTTGAGGAAATTAGAGTCACTGAAATAACATTTAAAAGGTTTTATCTAATGAATCATATAATTTTTACATAACCTCACTACACTTGGCATTATAATATTAAAATTATCAATTCGAATTCATTATGCCACAGAATTTGGATGTATGATTTATGCAACAATTCGTCTCAGAATAAATGCTTTATTTGATATTATTGGAATTATTAACACGGTTATAAAAATAATATGAATAAAGCAAATTATAATATCGAAAACTAATTCTCTGAGTGTTTAAATTGGCAGTTGTACGAACCACACCTCCAAAATATCATTGAAAATTTCACAAAATTAATAATATTGAAGATAAGTAATTCAAACTAGAATTTTTTATCAATTCCTGGTTTAAAGAACCTCTCCACCAAACACCAAAGGCAATGACATCGTTAATGTAATTCTAGTTATAAAATCATAAATAATACGTTCTAATTCCTCGTTTATAAAAATGAATTATTGATACAAATGTCTCTTACTAACAGTCAAATTATTAACACACAGTTGATGGCTGTCTAGGAGGATGTTAGGCTTGTTTCTTGTAATAATTGCCGGGGTTCAGGGTGTCCTTGGGATCTATGGTGGATGTATGAGATATACAACTATTGTTGAGCCTTCTGGTCATCTGAAGGTAAAGAATTATATAATATAAGTACGAACAGATGCAAAAACATGTTATATAACTCTATATTTTCCCTTTTCCACATTTGCAAAATTTTACAATTAAAGCACGTTTCAACTTTTAAACGATCATGTTCATTTCTATTAATGTGTAAAGATCCTATTAATGAAAACAACCAAAAATATATTCGAAAATAGGTAATATTTTGTACGATATACATAAATGATAAAAAAAAGCACTTGCAATTGTACCTTTGATTGTATTTTTTCTTTTTGCAAGTATTTTTTTTTTCTTAAATCTAATTATCAAGGTGAAAGTTTTCTTCTTAAATGGATGGAAAATTGGAGAAGGTCCATGTCAGAACTGCACAACTGGTGATATAGGAACAGAAGTCACAGACAAAAGAAAACGTATAATCCAACAGGCCAATGATTCAGAAATATTTGGGAAATGGACAATTGAAAGGGACTATCCTTATCAAGATATTGATAAAACACAAGAAATAAACAGTGTTTCTAGAAGTTTTGTGATGCTTGTTAGTGAACGAGATGGTTGGGAAATGGAAAGTTCAATCGTATCTTTGGAGATTGATTTCACAAGTGAGACATTTGACATCGAGTAAGTATTTTTAAAAATTTCTTTTTGACTGAAAGGAAAAAGAAACGCAGGGTAATATAATATGCAAAAATTTGTTGACCGCATGGCTGAAAATTATGAAAATTGGCCCTGCTTATTGTGCATTAAAATCGGTCTTCAAAATTACTCAACAGTGAAATGTATGACGTCATGAGAGAAAACTGGGTAAAAAGCTAGAAACACGTGCATGTTGATGATGACGGGTTTGTAAACGCATCTTGTAATATCACTTGATGCACTAGAGATATATATCGTTTTTTGATATTTACAGACAATTTAATTTTCTAGCTTGCAATCATGGTACGCCCGAGGAAAGTTCCATTGGGTATGTCTGTTGCATTGCCGAAGTAAAGAAAAAAACAGCAGGTTGCTGCGCAATTTGTTGTGAATTTTTCCGCTAGAATACGTCTTATCCGTCTTCAGAGAAGAACAGGAAGGGTTTTTCAAGCAACCGTTACAATGACGTTGACGCGTGATAACGCCACGTCAAAATTGGGTTATTCATCCTGGCATTTGTTTAATCACCACCACACTTTCACTGAAACCGGTATTAATACAGTAGGCAATCATTATCGTTACATTGGCCAAAAACTAAAAAAAAACTATTGTGCGATTTTTGTTTGGAAGCTTGTAAACTTTACGTCGGTGTTCGTCTAGTGCACACTCACGAGTGCGAAATATGTGTAATTTTTCAGCATGTTAACCCCGGCCCTATGTAGCAAGAGTTTGTTAAGACTTTCTCGCAAAAAATCACCTTACCCCAATCTAATGACCTCCATAAAGTCCAATTCATCTTTTCCTCAAATCGAACATCTGTGGGACCACCTGGAAGGTATGGTTTAAAGGCGTCTGAATGCCCAGGCTAGTACTCTCGACCAACTAAGGGCTGCCTTGTCGGAAGGGTTGAATAATTTCCATATGAGAAAGATAAATGCACTGATGAATGTTTTGCAAAGGAGAATCAAAGCTGACAAATGTGCGAGGTAGCCATAGGAGATAATGAGAATTTTCGATTTTCACTTTTGGGGGTACCGTCATATGATTTTTAGTGAAATATGAATTATCAATCCCAATCAGAAGAGATTTTGGATACTGGTTGATTTAAGATGAACTTAAATGTTAGATAATATTATTGGAAAATTCGTGGTATAAAATAACATTAAATCACAAAACTTTACCATGCGTTTCTTTTTCCTTTCAGTTCATTTCAATTCGTTTAATTTGTAATTTTCCTTATACACTTTGATAAACGGTTTAGAAAACTTCAATAATTAGACTAGAACTGAATCACCAATTTAAGACTGCATATCAATATGCCGATATTCATGTAAAATGTTTGCTATTTTCTCGAGATCATCCTTATTCTGATTTCTGCATTTTGGGATGTAGAGGGTGGTGTCGGTACTTCCCGAGGATTTTCCAATGTAGGGGATGGAGTCGGGACTCCCCTAGGATTTCCTTAGCTTTTTAAATCATATAGAAATTAAGCAATTGTTTAGTGACAATGTGCATACGTAAATATTTACATTTTAAATAAGTATGACAAGATTGCTTCAAAGATATTGTCCAATTTATGGTAAATTAATTACTGTAAAATCATATATTTTCGAGGGGTCAAATGTTTGTGGTTGGAGAAACATATATTGGTTCGTGGGGATTTCATTTCGTGGAATGAAGAATTGTTAAATAGTAATATACTTGAAAAATTACATTTCGTTGTGGACATTTATATGTGAGTCTCGTCATAACTTAGAAGAAGAAAAAAACGAAAATTAAACCCCACGAAAATTTGTGATTTCAGAGTATTCCTATAAAGGATTGCAGTTGTTCATATCGTATTTTAAACTTGAAATTTATCAATTGAAAGTAGAATTTTTTCCATTGAGATTGAAGTGGGATGAGGTTATTTTTTCAGATTTTTACAGATTTATAAAACCGGTCAAAGAAACCTAGTTGTAGGGCATTTGCTTCGTGATCGGAAGGCCCTTTTTCGATTCTCGTTCACCGCGGCTCGTCAAACCTAAGATGTAAATATAGATAATGATTGTTCCTTCGACAAGCGCACTAGAAGTAAAAGTCACAAGTCTTTCGGATGAAACCTTAAAAACTGAGGTCCCCTGTAACAGTAGGCGTTAGCACGATAAAGTATCCTCACTGCTCAATGACCCCGAATGCCAAGTGAAGGTCTAAATTTGAAGCCCTTAAACCGATATATGATGACGTCTCTTTTTGAGTGAAAAATTCTAGAATGGGACGTAAAACAACATAAAATCAATCAGTCAATCAGATTTATAAATCCAGCAGCTGGAATGTCGCTAACAAGGATTATTTGAAGTACCCCCACCTTGCATTATACATGTATGTTGTTCAGTTCAATTACAGAAATACTTCGATTATAAATTTTCTGCTTATATATTTGAATCTGTTAATTTGCTGGATTTCGCCGGATTGGACGTCATATTGGTGCTGGATTAGACCCTGTTTATATATAATTTATATAAAGTTAATTCATTTCGATTACTTTTCAATTCTCTTTTTAGTTTTAAAGGTATGGATGACCAAATTCATGTGTAATCATTGAGGATTTCGTGAAACGTGGCCGGAATTGCAAAACAAAATCTACACTACAAATGCATATTAGAAATATTCAAATAAAATTTTTAAATAACGAGTGAGAAGTGCGAGACAAATATAAAAAGACATATATGAATCTACTTGGTCGGAGTGATTTAAGAATAGCATGTTAGAGCTGTTAATGACACAAGAGAGTTGCTTAGATGTTAAATCTGTGAAAAAGCTATACACGGAATACACGCCAAACCAACTCATCTGGGAAGAGAAGTCGATATCCCAGCGACTTTGATGTTTAGTTAACCTTCTTTGGCTTTTCCCCCAAATTTTGGAGGGGTGATGTAGTGATAAGTGAGGTAGTGAGCAGATATGTTTGCGATCTGGAGCAAAATGTTCAGACAGCACATGATCGTGCCAGACAGAATATATCTCCTAATCTGTCCTGAAGACAGTGAAGAGTGCACATGATCTGAAGGTCTAGGTCGGAGATTAGGTATACTGGCGCCGTAATGCGGGAAAGAAGGCTGAGTTAGTCTTGAAAGGTTCAGACATCATAGTCGAGGTGAAGTCAGATGCCGTCTTTGCAGTTAAGAGTTAAGTCTCCTAGAGAAGTCAAGGTCATGCACTGTGACAAACTCAAACGGTACGAAGCCAGGCAGCTTCCGAGATGGTTATCATAAAACAGACAGAAAGAAAGAAAACCAGAGACTAGATGAGACAGTTGTAGTTCTGCTCTGCGCAATAGAAGTTATTCTGGGCAAAACGCTTCTATACGTAGATGCGTGTTCAAGGTTAAGTTCTGGGCATCAGGGGTGTAATTGATTGATTTAAAGAGTATGGTATCGTGAATATTTTGGAGTATCTGTAAAGTGCTGTGTTATGCTTCACATGCTCACTTGTTAAATAAGTATGTTTTGAATGTTATTGGAAAGATATACTTAGTATGCCTCAAGTGTTTATAGGTAAAATACTGAGCTTTGAATGACATTAGTAAACTTCAGAATTATGTCTCAGCTGTTTACTTGTAAAATATTGAAAATGGTTTGGAACTGATGTCTGTAAAACATGTAAAATACTGAGTAATGTCACAGTTGTTTATTTGTAATATATGCAGATGTCTCGGATATTTTGTTTAACAGTTTGTGGTCCGCTCTATAAATTACTTGCATGGAGACAATAAACAGTTTTATTTCTTTTGAACGTAAACAATACCTAAATTTCCACAAACATTGTAGAAAGGGCTACAGGTAAAAATTCGTAAGACTATTTTAGATAATTTTTTCATTATATTTCCTCAGCCTTCTTTTTTAGAGGGAAATATAACTTTATGGTTCACTATCTTCTTTATATGACAAAGTTACCATACAAGTATTTCTTTGTTTTCTTTTTTCTTTTTTTTATTTATTCATTTTTTTTATTTTTTGATATAGTGTGAACTAATGGGGAGTATGCGACATGCATATGTATTAACCTTTTTCAAGTGTGTAAAGTTGTAATCTATGACTAAGATAAAAATTACTTCAATCTGTAAACTGCAGAGAATTATATGATTCTACGAAAAGAAAGTAAGTTCAAGACTATATATTTACATTTGCTATGTCTTTCTACTAAGCCAACTGTGAAATTGATTTGAATGTCATTTTTGTGTATACTCACGCGTAGAAATATGCACGGGGAAACTCGCGCTAAAGTGACGTCACAATGAACTACAGAGACGTTAATAAAAAATATGACGATATAGGGCAATGAGAAATTCAAACATTGAGTATATTTTTGGTGCTTTTAAACATGTAAAATGTAAATATAAGGAATGTTTATAAGTTGAGTGTGAATTATTAGTGTGTAAATCACACAGACTTGCACGTAGGCATATTTTTCATGAAGCGCTAGTGCGGTTCATGAAATGTGCCTATGTGACAAGTCTGTGTGATTTACACACCAATTATTCACACAAAACTTAAAAACATTCCCTAATTAAAGGCATAGTAAACCTCAATCTAATTAAAATCAGATCCTTTGATCCGCTCACATAGATCGCTACACCTTGTGTAGCGATCTACCGGAGCGGATCAAAGGATCTGATTTTAATCAGATTGAGTAAACCTCAAATTATTGTGTTTTTGTCATCAGAAACTCGAATCATTTGAATCTCACTTTATAAAAATAAATGTTTAAGGAGGTTGGATCCTGCCATCAAAAGTGAGGAGAATTTTTTATCAAGTATATTTTTAGAATTTATACACATAATTTAATTAAAAATCAAAACAAAAAATGGGGTCAATGCGCTTCTTTTGGCGCTACAGAGCATTTAGTTTGACCTTTTTGCACTGTAAACACGTCTTACACATAAATCAATTTTTAAAGATTTTCCTCCAATATTTTTTATTCAAATAAATTATGGGAACAAACACAGTCTTATTTCATCGTGAATAGACACATTAAATTTGTGACAATGAAAAAAATTTCGAATTACTCCGCATGTATAATAATTTGACCTTTTTGCACTCAAAAAATTTCATTTTGCTGGAATTAAAAATTTAACAAGCAAACAATCATTTGAAAGTTATGACATTTTACTGAATTTAAGAAGAATGGTTAAAAGTATGTTATATATTCAGAAAATAAAATTAAAAGTGGGGGTCTGTGATGTTAATTTTTAGATATTACTAAAATAGTGCTAATTTTAAGCTTAAATTAGGGCTATTTTTTTCTTGTTTTTTTTCACAATATATTTGCTATATTTATCAGATATGATGATAGAATTCATGACAGTTAATTTAATATATAATTTAGGACCAATTATAAAACAGTTCACTGCACAAAATAACTCTGTGTGCAGAATGCTTGTAAAAATAGGAATCCAAACTTAACATACTTTAAATACTTCGAAAGAGAAAAAATGATCATATTCTTCTAAAAACCCTTCCGCCACAAAATATAGTTCCTCACTTAATGTTTTTGGTATGGAATTTAATCATGGAGTTTTAACTTATATAGTTTAATTGGCATTGTAGAATCCAAATTTATTGTAAGAATTAAAACATTATGCATAATTTTTAAAATATAGGTTAAGATAAAAATCTGCTCAAAAGCTCAGGAGCGAACCTCGTTAAGCACTCACGTGTTGATCTTAATTGACCCTTGTTGTTTATTTTTACTCTTAAAACCCCGACGTGTGAAACTATTTAATTAACCTTATTATGCAAATTATGAGAAGGGAAGTGAGATACATTTCTCTAGACATTAGTTTTATTAGAGGATCCTTACCGATACACACTGTAATGAATTAATTTTATTTATAAAGCACATTTTACAACAACTCTTAACTAACATAACTGCCATAAGTTCTCAATTCTCAATAACCGTGTAGTGCAGCATGTGCAGGACATCGCTGCGAGAATTCCATCGGCATCGAAAGCAAGTTTTTGATTTGCCTAGATGGCCGAGCGCGCTGTTCCTGTACTGCTTGGAGACATATTGCGTAGGTCAAGAGTTCAACACCGGGTTGGGGAGGAAGAGGTATCCTTATAAATGTGAATTATTTCTTTGTGCTTTCTCTCTCTCTCTCTCTATTATATATATATATATATATATATATATATATATATATTATATTATATTATATTATATTATATTATATGTAATAGAAACCCTATGCAAGTAATTGCAGACGAGAATACTTGTACCGAGTAACATTGAGTGAATAATTCTTGTCCTCGATTGATTGATTGATTGAATGTTGTTTTACGTCCCTTTCGAGAATTTTTTCTCTCATATAGAGACGTCACCATATACCGGTGAAGGACTCCAAAGTTAGACCTTTACTCGGCACTCACGGCCATTGAGCAGTGAGGATTCTTTATCGTGTCAGCGCCTACCGTGACACGGGGCCTCGGTTTAATGTCTCATCCGAAAGACCCACAACTTTTACTTCCATTTGCCGAGCACTTCGCGAAAGAACAGTTTCTACTTATTTTTTATCGACTTAGGTCAGTCGCGGCCACGGAGCGAGCGCTCTAACGATTGAGCTACCTTGACGGTATCTTTTCCTCAAAGAAAATGTGCTATACTGAGGTATTTTTCCGCTTGACAGTGGTTTAATTATGTTGGAATACTCTAAATGTCTCTTATATCAAGAACAAACATGCATAAAAGATAGAAAATTGAAGGAAAATACACTTCTATAAAACTAGAGGTGCTGTGAGCAATGAGCAAAGTCCATTTTTTCGATGGGTAAGCCCAAATATCTGTTGAACCAAAACAATAAGTAGACGGGACACAATGACAATATGTGATAAAGATTCTGTGAAAGTATCCTTAAATTTTATTCCGTGGTATAAGAGGAGTAGCACATAAGAAATGGGCACCACCGATAATAAAGAAATGACAGTGTCTATGTTTTGCAATGGGAAACATGAAATATGTGTCCGGTCAAAAAGTAAAATAAGCATTACGTTAAAAGATTCTGTGAAAGTCTCTTAAAATTTTGTGGTGTGGTATAGAAGGAATCGCAGATAAGAGATGGGTACCCCAAAGCGTAACGGAAGGACAGCTAGACAGACGGATGGACGTGATACGGACGGACACCCCCTCACTATGAACCCCCGGTTTTTAGGCGGGGGTATAATGAAAATTAAAATAGTATTTGAGAAGTATTCGAGAATTTAAAACTGTAACATTGTGGCACAAAGTGGATTCAAAGCATGACTCTAAAAAAGTATATATATCATGCTACATACATAGTTAATACCTATGAAAAGGAAATTTCTTTATAAATGATTTTTTTCCGAAAAGATATCGATGAAAATATTGAGCTGACCAATTTTTTTTATTAAAGTTTATAAATTATTTGGTTTCACTCAAAATTAGACAAAAAACGTATATAATGTTGACCCTAATTACCAGTCTGGACATACTTCCCATGTAATGCACTTTGTGTGATTTGAATATTTTTTTGCCAATAACTTACTCTTTTAAAAAGCTTATATCATCATGGTGTAGAAGATGTTAAAGGTAACTAAAAATTAATATTATGAGCCAAAATTATGAATATGGTCGTATGAGAATGACACGTCTTGATTCCTTTTGTAAAATGTGAAGATCCAGAATCTTTTTAAAATAATCTTCAGAGTACTTGTACGTAGAATCAGAATAAATTTTAACAAAATTATTTTGTAGATGACCTATCACAAAATATGAAAATGTGCGACATATTTTATTGACGAAGTTGTTAATGATGTCAAAAAGCCTGCTCTTTAATTAATCGTGAGGTAAAAGTTTAGAATTACATGGATTCGCAGGTTGTTTGATAGCTCTTGTATGTCATCCTGGAAAGAATTGTTATAAGTTTTGATTCGGGACAATATTTAGTTATCTCTGAAAGATACCGAAAATGTTTTTTGGAATAATATTTTTTTTTAGCATTGTTAGATTTAAGGCTATGTGTTGATGATCATAGATCTGTTCTGAATCCTATATGTAGCAATCAATCATATTATACTTTCATGTAAATTAGTTGAATCTGATTCGTCGAGAAACATTTGTTCAAAAACACTATTACCCGTTGAATGATGAAGCCACGCCCTCCTGCGTAGCAACAGTCAACATTGCTTGATGACGGGTGAAATTCCAAATAGTGACTGTGCAGAATTTAAGCGCGCAAGGTTCACTGTTAAATGTGTTTTGTATAAAACATTCAGTATAATATAATAAATATTGCATGTAGTTGAGTGTAACATAAAAAAATTTCATCTCTCGAAAACCATGAACATTTTCAATGTTACACTCAACTACATGCAATATTTAGATATTACTATATGTTAATACAATAGAAGTGTTTTTTTATAACTCTTGTCTGAAAAAAAAATGTATACAATTTATCTTTAATGTGTATGATACAAACGTTACTTTGTAAGGATACCAAGAATTTTGTAAAAAATTATGATTCAAAAACACACTTTATTATGTTTTTCAAGCATAACAAATATTTTGATTAAATAACATACATTTAAGATGGTTCAAATACAGTGCAACTTCGGTATCTATCTCGAACACAACTTCAAAATTACATCTTTAATTAGAGCAATATTATCATTAATAAATATCTTTATGAAATCTGTTTCAATTTATATGCCACCATCATGTTTACTATAAATATGGACAGGGTGGGTGGGGATTTTGTACCAAAATGTTCCCGGCCTATAGCTTTGGAGAATGACGGAAAAGGAAGCTGGCAGTGAGCATGCTCAATGAAATTAAATTAGTTGCACGAAAGAAATTAGAGTTGTCCTTCTTCACCCATAATAATTGTGCTCGAAATAAGATAAACCTAATTATTTCGATACTGTAAATATTAAACCTAAATATAACTGTTCATGTTTGTATAATATACATGTTAATCAATGCGTACATAGTGCATGAATGGCAATAATTCCTTTGGATATTTATGAGAAAACAGTACAGATTGTTTGGCGAGCTTGTCATGGCCGTTTATTGCAAATAATTCAAATAGTATCAAATAACAAATTATGCGCCGATCATATAAAGATATGGCGGCATACACACAAACATAAACACAAGCAGTAGAACTACCATCTTGGCCTTAGGGACCTGGAAAAACAGTCCCCCCCCCCCCCCGGAGATGGTATTCTATGCAAAATTCTGCCAAATGTACCATATTAGATCACATCACAAGTTGATGAAACAAGAATATCAGCAGTCTTGTTTAAAGCCGCCATTTCGTAAGTTCCATGGTCGATACAATGACCTTGTCACCAAATACAATTTATCATTAAGTCAAATGCCGACTGACGTTTTTTATACTAATTGTTAGGCCATTATTTACACACTGAATTGTCCACGGATTTTTCCGTTATTACCCAATCATGACAAGTGACCGGTCGGCAGGGGGTGCTCACTCCTCCATGGCACCTGATCCCACCTCTGATGTTTTAGAGGTCCGTGTTTGCTCTGCTCCAAAATTTGTATTGTTTAATGGACTCTTGAGTTTGAATACTGTTCGTTATCTCCATACATTTCATCTCATGAACATCCGCCAACAATACCAAGTGAAGGTAGCCAATTTTGCCCCTTTCTAAATCAGTTCAAATCAATATTCAGTCATTAACATCAATCAAATTCATATGTACAAACCATACACTGAGGCCCATGACAAGCAACTATTTAAGGATATAGAGGGAAACAACATATCTGAAGTTACTGTAAACTGGACCAGTGCATTTTTTATTGAATTAAAAATTTACACATATAATGTTTCCAAGGTCAGATACCAGATGAACACCATCTCTTCTGAATAAACTTTTATGATTATCTACTTTGCCGGGATATTTGATTGAAACACCCCCAATTTTTAAAACAAATGTTGCCAAAGAACAATTAATCCTTCTTCTGCATTTTTCACCTTCAGAATTGGATAAAGAGTGTATCCAATTTCTCCTAGGTAATATGTGGGACCATACAATTACAATTTTTGGTAACAATTTCTGTAGACTAACAACTATGTATTTCATGTACTTTTGTGTACCTAATAGTGTACTGTAAGGATTTCCTATATCATTGCCTCCACAATGTAAAATAAGAAATGCTGGAGCTTTATATTTTTGAAACAGATTTGATCGTAGGATAAATCTGGTCCCAAACTATTCCTCTAACTCTTTTCCAAACAAGTTGAAGTGAGATCAGACTCAAATTCTGGTTCATGTTATCAGCTGCGTATTTCTATGCCCAGTGTACAATTGAGGATCCAACAATCCAGATACATTCTGAAAATATTGCCAATTGAAAATTTTCTGTATTGGATACACATGTATTTACACAATAGGTCTGATGTAAGATTTATAAGCTGATGAATTCTATCTCCCCATTGCTTTAATTTGTGTTTCAGAAAGACCCCTAATATATACCTGAGTGCCTCACCCAATTCTGAAAGAATGCGATTGAAGGATGCTGTTTAAATATTGAGAAATTTTGAACATTTGTTCAGCATAGTTGAAATTTGATACCGATTTATTGGTTTGGAATTGAAATGAACCAAGAATTGCTTGCCCTGTGATTTTGTCGCATTTTTTGAAAAACTTTGTAAAGTGGAGAATAAAGTAGTAGATCCTGGTCCTTTTTTATTCTCACAGACATCCCCATGCCTAATTGATCAGTTTTAGAGCTTTTAATGTGCACAAAAATTTCTGATTCCAACATGTGAATACAGTCCTCTTCCAACGCCACTACCTCGCTAACTCTAAACAAAGAAAAAATGCTAGTACAAGGGCTGACTTGAACAATTCAAATTCATATGATAAACTGTTACATTTGGCAATATAAGCAATATACTTTGCAACAACTGAAGTGTTATAGGTCTTCTGGTGTCGATAACTACTTTTGATTTTTTGTTGTAACTTACCAACAACTTTCTGACTAAAAAGGAGTCTATGGGATTAAACCATCCGCGTACATTAATTGCAAAACTTATACCTGCCAAGTAAGACTTAACAGTAGAAAATGAACAGCTGTTCTCAGACATGTATGCAATGACATTAATTATATGATCGAAAGGGGCGGTCATACTTGCTCAAATGATGTCTCTGACCGGAACCAGGAGAATGCTTGCAAGCCTTGCTTCTAAACTTTGCTTGTATTTAGTGAAAGGCTTGCATCAAGAAGGGAATTTACAGTTGCCTGATAATCTCCAAAAATTGTGTATGAACTTGACAAGGATACTGTTGTGCCCCAGGTGCGACTTGTCGAAACCGCAACCACTGCAAAAGAGAAATAGCATCTGCCTTACTAATTTTTGCATCAGGTATATGTTGACACTTAAATTGAATATTGCGCTGCAGTGTGTACAAGTGAAATTGATGCAAAGCATCAAATCGGCCGCAAACAAAATTTAGCATTTCAAAAAGTACTTTCACAATTAAGTATCTAAATAAAGCACAAGATATTCAAAGTTGAAAGAGTGATCATTTCTATTTCCAACTGTCTTTAAAGCCAAAAAAAAAAAAAAAAAAAATAAATAAATAAATAAATAAATAAATAAAAATAAAAAAATAAATAAATAAATGAATGAATGAATCAATCAATCAATCCATTTTCAAAAATAAAATGAAAATAAATAAATAGAAATTTTAGTGCGTTGTTCATCAAATTGATTCATATTGATGTAATTAAGTCAGTGATAAATGACAAGCATATTTTTTGTCATCAAAATGAAGATGTAGGCCTGTTTATATTCAGATCTCAAGATGACCCACGTGCTGTGGATCTTTGACACATGATGATGCCGATGATTTCTGCCGAGTACTACGCTGCACGACGCGGTGCAAAATTTAGAAAAAATTATCCTAATGTCAATCGCAGCTGTTGAATATTCATAACATTTTTTATTAGTTGAACAACTTTTCAATTTTTTTTCATCATGCTCTTTAAAACCACTTAATTATTATCCTGAAAATCATGAAGATTTGCTTTCATATCTTACACACTCCCCTGTTGGGTAGTACCTATTGTAAACTCATTTAATATAATCATAAATTAATAATTATCTGACGACAAATGAAATTGAAATTGAAACATAATAACAACACTTAAGACTTAGTTTAAAGCAAGTTTTTGAAATATTTTACTCATGATTTTATACATGTTAACATTAAAGAATTAACTTACTGAACTAATAAAGAAATAACGTCTCATTTCCCCATGTGCACTTTCTACAACCACAAAAAGATCTGCCGCTGCTGCGTCCGATAATAATACTAGTGCCCTCAACAAAACCATTATGATATTTTTTTGGGTTTTTAGATGTCCTGTTATTTACTATGTGTGCAAGAGACATGTTATCAACATGAAGCAAAAGTTTTTGAGAAGACACCCCCTCCCACAATATAAATACCTAATAATATCGGTATAAATTCTAGCAAATAAATATATCTTATCTCTGGCGACCAATTCTCTGGCCAGACCAGGAAACTCCATTTATCACCATATAATACCCCACAGCCATGAGCCCCAGAACTATCCGTATAAAACTGTATTGTTTTATTATCTAGCCAACTTAATGATGGAAAGGGACATAAACCATTAAATTTTGTAAGGAACTCTACCTACATTTCAAGGTCAAGTCTCATTTCTTTTGAAACTCTAATAAAATGAAAAGACTTGTGTACACCTACAAGTGCCCCGTACAGCCTACGACGAAATGCCCTGCCAACAGGAAGGGGTTTTGCCACAAAGGCCAGCGAACCTAAAAGTGATTCAATTTCCTTTTTCGTTACTTTCCTACTTCTAAATACAAACTCAATTTTCTCTAACAATTCAGATACTTTATCCCGTGGAAGCAAAAACTGTTCTAGCTATTGAATCTATACCCAGTCCTAAAATTGACAATCTAGTACAAGGTCCCTCTGTTTTCTCAATAGCTAATGGCACAACTAAATACTCCTCTACACCGGCTCCTACAAACAAAAAATCATCCATATAATGCACAATGCCGTCTAGCCTTGACCTATGTTCCAATTTCCAATGTAGTAAAGATTAAAAAAAAATTCAAATAAAGAGCATAAAACTTAGCAGCCCATAGGCAGAAACTTGTGGATGTAATAACTTAAGAATCTTGAAACTTGAAACCTAGTAAGCAAAAATCTTGTGGGGCAATTGGTGAAAGCCTAAATGCACTTGATATATCCATTTTTGCCATAAGGGCTCCCTGACCTTTCTGCTGAACAATATCTAAAGCTTTGTCAAATGAAGCATAGTTTACTGAGCAATCTCGCTGATCAATGTAATCATTGACACTTTCGCCAAGTGGATATGAAAGATTAGTTATTATGCGTCACCCTCCCTGGTTCTTTGGTAATAATCTAACAGGACAACAACGTAAATTTGTGATTGGCAATGAAGGAAAAGGACCTAATATACGACCTAAAAGAATTTCTTTCTCTATTTTCTTTCCCAATTCTGCACTCTGTTCTGAAGCAGATTTCATATTCTTGTAATCTACATTTTTTCTACATCCCTGATATTTTAATGAAAACCCTTTTCTAAAACCATTATCTAATAAATGTGCCACATTTTTATCTGGATAATGATGCAGCAGTGTGAGCAGGTTGTTAACTTTTACAGGGGTATTACCCAGGTCCCATAATCTATTGAATAAATTACATGAATTTCTGACGAGGCTGCTGCTATGGGAATCTAGGCCTGTAGTGGGCTTGTTGGGCAGGGAGAATAGGTGGCTTCTGACTGTCGTGGCCAAACCTACAATTCATAGAAGGATGAGCCCCATTACATTGTAAGCAAAGGTGTAAATACTTGCAATTAGGTTTTTCGCAAAGACCCTGATAATTGTATGAAAAGCACTTAAACTGTTTTTGTTGGTTGATATTTAACTTGGATTGATTAATTGGCTGCATATAAAAGAGCCACAATTCTGCATCTATTGAACCCCAATTCAAGGAAGACTCAATGGACTTTTTAAGTCTAAATTGAACGTCATATTCCCTCAAACCTAAAGTATTAGGTGACCTCTCTGCTGCATTTCTGATGGTGGCAATATAACGAAACAAACCCATAGCATGTTGGGTGTTTGATGCAAAAGACTGATGCATTATCAAAAACGCATCTGCCCACTGTGAAATATTTTGAATTTTTTCTTCTTTATATTCAGGGTTAATTTGAAATGAACTCTCCTGAAATATGACCTGATGTTGAACCTCTGATGTTGGTTTTTAAATTAACAATTTACTTAATTGAACATATTCGTTATCTTATGTTCAATATCTTATCTTTTATACCTTGGGGGTCATAAGCCTCTAATGGCGAAACAACACGATGAAAAGTCATAGGCATTTCAACGTTATAATTGTTTGTACATGTTGGAACTGATTGACTAGTTGATTTTTGGTATGCAACTGTGTCAATAATTGAGGCGACGGTTGCTGGAACAGCTTGAGAATTCGTCTGCCGGTGTGTTGTTCTGCTCGAGCCTGCGGTGGAGGCAATTCCGGCGACCGGTGACGTGAAAGTTGCATTTGATGTAGATGATATGGGAACTACCACTGTGGAAGTCTCTGGTTGTATGGACGTACTAACATCTTGAATTGGTGTTATGGAAGGCATGTTGACTCCAGTAGTTTTGGCCCTTGCATATGGGCTCCTCGCCTTCGAGGCCCTAATCTTGCTCGCTCGTAACATGGCTCATGAAATTTCTTGTTGTACCGATACCTTCTTTAATTTGCCGATGAGCGAGATAAAATTTTGTACCAAAATGTTCCCGGCCTGTAGCTTTGGAGAATGACGGAAGAGTAAGGAAGCTGACAGTGATCATGCTCATTGATGCTAAATTAGTTGCACGAAAGAAATTAGAGTTATCCTTCTTGACCATAAAAAAATTAAGAAGCATATTGTGCTCGAAATAACCTGGCTTATCCAGATGAGATAAACCTAATTATTTGACCTATAGGACCGGGATTGGTTTTCTTCTTTACAAAAAGCTTGTCGATTTTCGTTACGATCAATGACCTTAGGCTACATACATTCACATGTAGTTATTTGTTTCTCATATATAAATCATTTCATAATGTCAACACATTTTGAGTTTGTTATCTAGAAATATTTGATATTTTTGTTTACTTTTCATTGTTCATAATGGTAATGTCTATAGACTAAATTCTATTCTTGATACTAATAATTATGTGTTTAGTTTACAACACAATTCCATGGAAACACCAAAACTTACCATTAATGTATGCAAATTATACAAATGAAATCCAAGAAAGAGCAGATACTGATATGTACCCCTTTGTTTCAAAAGTTGAGATCTAAGTTAAGAACATTGACTCAGTACAAAAGTACATGTATGTGATTCTAAATATATTAAGCTCAAATAATATAAACAATACGTAACATACTTGCCAGCGTAATAACCCAGCCAAGCACTAGTAGTGCAGACGGAGTAAAAGCAACGTGTTTAAATTCTAAGGGATATATGCAATAGAAATCCATCGCAGTTCATTTCAAGCAAGAATACCTGTATCGAATTACACTTAAAATATTTTTGTGACGTCATTCTTTTGTTTTTACAGCCTCATATTTCAAAGAATGTACTAGCCTAGTCCAATATTATTTACATTGCATAATTAATTGCTATAAATAAAATGAAAATAGTCTTTGAAAAGGCGAGAATTTAATATTATAAAAGTGTGGCACCAGGTGGATTCGATCCACGACTCTAAAAAAATCTTGGTGTTAATACTCAACGGATATACGTACTATAAATATAGTCGTCATATTAAAATGTGAACCAGATTGTCAAAAACAGGTTTCCTTATTTTTTTGTATTTTATTTTTGTGATTTTCGACTCTAGGACAGGGGTGTTCCTAAAAAAAACTCCATCTTAAATTATTCCTTACATCATAAACTATCAAAATAGCATAATTTTATTTAGGGACAAGCCTTCCATAAAGGACTTCAAGACCAAAATTCGCTTAAAAATCGGTGCTTTCACGGGAAAAAAAGCTCTTTTGGCCAACTTTGAAATTTAATTTTAAAGTTTAGGTTCAAAATGCAAATTTGAAAAATTTAAACAAATATACGATAGAAAATATCTTATGAACATTGATTTCTAAATGTTATTTTTTCCTGGAAATTTTTTTCTCTCTTATAGGTCAAATATTTTGAAATTCCGAATACATCCTTTTTCAACAAATTAAAGTGATCTTGACCATTGACCTTGGCCATGTGTTCAAGGGTCAAAGATTACATTGCAGTTGGTTTCTCTGTGGCGGAATATGATCATGGATTTTGATTTGATAAAATCTGTTTCTAAAATTACATACAAAAATTTAATGTTTTCAAAGAAAATACATGTATAACGTAAATAAATTTAAAATTTGTTTTTTACCTCAATGTTTTAATAATTGAATTGAATTTTTAAACCTTTTTATTACATAAAAAGTATCTGTGGTTTCAACTGACAGGTTTGATGGCACAATAGATGATGTAATGACACTTTTACCAAGGACCCGGCATATTCATCTCCAGGTAAAAGTTAATCCTGGTATAAGAAATGATACGAACAGACCAAACAGAAGTCCTGAGGTTCTTGTAAAACCTTTCTACAGGTAAATGATTAGCAGAAAGAATACAGGTATGTGAGAGTATAAAGCATATAACAGCATGACTATCTTTAATAATTCTTTGT
This sequence comes from Saccostrea echinata, assembly GCF_033153115.1. Taxonomy (NCBI): domain Eukaryota; kingdom Metazoa; phylum Mollusca; class Bivalvia; order Ostreida; family Ostreidae; genus Saccostrea; species Saccostrea echinata. The sequence goes on along the minus strand of NW_026889751.1, from coordinate 20,606,665 downwards.
GATATCAATCTCTCATTCTAGTATTGAAGCTATTTTTTGCTTAAAACCTTATTTTATTTACATGTACAAGTTTACATTCATATCAAAGGAATAAATGCGATGCTTCGCTCTCTCTCTCTCTCTCTCATGACTGGGTATATTTCGAAAACACCTTTTTATCAGTTTGATGATTTATCCTTCACATATAAATCACCGTCAGCATAAAACACATAGTCTCGCTTAATAATCTACATGCTTTAGATAGCAATCAACATTGACCCTTTACATGGTCTCATATATCGAAATTCAACAAATTATCATTAATATACTTTTAGGTACAAATACTTTTTCTAACTTTTGTTTTGTTTTTATCGGAAATTCTTCAATAAAGTTACATTGTCATCCGATACACAGACACTGCCATTGAAAATAAGGAAGTTAGGTTTGGTCACAGTGATCACACCTATCGATTACAGGGAAGTAAGTCGCAAAGTATTATAGCCACCCCTCCCCCTCCTCCCCCATCTTGAGTTTCTGTGGCATCTCTTCATTAGGTCATAAGATAGCTTAATCCATGCACTTAAACCTTGGATAAAGAGGAGCAATTCTGATAAAAATTTACAAAATTTAGAAAATCTTATTATGTCTGATTTTTATATTGTATCAAAATGCAAAAAAATCAAAAAACTTCTATGAAATTCTAAATCAAAATTCCTCTATATAACAGCTGGTTACAAAAAGTGGATTGAATTTTTTGACTTGGATATTCAAAATCAGAAAAGTAGTTTCTAAGCAGTGTAATTTTTGTGAAAGAGAAGAAGAGACAATTGAACCTTTTCTATGGGAATGTGATCTTGCACAATCACTCCTTGAAAACTTTGAATATTATCTCCATCAGAGAAACCTTTAGATGCCCATAAAAAAAATAATTTATTTTAGGTATTGGAGGAAAAAAAATTATAAATAATGAAACAGCTGATATCTTAATCTTATGGTTAAAATAGTATATTTATACCTCTAGATGTACTGAAAAACCTCTAAATGTGCGATATCACACTTGAGTCTTTTTTACCAAAAACAAAAATATATATATCGTATAAAATGGTGAACAAGAGAAATTTGACACTTAAAGTGGAACAGGTGGAACCAACTATTTTTGTAACTCTCTCTCTCTCTCTCTCTCTCTTTTAAGTCTATATATGCACAGTTCTGTTATAGAAAAGATAATGGATATTTTGTATATAATGCATTGTGTTGAAAAAATAAAATAATTTTTAAAAAGAAGAAAAAAAGGTCATAAGACTTTCTTCAGACATATCGTTGTAGTCATATGTTAATAAGATCTCGACATATTATTCCGTAGTGAAGAACATTCATTGTGTTGATTTTGTTTTTAGTTTGGAGTTAGGGAAGATCTACACGATACATTTAACATCTATCGACAATGATGGAGATGCAATACGTTGTGAAATATCCCATTTCATCGAAAGTTTAACGATTGGACCATTTATATTAGCTTTAAGGCGGCAAGGCCTCTTCTCTCTTGATAGCTATGTACGTATTGTATAAAATATTGTATTTTACAATGCAGCAAAGGTATATTTAAAGAAATCCAAAAAATATACTTAATGAACATGGTGTATATAGAATGTGATGACAATCAGCTCTAAATTTCATCATTTCTTTTCTTTTTATTTTTCTAACATTGATTTTCTTGATATTAATATCATCAGATTCAAATGGAAAAATAGTATGAAGTATGAAGCCGTGCTTATTTTTTTATCAGAAAAAAATAAATATCTTATCATGAAAGGAAGAAAACTTGACACAGTAAATAGAAAGAGCAATTATAATTTATCATCACAACATAACAAAAACTAAAAAGTATGAATTGATTTATGCTTACGGGATGTTTTTAAGTTTTATGTAAGTTACTGGTTTGTAATTTACGGAAGCCGGTAGGTGCCAGTTAGAAAAATATTTTATCTGGCGGCCGCCACATAAATAAGTCGCGGCCGCCAGATAACTTATCTGGCGGCCACCAAAAAGTTATCTGGCGGCGGCAAGATAATTATTTGGCGGCTGTCAGATAAGTTTCTGGCGGCCGCCAGTTATTTATGTGGCGGCCGCTAAATAATTTTCTGGCGGCCGCCAGATAAAATATCTTTTCTACTTGGCACCAACCGGCTTCCGTAGTAATTACACAAACTTGTCATGTAGACATTTTCATGAAGCGCTCTAGCGCTTCATGACAAATATGCCTACGTGCAAGTCTGTGTGATTTACACACCTATTCACACTACACTTAAAAACATTCTTTAGATTTACATTTTACATGTTTAAAAGCAGCAAAAATTCTGAATATTTGAATTTCTCGCTGCCCTTTATCGTTACTTGTTTTTTTTATTATTAAAAAGGGATTTAAGTAACAAGGTCAGGTCAAGGTCATCATGTTTTCATTGACATTAAGGATAAGATATTACTGTTGCCTATAATATAAGGACTACTTTAAAAAAAACACATAATTTGTTAATAGCTCAATAGAAAGGACATTTATGTAAATATACGCCTCATTGTGACGTCACTTTAGCGCCAGTTTCACCATGTATATTTCAACGCGAGAGGAAATGGCATTAAAATTAAATCAAGTTTAGTACAAAAACACTTGATCAAATGAAAATATATTAAAATAATATTTTTAGAAACCTTCTACACACTGCACAAAACTGTGGTTTTATAGTGCAGTTAGAGTTATTCAGGCCCGTAGCCACGTTTTTCCAAAGGGGGAGGGGTATGGGGTTATTCTCCGGGGAAAAAATTATTAAGCAAAAGAAAAAGCCCTGACTTGAGAATTCTATCTATCGGGTGGTTGGAGGGGTAGATTTTTTCTTAAATTTTTCGGTACATTTCTTTTCTTTCAAATGAAGGAATTTGCAATTGTGGGGGGGGGGGGGGCATCAGTTTTCCATTTAAGATATATATATATATATATATATATATATATATATATATATATATATATATATATATATATATATATATATATATATATATATATATATATATATATGATATATTTGGGGGGTGCTTTCCAAATCCATTTGACTTCGGCTAACTATAGCTACCCATTAGAAGTCGCGCAAGCAATATGTGTCAATCTCGGTAAGGCCAAAATGACATTAAATTACGTAACATTAGAATACTTTTTCTAAATCTAACTTTTGACGAAAGAAAAAGTATATAATAGTAGGTTGTTACATAATATGTAAATGTACAATGCATTCCATTACTAATAATTAATTGTTTGTTTGTTTTGTTTTTTTTTTTGCGTTTGCTATTTGAAACGGATTGAATGACATCACAATTATAATGACGTACATTATTAACATCAAATTATTAATCTCTCTCCCCCCCTCCCCTAAATTTTATGTGTGTAATGACTATTTTATACAAGTAATCAGCATTTTGCTACTGTATGTGCGATGTTTGTGACCTGTCTAATGCTTTATGGACGTACATGTAATTATAGTCGAGTTAATATATTTGATACATTGATTTTTCGGACAAATCTTTAATTTGTTTTAAGTAAAGAGTTACCGACTGAATGATATGTACATGTAGCTTTCATATGGTTAACTGTTTCCAAAATGTAAATATAGCGTAAATGCAACCGGTATGGAAATTAAGACTTTTTAAACCAAATAGCGTGCGCGACGTCTCTATGCTTTCCTGCTATATTTGTCTCAACTGTACCCTCTTTGTAATATTTCTAGCTAGATCTAACAACTTCTGAAATTTCCCGAACAGTGTACTTGTCTAGTCGATTTGATTTGCACATGGTGTTTGTGTTATAAACATGATGAATTAGTTCATAAACAATTATATTTTGTGGTATTAAGAAGCAACGACATATGTTTTAAAGGGATTTATGCACTAGCTCTCTACCATCAGCCCATTTTCTGGAATAAAGAGATGCACTTTAGACTGAATGTACTAAAAAGAGAAGTATTATGAGTATGTTAAAAAAAAATTTTTCTATAATTTTCTAGAAATGTCAGATGAACATCACTGTCAATTCAACCTATTTCCATGAAGATGATACATGGGCTGCTGCAGTAACTTTAAAGGACTACAATAAATATCCTATAGAGATGACAAATCCAGCCATGCATTATTTAAACCTCCCATACACAAATACCATCGGAAGAGTTGTTGTCCTGGTATGTAAAATTTACAGAACATCTAATTTCCTAAAATTTCAACTAAGTCAGACGATCTGAACCATTTGAACTCCTCCAATACGAACACACAGAATTATACTTAAGGTATTGAGCTTAAGCACAAACCGTTGCGTTTTAACGAGGTTCGCTCCTGAGCTATTGAGCAGAATTATATCTTAACCTATATTTTAAAAATTCTGCATAATTAATGTTTTAATTCTTGCAATAAAATTGGATTCTACAATGCCAATTAAACTATATTCAGTTAAAACTCCATGATTAAATTCCATACCAAAAGCATTAAGTGAGGAACTATCTTTTGTGGCAGAAGGTTTTTTAGAAGAAAATGATCATTTTTTCTCTTTCGAAGTATTTAAAGTATGTTAAGTTTGGATTCCTATTTTTACATGCAGTCTACACAAAGAGTTGTTTTGTGCAGTGAACTGTTTTATACTGGTCCTAAATTATATATTAAATAAACTGTCATGAATTCTATCATCATATTTGATAAATATAGCAAATATATTGTAAAAATAAAAAAAAAATATCCCTATTTTAAGCTTAAAATTAGCACTATTTTAGTAATATCTAAAAATTTACATCACAGACCCCCACTTTTTATTTTCTTTTCTGAATATATAAGATACTTTGAACCATTCTTCTTAATTTCAGTAAAATGTCATTACTTTCAAATAATTTTTTTGGTGTTAAAGTTCTAATGCCAGGAAAATGGAATTTTTTAGTGCAAAAAGGTCAAATAATTGAACATACGGAGTAATTTCAAATTTTTTTCATTGTCACAAATTTTAATGTGTCTGTTCAAAATGAAATAGGACTGTGTTTGTTCCCATAATTTATTTGAATAAAAAATATTGGAGGAAAAACTTTACAAATTGATTTATGTGTAAGACGTATTTACAGTGCAAAAAGGTCAAACTAAATGCTCTTTAGCGCCAAAAGAAGCGCATTGACCCCCAATTTTTGTTTTGATTTTTAATTAAGCTAAGTGTGTAAATTCTAAAAATATACTTGATAAAAAATTCTCATTACTTTTGATGGCAGGATCCAACCTCCTTAACGTAATCTATCGCATTTAACGAGACCGTGTCTAATTATTTCTATCCTAGAGATTTTGATAAATTTTCTTGAATTAATTAAGGTCTTCCGTTTTCACGGAAGACCTTATAGTGATTCTACTGTTTCTTATTATTAAGGTCTTCCGTCTTTGCGGAAGACCTTATAGTGATTCTACTGTTTCTTATTCTTATTTTTTAGACAAATTTTGTGCACGCGATATCTCGAGAACTATTCAATAGTGTTCTGTCAAACTTTTGGGGATAATGCGTTATTAAATGCCATTGTTACATTTGGAAGACTTTTTGAACACCTCGCTTCTGGTTCCAAGTTATTGACAATTTTCTGATTTTAAAATGAAATTTTGTCGCCCCTTTTTTTCAAAAATGGTCAAAGATTTGAACTGGAGACTCTTTAGAGAGTAAAGGGCATGACTTTTAGATATGCGGAATCTCCTTTTCGTGCGTCGTCATTACTTCCGGTCGCTACAGGAAGCGAATTAAAAAGATCAATTATTTTCAACTTTTTTCTTTCTTAATATTTTTCTATGATTTTCATAGGGATAATAGAGACACTTATTGAAATATGTTATATATGATTTGTTTTAGAAAATGTCCACCGGAAGTAGTTTTAAAAATAGATTTTTTTTCGATAAATTTTGTGCACGCAATATCTTGAGAAGTATTCAGAGACTTTAAGTAGGGTTAATAGAGACTCTTTTTTAATTGCAAAATATTTGATTTGTTTTGAAATTGATAAATCCAAACTCTAAGAATTACTCTTATTTTTAGACAAATTTTGTGCACTTGTATTTAGAGAACTTTACAAAAGGTCTTGTTGCAAAACGTTCCAGTCTTTTTATAAAATGTATAAACTAAACGGAATACTCCAATTTTTAGGTAAACAGGAAAATAAATTATGTAGGAAAACATTGCAAATGAAATGCTTTAGTGTTACTTGCCCATATACAATATGTATAATGCCATAAATGTACATTCTAAAGCTAAAACATCAGGCTATAACAGCAGATTTTTATATTTTATTGAAACTTTCACTCCCGTTCAATAAAACACACATTCCAAAAAAGGCTTTACTCGTGACGTTTGGTGTGGAATGATATATCGTTCTCGCCTTTTTAGTAGACAAATTGACTGAAGTGCAGAGAAAAATTACACGGATACGTCTCTATTAAGAATTGCATGTAATAAAACGCTGAATGCATAAAGAATAAAGAACGTTAAGACATCAGTAGTTTTCATTTGTAACAGATTATTTCTTTTACTAAAAGTAATTGTTAAAATTCAAGTAGCAAATTCCGATGTCAATCTGCTTTCATGAAATTTATCTAACTAGCTTTCATCCTATAATTCCGCATTATGACAAAAAATTAACCTGCTTGACGCACGTTACTTCAGGCAATGAGTGCAAAGTAAACATCGCTGAAAACGTGTACATTGCGCTGGTGTAGTGGTTTCCGAATTAAATTTTCATCTGATGATCTGTGTTTAATCCGTCCTAATCCGTTTTCCCCATTTTATTTTTTTCACCTATATATATTATGGGTTTTTTTTCTGTGTAAATTCTGCCCTATTTTCATTCAATAAAAAATCTTTAAAACTCTTGTATTTTGAAAGACCTACATGTGCATATGTGTTATATTTTAGGTATTTTTACTTAGAGCATATATATAAATTTAATTAGTCCCCTACCGGTGAAACCGGAGGGGACTATAGGTTTCCTCTGAGTCTGTCCGTCCGTCTGTCTGTCTGTCTGTCTGTCTGTCCCTCTGTCTGTCTGTCCCTCTGTCTGTCTGTCAGTCTGTCCCCCTTGGTTTTCCGCACTTTTTTCCTAAACGCTTTCAGATATTGAGCTGATTTTTGGTATGTGAGTGTATCTTGATGAGTTACAGATCAAGTTTGCATTTCGTTCCGCTTCATTGATTTTTGACGGAATTACGGCCTTTTCAATTTTTACGGGTTTTCCGCAATTTTCTTCTAAACGCTTGTAGATATTGAGCTGATTTTTGGTATGTGGCTTTACCTTGATTAGTTATAGATAAAGTTTGCATTTCATCCCGCTTCATTAATTTTTGACGGAATTATGGCATTTTCAATTCTTACGGGAACCAGATTACACTTGCCGGTAGGGGACTAGTATTGCTAATGCAATACTCTCAGAATGCTTGTTTTATATGCCAAGAATATCACACACAAGGATAGTTTTTCGGACGGAAGACCTCTCGTTGCTCGCAACGAGTATCTAGTTATTATTATTATTTTTTTGACCAAATTTTGTGCAGGCGTTTTCTCGAAAACTATTCAGTGGTTTTCCGTGAAACTTTCAGGAAAAATTAGTCATTGTATGAACTTGTTTCATCACAAGGAAAATTTGGAAAATTCCATTTTGGTTCCAAGTTACGGGCAATTTCCTGATTTTAAAATGAAATTTTGTCCCCCTTTTCTTCAAAAATGGATAAAGATATGAACTGGAGACTTCTTGGAGAGCATAGAACGTGACTTCTAAATTTGCAGAATCGCATTTTCGTTCATCGTCGGCACTTCCGGTCGTTTACGGAAGTGATCAAAGAAATCGTAAAATTTCAACTTTCTTTTTTTAAATCAATACTTACATCACATTATTGCACCTCTTTTGTAGTTTCAAAATATGTTGGTCCCACCGGAAACAAAAACGTCAACTTCCGGTTATAAGAGAAAAACTACATAATTTGAGTATTTTTCTTTCCCATTAACCGTTCACGGTAGCTCAGTCGGTAGAGCGCTCGCTCCGTGATCGGGAGGTCGTGAGTTCGAATCTCGGCCGCGACAGACCTAAGTCGATAAAAAATAGGTAGCAACTGTTCCTTCGCCATGCGCTCGGCACTTTGAAGTGAAAGTTGCGGGTCCTTCGGATGAGACCTTAAAAACCGAGGCCCCGTGTCACGGCAGGCGTTGGCACGATAAAGATCCCTCACTGCTCAATGGCCCTGAGTGCCGAGTAAAGGTCAAAATTTGAAGCCCTTCACCGGTATATGGTGACGTCTCTATATGAGTGAAAAATTCTCGAATGGGACGTAAAACAATATACAATCAATCAATCAATCTTTCCCATTAATATCCTTTGTAGATAAAGTATTTGAAATGAATTTTAAATATGTTATTAAGACTGCAAATATCTAGAGTAATGTCAAATATCTTTTAAAAATTCACTTCCGGTCGCGTGTTTTCCTGTCCTCAAAATGAGAAGTTGTCTGAACAAGATCTCGGAAACGATGAGAGATTAAGACTTCAAACTTATATGAGCAACAGATCTTAAGATGTAAGCAAAACCATTTGGGTTCAAACCGTCAGCCGTCACTTCCGGTCGTCACAGGTAGTGATCAAAGAAATCGAAAATTTCAACTTTTCTTTTTTTAAATAAAAATTGCATCACTTTATTGCATCTTTTTCGCAGATTCGAAAGGTGTTGGTCCCACCGGAAACAAAAACGACAACTTCCGGTTATAAGAGAAAAACTACATAATTTGAGTATTTTACTTTCCCATCAATATTTTTTTTCTAGATAAAGTATTTGAAATGAATTTTAAATATGTTATTCAGACTGCAAATGTCTAGAGTAATCTTAAATATCTTTCAAAAATTCACTTCCGGTCGCATGTTTTCCTGTCCTCAAAATGTGAAGTTGTCTGAGCGAGATCTCAAAACCAGGTAAAAGATTAAAACACTAAACTTTTATGAGTAATAGACCTTGAGGGGTAGGCAAAACCATTTGGGTTAAACGCGTCAGTCGTCACTTCCGCTTGTCACAGTAAGTGATCAAAAAGATCTATAAAAAAAAATTAACTTTTCTTTTTTAAATTAATGCTTGCATCACTTCATTGCATCTCTTTCGCTGT